>NW_006763303.1:0-130149 GCF_000218685.1 Serpula lacrymans var. lacrymans S7.9
TGGGGCGTCCTGGTAAAAGTAGATTATTAAAGTGACTTGACTTGGTGATTGATTGCGAAGACCTCGTCTTTTTTGTCTTCGTTTGTCCTTATTTTGCTTTGTATTATTGCCCAGAATGTCTCGCATGATCCCGGGGATATGTCCTATATCGGTCGGTCGTGGGTGGTTGTCCTTTTGACTTGGTGGTGATTGCGAAAATCTTGTTTTCTTTTGGCCTTTGTCTTGCTTTATTTGGTGTGGGACCTACCCTTAACCTGCTAACCTGGCCCCCCAACCCCCCAAGGGGGGCTTTGTCTCTACGTTCCCATGACACTGAGTTAACGAGCCTTTGATCAACTTCCCCCCGGTTTTTTTGTCAAAGTCCTGTTTTTTTTTGCCTTGATTCGTGTCCTATAAACCCGAGCTTTGTTGACACTGATCCCGGGCTTGGACGGGATATACTCGTTATTTTTTCGGATTTATTGACCGCTCTATTCGTTTGTATTTCCTATCACAAGTCTTGTATCTTGAGACTGACAATTTTCGCGTTTTTTGACTCGTTTTGTGTTTGTAAACTTGTCTCAAACTGGTGGGAACGTTTGGTCTCGTCATCTTTCCCACTGACAGTGGTTTGGACTTATTCGTTCCCTTGGTCGTCTCTGATGACTCACTCGACGGCTGGGTGGTCGTTTTTTTTGCAAAAATCCTGTTTTGTTTGGCTTTGTTGTGTCCTGATACGTCGTACTGACATGTGGCTGGGTGGTCGTCACTTTTGCAAAAACCTTGTGTTTTTTTTTCGGATTTGTTTGCCCATGTCTTGTCCTGATCATCGCTGGAATAGTGGTCGTGACTTGTCCCTTTGACTTGGTGGTTTATTGCGAAAATCTCATTTTTTTCGTCTTTGTTTGGTTTTATTTGGCTCTGTATTGGGCCTAGAATGTGTCACATGATCCCGGGGATATCTCATTTTTTTTTTCGTATTTGTTTGTTTTTATTTGCCTCTATATTATTGCCCGGAATGTGCCACATGTATGTCGTGGGTTGTCGTCCCTTTGACTTGGTGATGATTGTGAAAAACTTGTTTTTTTTTGCATTTGTTTGGCTCCGTTCGACCTTGTATTGTCGTCCCCTTTGACTTGGTGGTCATTGCAAAAATCTCATTTTTTTTCGTGTTTGTTTGGCTTTATTTGGTTCTGTATCGTTGCCCGGGACGTGTCACATGATCCCGGGGATATGTCCTAGTTGTCGTCCCTTTGACTTGGTGGTTATCGCGAAAATCTCATTTTTTTGTCTTTGTTTGGCTCTGTATTGTTGCCTGGTTTGTGCCACATGATCCCGGGCTTATATCCTGATTCGGTCGTGGGAATAGCTTCCCATATACGTCTGTCATGTGACCATTATACGGTCGCGAGGTTCTGCTGTCTGAACTTTCCCTGTCTGAACCGTCTGAACCTTTGAGTACGAGTGGTAATCCAAGGATCTAATAGCTAGGTCCATTTGAAATCATGATCTCAATCGGACAGTTCGAGTGTGACAAATAGTCCATTTGAAACCATGATCTCAATCGGACCTTTTGGCACTCAGACTGTTCATTTGAGATCATGAGTGTAATTGGACTTTTGGTACTAGTTAAATGGTGAAAACCTCTAATATATATCTTTTTTTTTGACCAGAAGTAAAGACTGACACATATCTTACCCTCACATATTTAGAAAATCATGGTACAATCCGAGGATCTAATAGCTAGGTTGCGGACAGGTTGCGGATATGACTAATAGGTTGCGGATGCTTGCAACTACCATATAAGGAAGTTGCGGATACCAGGATGGGGCGTCCTGGTAAAAGTAGATTATTAAAGTGACTTGACTTGGTGATTGATTGCGAAGACCTCGTCTTTTTTGTCTTCGTTTGTCCTTATTTTGCTTTGTATTATTGCCCAGAATGTCTCGCATGATCCCGGGGATATGTCCTATATCGGTCGGTCGTGGGTGGTTGTCCTTTTGACTTGGTGGTGATTGCGAAAATCTTGTTTTCTTTTGGCCTTTGTCTTGCTTTATTTGGTGTGGGACCTACCCTTAACCTGCTAACCTGGCCCCCCAACCCCCCAAGGGGGGCTTTGTCTCTACGTTCCCATGACACTGAGTTAACGAGCCTTTGATCAACTTCCCCCCGGTTTTTTTGTCAAAGTCCTGTTTTTTTTTGCCTTGATTCGTGTCCTATAAACCCGAGCTTTGTTGACACTGATCCCGGGCTTGGACGGGATATACTCGTTATTTTTTCGGATTTATTGACCGCTCTATTCGTTTGTATTTCCTATCACAAGTCTTGTATCTTGAGACTGACAATTTTCGCGTTTTTTGACTCGTTTTGTGTTTGTAAACTTGTCTCAGACTGGTGGGAACGTTTGGTCTCGTCATCTTTCCCACTGACAGTGGTTTGGACTTATTCGTTCCCTTGGTCGTCTCTGATGACTCACTCGACGGCTGGGTGGTCGTTTTTTTTGCAAAAATCCTGTTTTGTTTGGCTTTGTTGTGTCCTGATACGTCGTACTGACATGTGGCTGGGTGGTCGTCACTTTTGCAAAAACCTTGTGTTTTTTTTTCGGATTTGTTTGCCCATGTCTTGTCCTGATCATCGCTGGAGTAGTGGTCGTGACTTGTCCCTTTGACTTGGTGGTTTATTGCGAAAATCTCATTTTTTTCGTCTTTGTTTGGTTTTATTTGGCTCTGTATTGGGCCTAGAATGTGTCACATGATCCCGGGGATATCTCATTTTTTTTTTCGTATTTGTTTGTTTTTATTTGCCTCTATATTATTGCCCGGAATGTGCCACATGTATGTCGTGGGTTGTCGTCCCTTTGACTTGGTGATGATTGTGAAAAACTTGTTTTTTTTTGCATTTGTTTGGCTCCGTTCGACCTTGTATTGTCGTCCCCTTTGACTTGGTGGTCATTGCAAAAATCTCATTTTTTTTCGTGTTTGTTTGGCTTTATTTGGTTCTGTATCGTTGCCCGGGACGTGTCACATGATCCCGGGGATATGTCCTAGTTGTCGTCCCTTTGACTTGGTGGTTATCGCGAAAATCTCATTTTTTTGTCTTTGTTTGGCTCTGTATTGTTGCCTGGTTTGTGCCACATGATCCCGGGCTTATATCCTGATTCGGTCGTGGGAATAGCTTCCCATATACGTCTGTCATGTGACCATTATACGGTCGCGAGGTTCTGCTGTCTGAACTTTCCCTGTCTGAACCGTCTGAACCTTTGAGTACGAGTGGTAATCCAAGGATCTAATAGCTAGGTCCATTTGAAATCATGATCTCAATCGGACAGTTCGAGTGTGACAAATAGTCCATTTGAAACCATGATCTCAATCGGACCTTTTGGCACTCAGACTGTTCATTTGAGATCATGAGTGTAATTGGACTTTTGGTACTAGTTAAATGGTGAAAACCTCTAATATATATCTTTTTTTTTGACCAGAAGTAAAGACTGACACATATCTTACCCTCACATATTTAGAAAATCATGGTACAATCCGAGGATCTAATAGCTAGGTTGCGGACAGGTTGCGGATATGACTAATAGGTTGCGGATGCTTGCAACTACCATATAAGGAAGTTGCGGATACCAGGATGGGGCGTCCTGGTAAAAGTAGATTATTAAAGTGACTTGACTTGGTGATTGATTGCGAAGACCTCGTCTTTTTTGTCTTCGTTTGTCCTTATTTTGCTTTGTATTATTGCCCAGAATGTCTCGCATGATCCCGGGGATATGTCCTATATCGGTCGGTCGTGGGTGGTTGTCCTTTTGACTTGGTGGTGATTGCGAAAATCTTGTTTTCTTTTGGCCTTTGTCTTGCTTTATTTGGTGTGGGACCTACCCTTAACCTGCTAACCTGGCCCCCCAACCCCCCAAGGGGGGCTTTGTCTCTACGTTCCCATGACACTGAGTTAACGAGCCTTTGATCAACTTCCCCCCGGTTTTTTTGTCAAAGTCCTGTTTTTTTTTGCCTTGATTCGTGTCCTATAAACCCGAGCTTTGTTGACACTGATCCCGGGCTTGGACGGGATATACTCGTTATTTTTTCGGATTTATTGACCGCTCTATTCGTTTGTATTTCCTATCACAAGTCTTGTATCTTGAGACTGACAATTTTCGCGTTTTTTGACTCGTTTTGTGTTTGTAAACTTGTCTCAGACTGGTGGGAACGTTTGGTCTCGTCATCTTTCCCACTGACAGTGGTTTGGACTTATTCGTTCCCTTGGTCGTCTCTGATGACTCACTCGACGGCTGGGTGGTCGTTTTTTTTGCAAAAATCCTGTTTTGTTTGGCTTTGTTGTGTCCTGATACGTCGTACTGACATGTGGCTGGGTGGTCGTCACTTTTGCAAAAACCTTGTGTTTTTTTTTCGGATTTGTTTGCCCATGTCTTGTCCTGATCATCGCTGGAGTAGTGGTCGTGACTTGTCCCTTTGACTTGGTGGTTTATTGCGAAAATCTCATTTTTTTCGTCTTTGTTTGGTTTTATTTGGCTCTGTATTGGGCCTAGAATGTGTCACATGATCCCGGGGATATCTCATTTTTTTTTTCGTATTTGTTTGTTTTTATTTGCCTCTATATTATTGCCCGGAATGTGCCACATGTATGTCGTGGGTTGTCGTCCCTTTGACTTGGTGATGATTGTGAAAAACTTGTTTTTTTTTGCATTTGTTTGGCTCCGTTCGACCTTGTATTGTCGTCCCCTTTGACTTGGTGGTCATTGCAAAAATCTCATTTTTTTTCGTGTTTGTTTGGCTTTATTTGGTTCTGTATCGTTGCCCGGGACGTGTCACATGATCCCGGGGATATGTCCTAGTTGTCGTCCCTTTGACTTGGTGGTTATCGCGAAAATCTCATTTTTTTGTCTTTGTTTGGCTCTGTATTGTTGCCTGGTTTGTGCCACATGATCCCGGGCTTATATCCTGATTCGGTCGTGGGAATAGCTTCCCATATACGTCTGTCATGTGACCATTATACGGTCGCGAGGTTCTGCTGTCTGAACTTTCCCTGTCTGAACCGTCTGAACCTTTGAGTACGAGTGGTAATCCAAGGATCTAATAGCTAGGTCCATTTGAAATCATGATCTCAATCGGACAGTTCGAGTGTGACAAATAGTCCATTTGAAACCATGATCTCAATCGGACCTTTTGGCACTCAGACTGTTCATTTGAGATCATGAGTGTAATTGGACTTTTGGTACTAGTTAAATGGTGAAAACCTCTAATATATATCTTTTTTTTTGACCAGAAGTAAAGACTGACACATATCTTACCCTCACATATTTAGAAAATCATGGTACAATCCGAGGATCTAATAGCTAGGTTGCGGACAGGTTGCGGATATGACTAATAGGTTGCGGATGCTTGCAACTACCATATAAGGAAGTTGCGGATACCAGGATGGGGCGTCCTGGTAAAAGTAGATTATTAAAGTGACTTGACTTGGTGATTGATTGCGAAGACCTCGTCTTTTTTGTCTTCGTTTGTCCTTATTTTGCTTTGTATTATTGCCCAGAATGTCTCGCATGATCCCGGGGATATGTCCTATATCGGTCGGTCGTGGGTGGTTGTCCTTTTGACTTGGTGGTGATTGCGAAAACTTGTGTCTGAAGCCATGTGTGCCACATAACGCTGAGAGTAAAATGGCACGCTGGTTTTCGATAACCATTGAATGACCATGTCGAGATTTTTGTAAAGCTTCGCCTGGTTTTCTATGAAACTTTCAGTCAGCCTCATGTCTTATGTGATCGTTGGCTGGTTGGATAAAGAGTCAACGTGTCTGATGCATTAGAGCTATCATAGCAGATCACTGACTTCATCTTCTGAACTATAGCCTAGTCTGGTTTGCATGATCGTCTCAACCATGTTCATGATACTGCGTCTCATCACAGTAGCATTCTCCGCCTTTGGGCCTAGAAACCATGCGCCGATACCGTCTCTTCGTGCTCGAAACGAACGCATGCCAGCAGAAGAACCTGAGTCGGAAGAAACGTGGTGTGAGGCTAATACGTTACAACTGAATGACCTGGGTATACTTTGAGCAACATAGTAGACGTGCTGGGCCGCCTATTTGAATATTTCGGTACAGTGGGAAGAGGATCCGCTTTTCGGTTCCAGGAAGAGTTAGGACGTATTCGGGCACAACTAGGACATAGGAATTGGAGTTATAGAAGACATAGTCCAGTGGTGAAACTTGGCTGTATGTGTGCCATGACCGAGTAACCATTCGGAGCTCGAGTATCACTCGAGTATTGTTGTCCGTCACATTATGTCCAGTCTGAATTGCAGGCAGGATCCAAGCTTAGAAGAGTTGGTACGACTTGAAAAGCTTGAACACTTATGTAACATTTTGTTTCTGAAAATTTGTTCCGAACAACCTGAGTGAAAACCAATATTCAATGTTCGTCGAAATTCAAGCTACCTCGTTTCGCGTAAATATATCGGCCTAGCTCCAGCCAGGCTCCTCAAATCATCTTCGTGTGTATATCTACTAGAAAGTGTCTCACCAAATTGCAGTTTATTGCGTTAACCGCACGTCACGCACCGCGTGTCACTCGAGTGTCGCCGTCACTCGTTACGCATCCGAGTCCTTTCCCATTCAAGTTGTTGGATGACGCACTCGCAATAGAAACTGGCCAGACTCGTCACTCTGTCCCTTTTGAATTCAAAACCAAAGGATCAACCTGGACGTGAAGGTTCAAAAAATTGAAGCCATCTCCATGCTCTCTTTGTAAGTAAAATGCAGGTTGTACAAAGCACAACAAGACAGGGGAAGGAAAGAATATGTCACGTACCATACTTGCTTATTGATGACCGTTGAACCAAATGTACGTTTTTAAAACATGACACCGGTGACATACAATCCGTTTGCTAGCTTAACTACCTGTGATGGTATCGAATCGTCGAATCGTCGCGCCTAGGATCAACAGTGCATATGCTAGTCTAGGCACGAAGTTGATATAAAATTTGTGGTCGCAACATTTTGATAGGGTGAATTAACCTTGAAATATTGGCAAAAATTGAAACATAGAACTCTGGATTATGTCACTCCTCGGTGAATCGTCAGGACTCAATTTCTGGTTGTATTTGACGCTCTCAATATGGCCCGTTCCTCGCCTAGAGCCTTGATTTCCTTCGAGGAAATGGGTATAAATGGCCATGTAAACCAGTTACCTCCACTGCGCAGGATGGGAAGACCCATGTCTTCTAGGAGATCGTCCGACGCTTGTGCATAGCTGATCCATGAACAATTAATGAGACAGAGAATATATAATAAATCAGCCAAAAGGATGCGTACTCGAAAAAATTAAGCCCACTGCTGTAGCTCTCGTTCACCCATTTTAACATACCCGGATTCCGAATATTGACCCATCTCGCGACTCGTTCTGTCTCCACGAGCGCATCTTCCGGGGAGGAAGGGAGACGGAGAAAGGGATCAGATAGGAGATACGACGATATCCAGTGGGAGGACACTTCAAAAATGTGAGCTGGACTCGTGGTGAACTAAGACAGGTGGTCGACATCAATATTAGTTCGAGATGTGATAAAACAAAGACTACCTACCACTGCACCATTGATAGCAAAATCACGTCGTTGGATATTGCGAGCTGGAACAAGACCTCGATAAATTGACGACATCCACTGTCCTTGATTACCCAAAGGCAATTGCGGAGGATTCTGCAGCGTCTTATAAAACTGCCATTCCGACTCCTTAATACCCACATCGCTCAAACAATCATTTCGAACTCGTTCAAGGCCGAAATCACGGAGTATCTCTTCTAAAAGCAACCGTTAGATGAATGTACAAATCATGACATAACAAAATATCATACCGTCAAATATCCCTTTCCAAGAAGAAGTGTAACCGGTTGAAAGCACAACCACATCAGCTCTCACAGAGCTTCCGTCCCGTAGAACGACTGAGTGTCCATCCGGTCCAAAACTAGATACGCGATTAGAAGCGACTAGCTGAATTTTACCCGCATTAACAAGTGCATGAAAACCATTTGATCGAGGGGAGCCTTCGTCATTGGTTCGAATGCCCCAGAAGAGCGAGTGGGATGTGAGTAGAGGAGAAGTACTGGGTATCGAAAGGAATTTTCCCTTTTAGAAGGATAATGAGTCGCTGCAAACGCAGGAGGAGTGGGGTCATACTGAAGCCCAACTGAGTGTGTCCCAAAAACCAGAAACGATTTTACTACCTAACCAGGTAGTATGTAAAAATTTTCTGCAATTAATATTGATCAATTGCGATAGTTCACATCTAAAAAAATATATGGATACCGACTCTAATGCAGTCCTCAGATGAATATGTGTTGCCATGAGACCGAGGAGCCTACATAGTGAAGATACTGATAGTTTAGAAGAAACACCAAATATCAGCGTAGAAACCTGCCTGCTCTTGCGAATGAAGTGGGGAAGAGGGATAGGCGCGGCTATGATTCCATCTGCAGTCTCGAATGCGATCGAAACTTTCCGGCCCTCGTTCGCCAAGTACGCAGCGATACTACAAATCTCAATAAGTGTGCGGTACTACCATTCGAATCGGAGCCGCACATACTCTTGGGCTGACTTTCCGCCTCCGACCACTACTACGTGACCTGGGTTGGGATCATCTATAGGCTTGACTGCAGAGATGATGTCGTCCAGTCGAGAAGCGAATTCGAACGAGTGAACCACTTGACCAACAAAACCCGCCTTCTGGGCGGCTGCGCTTGAAAGTTCGGGGGGTATTCGTGGTAGACTGCATCCCTTCACAATAAGATGAGACCACAGACCCAACACTACAATGCCTGCAATGCAGATCTCACTCCTGAACAAAGGACGACGATATCATAGAACAACTGCTCCGCCGTTCCATCACTGTTCTGCACCGAAATGGCCCATCCCTTAACAGCTTCTTGGTTGTTACCTTGGTCCCATCGATGGATGTTAACAACTTGCGTATTGAATCGAATCTTGCCATTGAGGAAACGATCTGCGAAAGCTTCCATGTACTGGCGCATCTCCGTACCTGAAGGACGTTCCTTGATACGTTGCAGATGCATAGGCATCGCCGAGAATTCGTATTCCCCATTGACGCTGGAACATTGATTTTTTGTTCAGTATCATGATCTTTCCAGCTGTCTGTTCACACGCGCAGTGCTCACTTGTTTGTATACAGCCCCGGGTAAACTCTATCAGCTGCCCACACTCCTCCAGCAGTGCGGTCTTTCGAAAGGATCTCAACAGCAAACCCATCGTCGAGGAGCGTCTTCGCAGTGATCAAACCTGCGGCACCAGAGCCCACAACACAAACTGTTTTCGCCGCCATAGGACAAACGGTGGGGGAAAAAATGAAATGAAAACATGTCCAATGATTACCGATTACATACTAGTGGGTCACGGGAGATCTGGTGCAGGGATGGTATTCGTTTTCTTCAACTTCGGAACCTTGTGGTGGCTGAGAAAGGGGTGTGAAAACTACCTTGGTCTTGCGCACACGGGTGTGCCCTTCAGAGTTGTTCAACCATTAATATCTTCAAGGATACTACGGTCGCGTTTGATGCTTTTAACGTGAGCCACAGCCAGTCCTTACCTTCAAATTCCCAGCTGAGTGTTGTTGTATCCAAGCTTCATCAATGTCTACAGCGTTGGGTAAAAAATTCTTTTGCTCAAATACATACGTACTATACAGTCAACAATGTGCCCTGGATTTTACACAATATCAACGCCATGACTTCAGCGGTAGCATAATTGCTCCGAGAAGCAAGGTTGGGATTAATGAATGTCAATGTTGTACAATTACTTACCGAACTGGCGTGAAGCTGAGGCTGGTCTGCACCATCACCAATGGCCCCTACCAGACTCCTGACAAAAAGCCACTCTTCTGTTGTGCTCTTTCGAATTTTTTTTTCGCGACTGACGCCAGTGCAAAACCCTTGCAAAGCCCTCACAATGACTCAGACGCATTTTCTTACACATCTGATCCTACCATCTCTGTCATCTCATAGTCCATCGGAACGTCCTTCCTCTCCAACCATGCCGCATCTTCGCTTCCCAGATCTACACCTTTCCCGCAGTCCAACCTTCTCCGCGCTGGCAACTCTCGCAGATCGACGACAGGACACCCGATGGTCGAACAGCTTCTGGCGATGACGTAATGCTCTCCGTGCCAGCCCATGAAGTCGAGCGAGGGTGCGGCAACGGCCACGCTTTGTGCACTTGATATCCAGATGTCAGTTTGGACACGGAAATCTTTTTCGGATAGGAGATTTGGTTGTGGTCGACGTATAGAGAGATCGCGAAGGTGGAGGAAAGACAGAGAAGGGAAGATGCTGAAGAATGATGTGAACTCGTTCTTTTGGGCGTAAAGTGGTCAGTGAAGAGATGCGAATGATATAAAAGAACGTACGATGGGTTTTGCAGAGCGATGCGCGGTTATGTGTATGGCTACCATCTGTTTTGGGATAGCTTTCGCAAGTAATCTAACATTATCCTGATTTAACTCCGAAAACTGTACTCGTAGCACACGCAGGCCCGTCAGCTCTGGCAACACATCCATAACAAACCTCCACGGACAACATCCAAGGTCCAACTTCCTTATCCTCTTTCTGCGGCGCAAGAAGTGTACCACAGCTTCAAATAGTTCGTAGTCATCGTCGTGGTCCACGAGAACCAGCCGGAAATTTTCCAGATACGGCAAGAACGTATGCTTTTCGTCGATTATGTGATCACTACTAAACATCACAGACGCCGAGCTCGTCTGTTCAAACGTCCCGTGGAGAGTTAGACCCCGGAGATTGTGTGCGTGGGCAATGCGTGCTAGGACGACGGACGATATTCGTGTGTCCACGAGGTCTAGTTGGGTGAGGTTTTTGATAGTTGACGACTGGAACGCATTATCCCAAGAGTGATCGCGTTTGAGGTATGCCCCGAGGCAGAGATGGCGTAGACCATCATTCCTGTCTAAGACTGTTCGTACTTCACCAATGTCGGCAAAACCGTCGTCGTCCTCGGCGCGAAGAGTGAATTTGTACAAGTTGCGAAAGGCAGAAACGCCTTCGGCATCGAAGTGCCATCCCCTATGGTGTATGTGAGGATATGAAAGAGGATAGTGACTGAAAGGGGTACTGACATCAAGCCTAGACAACGGATATGTGGATGGCTGGCAAGCAACGATGAGACCATGTCTGCTCGCATTTCTGGGTAGCCTATCCACTCGAACTCGCGGAGGGCCTTGAACTCCGGCAATGCAGCACGGAACATGCCTGACAAAGGTCAGAAATTATGTTTAGACGTAGGTACGGATAAACACACGAGAGACCAATTCCAAAGGCTCCCCTTCCTCATAAGACCAATGTATCCTCAGAACCTTGACGCGATTGGCAAATACAGGGTCACTTCTTACACGATCAAGAATGTCGAGGCCTCTATGTAAACCTTCTAGATCTTCGCCAAAGTATAAATCCAAGGTGCGAAATATAAGCCGGGTGGCGATATCCCGAAGAAACGAAGAAACGAAGAGCCAGGTACGGAGGTGGTAGCGAGGGATGTAGCGGGCGATGCGTTCCCAAATTTCTGGTGGGGCACGACGAGAAGCGACGTCGTTTGAAAAGTGAATCTGAAGCGCCATTGAGCAATAGTCCGTTATTACTGGGGGGATAGAGAAGAAAGAAGACACACGAGTTTATCTCTGCGTACAACTGACTGCAGTTCGCGATTTGAGGGATCGAGAAGGGAAGCGGATTGATAGTCTGCAAAAGTATAGTGAATACTAAATGACGAGTGATGTGGAACACAATGAGATGATGGCATGTTCATGACTCAGATTCTTAGTGGTACGACGATAGCAGAGATCAGAGGATTATGAAAGGGATAGATACCTTGGTGAGACTTGCCGAGTAGACACTGACCAGCAGCTCTGCGTGCGTTGCCCCTTGCGATGAGGGCTCTTGCGGCGTCATGGTGGGGTAGACGAGGAGTGCGAAGATAGACGTCTAGATAGTTTTCGACCTTTGGGCCATAGCTGTGGATGATGGGTGATGTGAGATGGTTTATTTTAGTGAAGTAAGTGAGAACGAACTGTCCGGCGCCGATAAGGGCAATAGAAGTATCCAAGAGGAAATTTGCTTTGCTGTTGGGGGGCAAGGAGCACAGGGCATCGATTGCAGCGAGAGTGAGTTCATCCAGCGAACTCGGATCTGCAATCCTCGTCTGCGGGTCTGAGCAGGTCATTGTGAGCAAAACATGAATCTAACGTTCCATCCAGAAAAGAACAGCGAATTTGATTGCTCGTCAATTACAATTTCAAATTCACCCCTCTCCTCGGTCCGTTCCCGCGGCTTTCTGCGATGATGTAATCCGTAATTCACTTGCCTCTCACCTCTCGCTGGGAGAAACTATACTCCTGCACTTAGTATACCGACTCACAGATGGCGTGCTCTACTTCTCAGCACCTAATCTCGTCCGTATATATATCCCACCCATGGCTGCAGAGACCCACCACCCCGCCATGTTCATCCCCAAATCCACCCGTGAATACCGCAGCCAGGTCTCTGTTTGAATTCATCTAATCCAAGCCCTCACTAACCAGGTTTTTGCTTAGGGCGACGAGTACAAGAACTTGAAGCTGCAGGAGTCTCCTCTTACTCCGCCAAAAGCTACAGAAGTCTTGCTCAAGGTTCATGCCGTCTCGTTGCAGGTATGTACCGCCTAGACATTGCTCACCCTAATGGCTAAACATACTCGTTATCGTAGTACCGTGACCTTATGGTTTCCAAGGGTCGTTATCCCCAGTAAGCCTTTCACTCCATTGTAATACTGGTTTCTTACCACGATTTGGTAAATAGCCAAAAGAAAAATGTCGTCCCTTGCTCCGACATGGCTGGTGAAATAATCGCAGTAGGCCAGGACGTTAAGGACTACAAAGTCGGTGATCGTGTATGCCCAAACTTTGCCCTCGACCATATCCACGGAGACCCCACAAAAGAGACTCAGGCCACAGGTCTCGGCGGCCCTATCGATGGTGTCTTAAAAGAGTACATCAATGTACCCGCTCATGTAGGTCATCATTTCCTCTAGTTCGTCACATAATCTAACTCGTCGCTCTCTAGTCGCTCGTACGTGTTCCGGAGCACCTATCATATGAAGAAGCTTCGACTTTGCCGTGTGTTTTATTTCAATGTGCCTCTTATTTCCCGCTTACAATCACCCTAGGTGTGCCGCGTTGACAGCATACAACGCTCTTATGGGCCCAGTGCCCCTCAAAGGGGGCGATTATGTTCTCGTACTCGGCACTGGGGGTGTCTCAATGTAAGGCTTATTCATATCTCGACGTTTTCCATCTCCGACTCACTGGACTCTGTTCTTAGTTTTGGTCTCCAGCTAGCGATTGCTTCCGGAGCTACCGTGATTGCCACCTCTTCGTCAGACGAGAAGCTCAAGATAGCTAGCAAACTCGGAGCCAAACACATCATCAATTACAACAAAAATCCAAACTGGGACGACGAAATACTCGAAATTGTATGTTTCGTTCTATTACATACATCTTGAGAAATGTATTCATGAGTATTCAAGACTGAAGGCAGAGGTGTGGACCACGTTATCGAGGTAGTCATCTCTTGTGCCTTTCGAGGCTAATCACTCACCCTTTTTTATTTCAGGTTGGCGGTCCTGGGACAATTGGAAAATGCGCCAAAGCGACCAAATACGCCGGATACATTAACATCATTGGATTTGTCGCACAGGTGGAATTCTTTCTCGCTCATTATTCGTGCAACGGGCTCTGACATGATTCTTATTCAAGGGCAGTGAAGGTATCGACATTCGAAGCGCAATTGGCAAAGCTCTCATCTATCGCGGAATCCAGATCGGGTCTGTCAACCAGTGAGTTTGGCTTAGATCACGACCTCTTTTAAAGTGTTGAGTATACTTATCACCTTCTGCGTAGATTTGAAGATATGAACCGCCTCATCAAGGCTCATCAGATCCATCCTGTCGTTGACAAGGTGTTCTCGTTTGAGCAAGCTATTGATGCATATGCCTATCTCGAGTCTCAGAAGCATGTAGGAAAAATCGTCATTAGTGTATCGAAGACTTGAGTCGGGTGTGTCGGAGGAGAAAGAGACTGTTTTCTGCATGAATATTTAGTCAATATATGGTAAATGTATTCTAGTTTGTATTCTTAAGACTGTCTGATTTCAATTAGTCTTGTCAATCGCAAAATTTTGGACCGTTCCTTCTAGCGAGGTATTAGATTGAAGAGGCCTACGCCATTCCAGTACGATTTGATTCAGGTTGCGCTAAGGAAATTCTGCACACGGACTTGGATCATCTCATTCAAGTTTTTATCTCCCTTGCTTTCGCCGAGTACTCATCAATCAAGCGTCACCTCGACATCACGTTACTTATAGCTTGTAAGGTTGCCATACTAGTGCAGTACGCCAAGCTACGAAGCTCAAAAGCTGTGATAGTTAGCCTCCCTTGGATGGATCTGAGACTTTGGAGGCCATGTGAGCTATTCTCGCCACCTGTGAATCCCATGTAACACTTCTAACGAGTTCCAACCCGTGGCTCTGCCACTGTGGTGCGATGTTTTTGCTATATGATAATCAATAATAATAATAATAATAATACAGTTAAGTGATAAAAATGTTAAGTCAGTGAACTTGTGCTGTCTGTAAAGTATGTTAAGTCTTTGAATCGTATGATGCATGTTTGACTTGCTGTTCAGTCGATGAATGGTCTTATAAGCCTGCCCTAAACTTGTGCACAGTACTGTAGAGTTGGTCACACTTAGGTTCACATGTTCGGAGATGCATGTGACTGGTGACGAACATCTGTTTACACAGCCCGAGAGTCCAAGCATCGAATTAATATATACCGAAAGATGCCGACTGGACCAGCCTGTCAAGATTTGAAAGCTCTCGACACAAGCCAGGTGCAATAAAGTTCTGTAACATCTGATTAGTATCAGGGATCCATGGTAGTCACTTTGGGTAATTGTGTGCCACATTTTTATTGTCTGGGAAGGCTTCTATATAATAGTAGACTATAATACAAGACTAATGAGCCCTTTTCTGTAAAGATTGGTGGTTCCAATCATGAGATATTTGCATTACAAGTTTTGCATAATGCCTATGCCTATATATGGCAATTGTCACTTCCGACATGGACTTTAGGAACTAATGTCTCATATGGGCCATATTGGAATGGGAAATGATACACAGAGGATCATTCAGACAATACCAAAATTAAGTTACCCCAACCAAGAGGGGAGGGGGGGCACCTCACATGGAATTTGTAAATCAACGCAAATATAAATATATATAATAGCAAGACGGGGAAATCGATTCCAGGACAATAACATAAGTTGTTTACTAGAAATATTCAATATAAGGGGGTGCTGACAAGCACATCACACTGAGTGTGCACATTTTGCTGCACTGCTTAGGTGGCTAGCTATTAGATTATTCGATTATGACTCGTACTTGAAGGTTCAGATGGTTCAGACGGTTCAGACGGGCGGTTCAGACACCGGGTTCAGACGAAAGGGCTCAGATGGGCGGTTCAGACAGTGGAACTGTCTCCAAGGAGGTTCAGACAGGCAGTTCAGACAGCGGAACTGTCTCCAAGGAGGTTCAGACAGTTCAGACGGACAGTTCAGACACCGGGTTCAGACACAAGGGTTTAGACGGGCGGTTATGAGACATCGTAGGTTGGTTCAGACCCATTCCTAGGGTTGGAATTTACCCAAATTATCATGCTTTGAGTGCATGGATATACATATACATTCATGCAAACAGTTGCCCACTGTCATGGGAGCAAGGCATGTAAAGGGGCTTCTTGGACGCCCCAAACTGCACTCGTGGTATGCCGCAAGATGCAAAACCATGCGGGCTGTATATAGGCGTCCAGGATGCCTGGATTGCGCTTCTCTGACATTGCCACTCTATCATGTTGTTTGGCGCAGATGGGCGTCGAAGACGCCCCAATCTCCATACTGACAATTTGCAAAAATAGATCATCGGACAATATGAGCAATAAATCTGTTTGCATTGCTTGCAGACAGGTGGGAATTGCTTTGGGCGTTGAGGATGCCTGTCATTGCAACACAAGCTTTATTCACTGTATCATCTATGCTCGTTCAAGCGAGACTCAAGCCCTTTGCTTTGCTAAGCGCCCTAAGTCTCTGGACCCTCCTATGGTCAGGAACACCCAACAATGTGGTCACATGATGTTGGTTTTTGTGACAAGGTAGATAATGAAATGCTTTGGACAAGTGGTAGCTAGGGGAATAATAGGTTGTCTAGGACAAACAAAATGCAGTTGGTAGCTTAGCGCCGTGATGCCTGTGCGGCTCTGGGGCGTCGCGGAAGCTTGTAAAGTGCTGATGAACACTTTAACGCTTAAACAAGCAATGCCAAAGCCCTGTGCCACTGTGGGCGTCCTGAAAGCCCGGAACGTATACAGTGGTGCTTTGTCAAACTAACAAATAAAGATTTGCACAGTGAGTCTCACGTAGTGCCATGGGTGGGCGTCCCGGAAGCCCACAAAGCACTTGTTCCACGCGCTTTGATCTCTGTTGGGTGGCAAGTAAATATTTTGTATGGGTAAACCCAAAATATACCACAATAACACTTTACAAAGGGATTTTCAGTGTCATGCCACGGGTGAGTGTCCGGGAAGCCCACAAAGCCCTTGTTTCACCCGCTTTGATCTCTGTTGGGTGGCAAGTAAATATTTTGATTGTGTGAACCCAAAATATACCACAATAATGCTTTACAAAGGGATTCTCAGTGTTGTGCCACGGGTGGGCGTCCGGGAAGCCCACAAAGCGCTTACTTACCCGCTTTGATCTATGTTGCTTGCTGAGCAGGTAATTGCTTTGTTAATATTCCAGTGTCCATCGAATGGTACGATAATAAATGAGACATTACATTGCTTTAGTTGCCTTGAGGTATCACGGTGTCAGGATAATATCCTTGTGTATGTGGTCAAAGGGGTCGGACTTTAAAACGCTGAATAAATTGAGTCTGTGAAAGTGCTGTTCCCCCAAACTCACCCATTCCATTTTACCTCATACTGAATACATTGAGACAACCATGCCCTCCTTCACCATTGCGGGTGCGCTGCTTGCTCTCGCCAATCCCGACAATGATCCTTGAGGCTGGGGTCGTTGGCAAGCGATTACCGGCTACCCCACCGCACCCTGGCTCGTAGAAGATGGCGCTCAAAATATTGTCCATTGGAGCGTCCAAATGCGTGAAGTGATTTCATCATTTGTGGCGTCATTCTTTGCAGCACCGGCAAGCAAAAAGCTTCGAGTCACTCAGCGCAAATCGGACGCACATGTAGAAGGCCGCACAGCTTGGACGTCCTTTGTCAGCGCAAACTGGAAGTCTGTTTGGAAGGCTCAAGATATCATTGACGCGACGTTGAAGGAGCAATCCTGTGGCCCTTACAAGGCAATGGGCCGGAGGAAATCCCGCAATGTAAGTCTTGCGAATGTCAAGAGAGTGCTATTGATGATTCCACACGCTCACACTCAAACCACTCCTTTAGCTTCCGACTTTAGAAAGAGCTCAGGTTCACAAGGCTTATCCATTCCTCGCATACGCACTCTTTGGTGAAGACAGTGCCGCCAATGCCACTGCGACGTTCCTCAAAGACAATGTTCAAGACTTCCTCGAGCGGATCATGGCATGCATGTGGAACCGATACTGGAAAAATTTAAATCGCGAGCGGGTCAAAATGGTGGAACTTCAGGCCACAGTGAAAACATCTTGGCTAGGTATGTTTAATGTCGTCGCTATTCAGTCTGATCACTAGTTAACCACGCTTGTATTTTGCATTCTCTTACAAAATTGACTACAAGCAACACTACACCAACATCAGCTCGCATACGACACTATCTGGCTAGTTCAGACAAATTAATCACGTTGTTGAAACGATACAACGATCCGGAATCTGTCAAACAGATCAAAGATCAGCGTCAACAAATTTGTACCATGATTTTCTAAATATGTCAGGGTAAGATATATGTCAGTCTTTACTTCTGGTCAAAAAAAAAAGATATATATTAGAGGTTTTCACCATAATAGTATCTAACTAGTACCAAAAGTCCAATTACACTCATGATCTCAATTGGAAAATTTGAGTGTGACAAAAAGTCCAATTGAGATCATGATTTTAATTCAACATCTTGTGCTTGTTATGCAAAATAGTTCCATATAGCCATTTGATGTTTAGCATAGCATTTTAGCCCAAATATCTTCATGGAATTGTTACACTGGCATTGTCAAGTCTTCACTTGATGTCAGAAAAAGTTGACAGTCCAATGCATTTTGTGCTGGACAAGTAATTCTTCTTCTTTCCATTTGTCAAGTTTGGCCTTGGGCCCTCAACCAGTGTACTCTGTATACTTTATTGTAATGAGAAGGAGGCTTTTGGAATATGAAAGAGAGAAACTCATATTCTTTCATCCGTGTGTTTTGAGCTGAGTCAACCTGTAGTATATCTGTTGTTCAGAACCAAGGCAACACAGTGTTTCTTTGTCCTGGCACACTTGGATCCATGAGCTGAGTGCTTGTCTTGAGATGTTCTTTCTTAATTTCTTGGTGTTTCTGAAGTAGTGTTGAGTTTTTATTCCCTAGTGAGATCATGGCTTGTTGGGCATGTGTACATATGGAGAGTTGATTCCAATCCTAATCTCTTTGATTAGTGGACCCTCTAGAACTTATGACCATTGTCCAGAATAAAAAGGATTTGTGCCCCAGACAAATGCTAAGTTGGTGAAGTACATTGTTGGCCTGACCTTGTCTGAGCATCATTTCAACATCCAAAAGGGACTGAAAGCCTTCTGCCAAACATGATTCTCATCTCAGATCAGAAGGAGGAGTCAATGTGGTGAGCTCCACCAAACTATTTTCCTTGCTTGAAGGTTTAGTGGAAAATGTATTAAGATCGATGTCTTCAAACTCATCCCCAAGCGAGGGATTGTCATCCTCCAAAATTAGTAATTGAGACACATGAGTGTCACCATTCAATGATCCCATGTGTTTCTCAACTCCTTTTTGAAAGGCCTCCACTCTCAAGGAGAGTTGTTGTCTTCTTTCTTCCACATCTAATTTATCTGTGACAGAAAGGAACTTTCCTAGTTTTTTGACACATAATTGCAGTTGTAACCTAAGATTGATTAGCTGGAAAATCAAAACCAATTTTAACTCACCCACTGTGCTTCTTGAATTTCAAGACAGGCCAAAAGCCAATATGCAACTCCTTTGGCAGAATTTCCCTTGTTCTCTTTCTCTGTGAGTTGGAGTTGGATTTCTACTCTGGTGATGGGCTTCTTTTCTATCACATCATAAAGGTCCAGGGTCTTGACATTGTCTGCTCTGACATTCTGCACTTTACTTTCATACGAGGTACATGTAGCAATATCAAGAGGATCTGCTCCTTCATTGATAGCATCAAAGGCCTTTTGGCTTTATAGAAGTCCTTTCTGAACATTCTTCCATTTCCGGCAAAGTGCTGGCACTGTCAGACTCCTCTCAGTAGCTAGAAAGATATAGACAGATTGTCACAAACCCATTCTGATGATTTTCTTCTGATTGGAATCTCCCATGTGATCATCAAGTATTTCTCTTCTGTGAGCTGCTGTCATACCCCTGGTACTGCTGGTGATGTTATTGAGAGGGGCCCACAGTGTTTCCAGTATCTCTCCATCAACCTGACTTGCACAAGGTATGAAACTGGGTGGATACCAAGGAAAAAATTTGTCCTGGTGTCTATGGATGTGGAAGAGGCCTATTTCTTGCCTAAGCTCTGTTGACATATATGATATGCTATGCATCATCATTTTACTATACATCTTTTATTATAATATTTCTACTGATCTTTCTCTACCAAATGATCTTATCATTTTCGACTTTCCTAGTATTACATAATAGTTTACTTCTCACGCACTCAACCAAAACTCGGACATGTTCCTTTTTGAGCCTCAGTCTTCATTTACCAGACTGAGGTATGCTAACATTCTCATAATTCTTACAACACTTACTGACAGTACCTTAGTCTTAACATTATTTCTATAGCTTATAATCTCTAGCCCATCTAGAACTTGCAAGTAAGGGCCATCCTCCATACATCGCCAGCAGTGCTTCCCATACTGGCACATAATGTCATACAGAATAATAACAGAGGAGATGCCAGCCTATATTGAGAGGGCTTAGCTTGAAGAATAATCCATGTTCATTTTCCTGACTTATCACGAGTAAAAGTATTTTGAAAGGCATTGCTGTGGGGCAACCAGTGAGCAAGCTGTATAGCAACAATAATAGATACTACTAAGTATCAGGTATTGAGCAGTAGATAATATGCTACTGAGTATGAAGAGCATGCAAGTAGGTGCAAATCGCTGTAATATTAAGCTAGAGGGATTCATACAAACAATCTGTTAAGGTTTATATAGTGAACAGAGTTTGAGTTGGGCCAAAAGGGGAAAAAGGAGAAAGTACCACTTGCTGTGTAAGGGAGGCTATCACTTCAGGCAACTACTTTTGACCAGCATTTAGCTTGATCATATTGTGGTAACATATCCAGCTAAAAGCTCCTAGTCTCATGGGCTATTGTGGTCTATTTCACCAATATGTGGGTGTCCCTATGTCCCTTATCCCATCTAGGGAATGGTCCATGAGACCTTAAGAGGGATATTCCCTCCCCATTAAACACATGAGAATACCCCTCCATTTGTCACATGTCACAAGATGTTAGCTCAAACTTGTGAGATTATGTTACAAAACTGCTACAAAAGAAATATCCTTCTCAAGTGAATGCTCTGGGACATAAATATATATATGTACATTACATACAGCTATTTGGTAATCCTTCAAACACAGCTTTCAAATCTGCACTACACATTTTCTATGGAATACTTCATAATCATAGCTAATATTGCTAGATTCATTAAGTTCTGGTTTTTGTCTGAACCTGTTTGAACCTCTCAACCAATTAAGACTGGAAATTTTCCAAAATTGGCCATTTCTGTGGCTGTGTGGCCATAATTACTAGTTTTGCAGTGTATACCTTATAAGGCAATAACTGGTCACAGCAGCATGCAGCTAGTCTAGTATGTGATGGTGCTACATCTGGATGCCACACAAAGCAATTATGAAAGTAGTGGGGTGGCAGTTATAGATGTGGGATCTGTAAAGCAGTTGCAAGCTTGAGCAAGTCTTGATGGTATACACAAACAATGTGATTATTACATTGTTTGCAAGTACCATTGAGACAGGCTCTAATAGTGGTTTTTGTGGTACAAGTGTAAGGCAACGAACTCGAAGCTATATAACAACAACACCTAGAGCAATAAGTCTTGTTGAGGCAAGCGGTAAAGCTGAGAGGGAGTTGCTGAAGAGTATCAGGGTAGGTGTGAATCTTAATTAATATTGAACTAAGGATCTAATACATCAAGTATCTAGTCCTTATATAGTGAATAGCAAGGATCAGGCCGAGAAGGGAAAACAATAGAAAAGTAGCCTGATCCTAAAATCAACCAATAGAAAAAGAGAAAGCGAAGTGGTACAACTATCATAATCAATCAGCGCATGAGATAATTCCGATAGAGGGGAATGTGTGATTGGCTAAAGCAGCAGTCCTATTATAAGACACTGTGCTGTTAGTCATACTCATTGATCTATCTTTCCGGGGTTACTCCTTATGCGAAGTTCGTCAGCTAGACTTGCATTAATGGAATACTCCCTGATGATACTGAAGGAGTTCTTCAGCATTGTAAGTACAATAGTAAGTAGAGATGAAAGGAAAAGAAAAAGAAGAAAGCAATGAGAAGAAGGACACCAGCTGTGACTTCTAGTCCAACAGCTAACAGAGTAGTAGGAAGAGGATTGGAAAACCATGACATGATAGGAATGCAATGATGAAAAATTGATTCCTCACAACAAGCAAGTCTTGGTGGTGGAGACAAACAATGTGATTGTGTTATTCATATCTGCTATTAAGACAATAACTGCTGGTAGTAAATGGTGGTAGTTGGGAGGTCCAGTTCACAGTTCAAACAGTTCAGATTGAGTCTGCACAATCAGGTGTATTGACCAGACCACAGATCAAACCAAAGTCCAGAAGTAGAGGACTGGACTGGACCAAACCAGAACCTAGGGTTTGGTTTGGCAGTTCTTAATTCTGAGCCATTTGGCTGAACAGAACTTTGGCATCTTTATCTCCTATGAAAAAATCACAATTATGTCAGTGGTACTATATTGATGCCTTAAGTTGCTATTTGACAATAAACATGTAAAAATTGAGAGGGACTGGCTTTACTCTATTTAGAGAACTATGTTCAATGGATAATAGTAATTGAGACAATAGCTATTTGTTGTTTTATATTGTATCATCATGATAAAGATATTTAGATTAAAAAAGATATTTCAATCTTGATACTATAACAAGTTGAATGAAAAACATTTAAGCTGTTGAGCCTGTTAAAATACTTTTATCTGTGTTATAAATAGATAGCACAATTTCAGTCGCTACCTCCTCTCTCTTCAGCAGCTTGTATAGAGGGTCATGGAAACAGTCTTGGGTAAAATAATAACATACAGATTATTCCTTTTGTGTTAGAGGAATTTTATTGTGCAGTGAAAAGTCTGGTGGGTTCATCTCATTGAATAGGGAGTAGTGTGATAGCTATGCACATCCAAAATATTTCTGGAAAATATTTCAAATTGTGGTTCCTCTGTTGCTGCTATTTGTTGACTAAAAAACCTATGAGTAGGGGTGTGTGTTACCTTGTGCTGCATATATATTATGTTGTCTTTTGAAATTATCAGTAGAATATTATAAATATTCCTGTTGGGGGTTAATTCTATATAGATAGTTGTAGAAGAACAAATACTAGGGGTATCTGGTATGAAAATGGGATATATTATTATGTGGGTGAGTATTCCATCCTTTGAGATGGGAAATAGGTGTATCCTGTCTTGTAAAAGAATATTTCATCCTATGAAATAATGAATTTGTGTGTGGGGAATATCACATCATGTTCTATTATTGGAGGTTGAATATAAGAGTACCCCATGTTTCAATGGAAGATTCCCACCCTGCCAGGTTATAGGTGGGATTGTCTAATGTTGTAGTAAGAAAGCCTCATGTCATATGTAAGAATGTCCCATTCTATGAGGCCATATGTAGGACCATCCTATATTTTAGTAGGAGTGTCCGATTTTTGTAGTTATATATAAAAATATCCTATATAATATATTGGAGATTCCCATCTTTCAGTGGGAATATCAGAAACTTGGGCTTTTAGGACATTTTATAACAGTTCTATTGGGCTGAGGTTGGGAGGATGGGTGGGGGATTTGACTCAGAAACTTGGTTGAGCCATTAAAGCAACTTTGCTTTGATAGAAAGAGGCTCTATCTTTAATAGCAAGTATCTCTACACCTTTCACAGCCTTTATTTCATGCATACACCCTGATGGAGGCCTATTCAAAACTAGCTTAATATAATTGAACCTAATCAATGCTATTCTTTTTCCCACTTAGTCTGATGGTTGAAGGCTACATTCAAGTGTTCCCTTGATGTTCTGGGCTATGTAACCTGAAGAGATTATTCTCCTGGAGTGTACTTTTGATAAACACATTATATTTTGTGCTATCAAGGTGCTGGCCTATAGCCATAACGACATATAATATTGGTATATATGTCATCAGGTATACCTTAGATATTATCATATGGGATATTTTCAGTAAGGTATGGGATTGTCCCACATATAGCATGGGATGTTCCCACACATGGCCTCACAGGATGGGACATTCCCATTAAGATATGGGATTGTCCCACATATAACATGGGATGTTCCCACTAAGGTATAGGATGGTCCAGTATATAACATGGGACATTCCCACTAAGGTACAAGATGGTCCTACATATAACATGGGAGGTTCCCATATATGGCCTCACAGGATGGGATATTCCCAGCTCCCACAAAACTCTCAACAAACCCTAGGCAGCTTGTCAGCAAATCTGAGAGGAGCCTTCACTTAAAGACAACAATAAGCAAAAATTGAAGATGGTAGCTTAAGTTTTAGCTATTTACAATGCTAATGGCCTTCATAACAGGTTAACTACTCCAATGTATTGCTTTACTCTGTTTGATCAATGTTGTTGTGCAGCTGTTAAAATTGTATCTTGTATTTTGCCTAAAACCTGTCCAGCTGTGTCATGCTTTTGTGTTTCCATACTTGCCTCAACCACACTTACCCCTTATATATTTGAGTACAAGTTGAATGTCAGACATAGCTGATAATCCAAATTCAAAGAGCTTAGAATCCACATTTATAAAATATAAATCTGTTGGTCTCCTTTTAGAGCTTTCTATCTTAGGTAAGATCTTCATCTGAGAAGTTGATCTATCTACTAAGATATCTTATTATAAATTAAGAAACTAGAAGTAGTGGCCCCAGTCCAAAGTCTGTTTTTCAACTCTTCTGATAGCACTCACATACTATTAAGCAAAACCTAGTATGTATAGATGTAGTGTATTTTAATGTATTTTCTCTTGCTGGGTTCAGATCTGGTGTCAGTTTTGTGGCAAGAATACTATTTACATCCATTACCAAAATTGTCAATCTTGTTTGTTTATAACTGTTTACAATTGAAAATCACAAATAGAGATTAAATAGACAAGGAGAAATAAGGGTGTTGAAATAAAGGAAAAAACTAATACAACCCTAAAATTTATTTGTAGCACTACTTCATTTCCTTTATCTATGTTTTGAGCCTGGTTCTTCTGTGGCTTCTACTATTCAAAATTAGCTTGATGTTTTATAAGTGGGCTCTGTATTAAGGGCAGTGGTTTTTAGTTTGTCACCTAGAGCAAGAATGCTCAGAAAATATACTGTAATAGGAGCTGTTTACTATCACATTAACACTATAGCCAGTTCCATCTTTTGTATTTCCTGACAATATTTGTCCATGATCTGTAGAAGTTAACATATATATTGAATTACAGTATATGTTACTGGCTACTTTGCTGTTACATAGAGTATTTGTTTTTGTTGTGAAGTTATCTCCCCCCAAATAATGTACTATAGTAGAAGAGAATACAGTTTTGAAGAAGCAATTACATTATATATTTGGATTTCTTCATAGTTTACTGTTGTTACAGAGAAAAACAACTATCTTTAAACTAGATGCAACAAGGAGGTGAGACTTACTTTGCTTAGCATGGCAATGCTTTCATGAAGAGTAGGTGGATCTCATATGTTTCTTACATAGTTTTTGTATTCTTTTTTGATTATGCTCACATGTTTCCCACATGGGATATTATTAATAGTCATCTGAGCCTAAAGTCTTTATTTGGCACTAATTAAGGTGGAGATTGAAAATAGTGGTAGAACTCTAATCTGGAGGGTGAGCTTTTGCACTTGGAATAGACACCAAGAGTGGAAGTGTTACCTTAAATAGTAGGGATGAGGGGTGCTATAGCATCTTACTGAGTATTGTAGTGGTGTGAAGTTGATGATGGTTCTGAGGGCACTTTAAATAGAAGGTTTGAGGGTGCTGAAGGCATTTGACCCAGGGCACTGCAGGTATTCACCCATAGCACTGCTGAAATGAGTTGAAGGACTCAATTTATTGAGGGGTTAATATAGTCTCTCTGTAAAATGTGCAATTATATTATAAATCATCAAATCTTCTGGTTCACAGTTGTGGATTTAATATAATTTTGCATATTCAGATAATAAAGTCAGTTAATCATATCCACATCAAACTGTAGAATTTTTCAGCCCCCCAATACCTCATCACATATGACAAATGAAGTGTTTCTATATGATATCTGGAGGGATGCTCCCACGGGGGGATATCCCATCTATGCATGGGACAATCCCACATGTTGGTGAAATAGACCACAATAGCCCATGGGACTAGAAGCTTTTAGCTGTATATGTTACCACAATATGATCAAGCTAAATGCTGGTCAAAAGTGGTTGCCTGAAATGGAGGCTATCCCCTTAGAAGAAACCCTCTAGGGGCATCAGCCAAAGTACCAGCACTTCATTAGCCCACAAAGCACTAATCAGGCATAGCCACACAAGCCTCTATTAATACTTTTCCTTCTCACAGTATGACAAAAGGACAATAGTGGTACCACTTCTATTTCTCTTCCCCATTGACTACTAGAAGTTGAACCACTTTTCTTTTCCTTATTCTTTTTCTCATTGTTCAAATTCCTATTCACTATAAAAGCCCGTCACATCTGTAGCTATCTCTTTGGTTTAATATTACTTGAGAACTCCTGCATAAAAGGTCCCTCCCATCCTAAACTATATTGTCCTCCTCTTGTCAAATTTATCAATTTTTGTTAAGCCTGCTTTGTGTTTCCTAACAATTTGGTGCTGGAAAATAATGAGAGAACAACTACCAACTTGTATTTGCATACAGTAGCAAGACTTTATGCTGGCAATAATTAGGATCATCATATAAACACATGGACACTGTCTCTTAACCTTGTTGTTTGTGAGACTGATATTCTCATTTATGGCCATGTCCCAATATTTGATGCTGACAAACAATCAACTACTAAACAAATGCTTTTATATACAACACAATAAAAGCATTGTATGTATACTCAGTGAGTAACACTTGCAACATAACAGCAACACCTATAGACATCTTGCAAACACATAGAAACTGTTAGGAATCATATTGCTATGGTTGGGTGATATTTCCATATATGGTTATGTGCCAAGGTTTGGCTCCAGCAAAAAATCAATGATAGAATACCAGGTATGTCTGTATACTTAGTGAGTAACACTTGCAGTATGCTGGTGACAAAATTAGACATCCTGTAAATACATACAGTAAAAACAATCAGGAATCATGTTACATAAAAAAAGAGGGGGGTCATTTGTACCTTGCCAATTATTTCATCAATGCTCTCCTTGTGCGGGTACTGTCTCCTCCTGAGGTAGCAATGAGATCAATGAGATCTGTAAGACAAGAAGTGAAGCGAGTAAAATTATGCTGAAAGAAAATGAGGAAACATACCTTCTTTCAATTTCTTTGATCCAGCAAATGGTAAGTTGTGGTACTTGATCCAATCTTTCAGCTTATCTTGAGTAAGTGCCTGGTTAAATTAATCATCTGTTTCATAGTATTTGAAACAGAGAAAAGGGGAAAAACTGATCTGCAACTGTTTACAAAGACCGCTTGGTCTAGTAGCTGTGTCTGAGACTCTGATGGGCTGCTTGTTAATTGTGAATTAGGAGGATTGATGCCTTGGACTTCAGAGGTATCTGTTGGCAACAGATGGTCATCATCTGGTGGTGTGGGTGCTTTTTCCTCATGAGAATTTTGTAAGTGTTAGTACATTAGAAAATAATTGACAGAAAAGTAAAAAAAAACTGTACCCCTCCAGCTTGTTTCCACAGACTCCAGAAGTGTTCACCAGTTGTTTGAAGATACACTATCATATATGAATTTGTTTCATGTATGGACATGGCAACATATGACATATTCTATGCTATCAAAAGTACCTCATCTTGAAGTACACATTCCATAGCACTATGTCACAAAGTCTTATAATATGATGACCGCTAGTTCTGGAGATATGAGCCAAACAAGAATGCTTGTATCACTTACTGTCAGCCACATTGGCAGAGTATCCACTGAACTGAGACAAGGCTTATGTGTGAGTGTCTTGAAATGGCAAACTAGCATAACAAATGTTCAGAGCCTAGCCACAGTAAACCTATGATTGAAACATTACACTTACTCTGAGCTCCCCTTACTGATATGTACATCTTAGGTTCTGGGGACATCTTATAGCCTGTGAGAGATTATCCTTGACTGGAATGGTCCCACAGTGGTTATGGGATGTCCCGTTTGTGAGCTGGGATGGTCCTAGATAAGTTAGTTCTAAATCTTGCACTTTTTTAGCTAGGCCACAATTTGTTGAAATGAGAAGTTGGGAAATCTGGTACTATTGTTGTATATATACAGTTGCTGAAGACAATATTTATAACCAAAGCCCTTAAAGGCCAGAATTATCTGCTGTATTGTACTTTGGGATAGACTTACACAGACAGATTACCTTCACTCAAATTTTCTACAAATGTTTAGGGAGCTGCATAAGGTGTGATGATCAGCTCCACTATGACTTTTCAAGCTTCTAGTTTCCCAGGGTTTTAGTGCAGCCAAGAAAGTAACCTGTGAGAAAATGTAAACTAGCTGGTCAAGGATTGTGAAACATTGAGCTAACAGTGCACCATTATATATTGAGGAAGAATTGATTCTGCAGTATCTGATGTATTATAAAATAGTATGAGAATATCAGATGGCAATGACATATAGCCTAAAGCAAGCCAAATAATATATCGACTGAGGTACTCTTGTGATCTCCTGGGTCATAATTTAACCTTGTAATCTTCTCATACAATAGCCCTCCAGAGTAGATGTGGAACCAGCTGCCTACAATATACAAGACCTGCATTGAGCCTGTGAAAAGAGGATAAAGGCTGGGCTGGAGAGGTAGTGACAAAGAAAAAACCTGATGATCTAACTTTATTTGACTAATCAAATAAAGTGTCTGAAATAATTGCAAAGGATATTTGTATTTTGGAGATCTTGGAAAGATTATTTCCCTGCCATGCTAGTAGTACTTTTGTCACAAATAGTTTGGGATTTAGGTAAAACACTAAGTTTAAATGTCTTGAAGTTAAATTAGTGGTGGATCTATTTGGGATGACCTGTCACCACTATGGGACCATCCTAGCTTGCATGTGGGATGTCCCATCATCACTATGGGACTATCCCAGATTGTACATGGATCATCCCATGACCACTGTAGGACTTCCCATGATGTATATGAGACACCCTATGTCCTATTACAGGATCATCCTAGACTGCATCCAGAACACCCCACAACTACTCTGGGACCATTCTAGCTTGCATATAAAACATCCCACAACCTATCCAAAATTGTCCTTTCAAAACTTCCTCACTCTTTATATGAGATGTTCCATTACTCACCTGCAAGCCTTCTCTTTTCACAATCTTGGACATTGCATCCTTAAGCCTGGCCTGCACTCCCACTCATGTACACCATTTTGTTTTGGTAACATTGTCTATCTTTCTTGAAGTACATCATACTCCTTTGAAAATCTTGTTTTTGCTATAAACCTAGATTGATATAAGCTTTTCTGTGATAATGGCACCCTCTACTTTTAATTTCCACACACTATAAAAACAAAACAACAATGGTAGACTTTCTCAAGCAGACAGCCAAGAAATTTTCCAAGTCCCTATGTGACTGTTTGATTTGTTATTATCCAACAACAAAGCAAGCCTACATTCAATTGTTTATTATTTTATAAAAAGGGCCATATTAACTTTGCAACATGCTGCTGTAATCTCTGCAAGGGATAGAAGTTTTTGGCAGCATTGTTACAAAGGCTGAATTGTCAATCTGAGGAGCTTTATGAAGTTTAGTGGTTATTACATTCAAAATATCCCTTACATCTGTTCTGTTGTTAATTTTACCAATATGTAATGTAACACATGAGAGCCATTGATAAACAATAATTTGAAGCATAGCTTCCTTTTTCAGAACAACATTTATATTATGTATATGCAGCATGATTACTAATAGTACTTTATAAGACTAGGCTTCAAAGTACATAATTTAATGAAGTGGAATCTATCCTGTAAAATGCAAAGTATTATGTGGGAGGTAATTGGAGTCACTCAAGTACTGGGATCATCCCAGATGCAAAAACAATGGGACAGACCAGGAAAAATCCACCTCTTAGGTGGATAGATGTACAGTAGGTGATCAAGCTAAATGCTAGTCTTCTGTGGATGCCCGAAGTGTTTGAGCCATACATCTATTACATCAACACTCCATCACCATCACTCAACAGGAACCTGAGGAAGCCGAACAACTACTTGTCACATTTGTGGTGGAGTACAAATTAATTTATTACCAATGTAAAGCAAACCGACTCCACTTTGTCCATCTGTAAGGCAACCAAAACGAAGCTATATAACAACAAGTCCAACAGGCTAGGTCTTCAACCTCGACAAAAGGCAAGCGATAGAACTGAGTGGAGGTTGCTGAAGAGTATCAGAGTAGGCGCGAATCTTAACTAATATTGAACTGAAGAACTACTACTACAACTGAGTACTACTTATATAGGGAACAGAGAGGATCCAGCGGGAAAGTAAGTGCTGAAGTAAGTAAGGGGCTGGATCCTATAATAGGCAACTGAGTAAGAAGATGAATAAGGGAACGAGTTAGCGCTTAGGAATCATATAACAAAGCGCTGAGGTAATGTGAGAAAGAATGAGTAAAGGATATATGATTGGCTGATACAGCTACCCTTATGAATCAGGCTCTGTCATGCAGCCAGCTCGCTTATCGATCTAACTCCGGAGTATTCCCATGGCGGCTAATGGTTCAGCCTACAACCGTTAGCGGGATATCTCCCGGGAGTACCTGAGGAACTATCCTCCTAGAATGTAAGTAACGAAATAGTCTTTGAGGTAATTGGAAAAAGAAAAGAAACAAAATGACTAGAAGTATACCAAATGTAACTTCGAGTCCAATAGCTAAGGGTGTTACCGGGAATTCTTCTGACAACCAAGGCATGACGGGAATGCGATGATGAAAAATTGATTCCTCACACCATCCATCTATCCATTCCCTCCTACACATTGCCTCTGAAACACATTGCACTGGACCTGGGATATGTTCTTCTCAATGGACCATGGAGCGGACAATTGGAATCCTTGGTCAAGAGATCCGTCTTCACTCCAATCCATATCAGAATCTCTCACAGTATGCAGTCTTACGTGCGCAAATTAATGCTCTCAAGGCTATGATACTGGATCTTGAAGCTGATAACTTATGACAGGTGGGGGGCCCATAAAACCTGGCAGAGGGCAGTAGGCAGGGTTTGTTATGATTGGTCTTTCCTTGTATTACCAGAGCCTATCAGGGACTCTTATTTCATTTATGCAGTAGCTAGATACCGCTACTTACCTAATCCCTACACGTGTTGCTGTTACTATATTCGTTGCTTACCTGTAGCCCTGGCACAACCCAGGAGACTTGCCCTAAAGGGGCTGTAGTACTATATAACTTCTGCCTGTACATAGTACAAACTCCAATACAGATATACACTTTCAACAGCAATAACTTATTATTCACAGAAAGACCCTCTCGTCTCAGAACTGCACTCTCTAACCTCGTTAGAGGCTCAGCAAGATAGCTCAATTATAACCACTGAACGATATCCAGATATCTCCCCATCTCTGTGTTAACTACTCATTGCACTATGAGTGTAACAGGGTTATAGTGTCATACAAGAAGTCAAGATGGCTGAGCACATATATGAAGATCTGGTTCACGGCAATGAATCTGCATGAGTTCACTTTGGCTACTCTCAGAAGCTGAGGCCGGTGGTATAAGAACATCATAAGGCTCTGATATCATTTAGCAAAGCATAGATCATGATGTGGATGGCAAATACCTTGTTTGATTGAGATTTGCCCAAGGTTTTTAATATCAAGGCTATCGGCTGGTTTGATCTCTTCCAGAGTTTGCTTGATTTTGAGGACTACAGTCTAAGTTTAAATTGTATTTGATTAAAGGCCATGTCAATATACAACATAGAATAACTTACCAGAGGGCCTGGATGATTTGGAGTCACCGTAAAAGAGTAAGTCTTGAAATCAACCATGAGGTTGTTGACGTATACCACTACAACACTTTTGATGTGAGATATCTTTGCCTCTATTAAATTTCTGGTAGTCATAGTAGCGAGAATAATTGCAGAGATAATATCAGAGGCAAAGATATACTGTAGTGTTGTCAAAGAAATCCTGGTCACAAGACCAGTGCCCCAACACATCTGGTCCCCCAACACATTAGATGCCCTTCTTGGCTCATACCACCACTACAAGATGTTGGATTTATCTTTACCCACTCCTTCTAGTGATAGTGACTCAGAACTATTTTTTCCATTGGTGTGAGACACAACAAGTTCCTCGGCTAGATCAGATGAGATATTGAAAGTAAGTGGGTGGACTCTTAATTCATTTTATCTTATCTTTTTTAGGAGAGCTATATGCGTCTTCCCGATCTCAAATATAGTAAAGGCACAAGCAAGAAAACACACGACTCCTACAAAACTTTACTAAGGAAATACGAGAAGACCAAAAATAAGTTGGTATTGATAACAGGGAAATATACTAACCTACAGTGAGTTTAAGTATATATTTATCATGAGTAGGATTAACAAGGAGAAGGTAAAATTTCAATACACTTGCACAGTCAACTTCAAGCCTTAGTATGACCAAGGAGCCATGCAAATTTGTCATGAATCAGTACAAACACAAAGATTTTCCAATGATATCATTTTGGATTGCAAAGGATTGGAGGGTGTTCTTTGATGCCAAGAAAAACACATCAGATATAATCAAGGCTGCCAGACCGAAAGGACCCAGTTGCTGTGCCAATGGTGTGAATGTTGCCACAAGACTCATTCGGTTCAGTGATGGAGAAGTCATTAATGGCCATTGTGCAGCTGCAATTCAAAAGGTTATATGAAATTTCTTCAATGAGCTTCGGAACAATGTGGTTGTTCCTGTTTTTTTTTTGCAATGCCATGTCAATTTTCAAAACACATGTTCCCTCAAAGCAATTGATTCTTACCCAGAACTGGCTTACTGTACAGATAACTGGAAAATCTCCAAGATTGCTTGTGAGTCGTACTGGGTGTGGAAATGTTACCACATTGATGGCAAAAATGAAAAAGAGGTCAAATCCAAGGAGAGCTCCAAAACTTTATTAGGGAAATGTAAGGAATCCAAAACAGAAGGACACAAGGATGCGTCAATCAAGAAGGCCAGGCTGGAGACTGGCAATTTGTCAGACTTGGACTTGATTGACTTGCACACCGACATTGTTGGATGTTCTGCAGACTCCAGTAAAGTAGCCAAACTTCATGCAACCAGCAAGGACACCACCACAAACAATGTACTAGACAATGCAAAGGCCCCATGTTTGAAAATCAGGTATAAAAAGCCCATGTACGTATATTATTTTGTTTTATTCTACTGACAATAACCATTCTCATAGTGCGTCAACCATATCAGCCACTCACCCCGTCCCACCAATTCCATCCAGCTCAGCCACTCTATACATTGCATCTGCTGAGAACTGTGCCTTACAAGTGGGCACCTCCGACATCATATCAGCAGCATTATTGCTGACATCAGCTGTGGAGAAAACTAAGAAAGTAAAAGAAGGTGCTAAGAAGATATCATCAAGTAAGGACTATCTGAAAGTAACAGTTGCCATCACACCAAGGTAACGCTTGTTCGTTGTATGATACACTTACTGATTTTTTGTAGAAATTTATGTGAAAAGTTAATACCTAGTGCTCTTTGTAATCTATGTATCTGTTATTAGGTAGTTGTCTCTACTTTCCTCTGCCAGAGAAAACCAATTGTTGTAGTTCATCACATCATGATGTCACAATAGCTAACAAGTGCACCAACATGTTATCACAATATGCCACACTGCAAACCCCACAAACATAGGGTCAAAATGATACAGTATATATGTACCACTTTATGACATGTATTCCACAATAACTATGGAAAGTCCTGATATAACTTTAAATTTGTCTGTTTCAGTACTCTAGTCAATTTAAAGTTATTACTGGGCTTTGCTCAATTTCCAAGTGAATCAATACAATGCTATGGTATTCCATTCCAAACCAAATAATGATACTGCACTCATGGGATATCCCAGTTATCATTGCTGGGACATCCCAGCACTTATGGGCTATCCCAGCACTCATGGGTTATCCCAGTCAACATTTCTGGGATATCCCAGCTAACTTGAAAGTATACCATGGTACACCATACTCCAGGGAGCTACTAGCCCCTTAGGTTTGGAGATTATGTACAAGCTAAGAGCCCTAAAACATAGGTTGCCTGAAGTGCTAAAATAGGAAAAAGTCTTTTGTACAGTTTGTCTGTGGAAACACTGTGCACCTACAGTTCAACAAAACTTGATCACAACCACCAAAATCTCAGCTTTGAAGCTTCAAAAAGGTGGGTATAAACTGTGACACAGTATGAATAGCTTTATTTGAAAGTTTGTGTGACAACTTGGTACATCACCCTGCATTTGGATCATCCCATCCTACCTTTGGGACAAACCTTGGATTGTAATAATCAAGGCAAAAGAGGGCTTCACATGGGTTGTCATATGTTAGAACAACCAGTGAATAACCCTGCTCTGGTTGTGGTAATTAATTGACTAGAAATACTAAGAAGAAGCTCAGTCAATTGTAGAATGACTGTTTATTCAATAATTACCTAGAAATATTAAGAAGAAGCTATAGTACTATCAGTAAAATATTTTTAATGAATGTAGCTATGACATACCTCAGTCAATTGTAGAATGACTGAGGTAAAACTAGTATGAGGATAGAAATGAAGTGTATTGCAAGGTTGTCTAAGTCCAAAATCAAATAAAGAAGGTATTTCTCACATGTTGAATAAACGCGTCACGGCTATCAACAAGTTCTTTCTAATCAATGATAGCAAGTGTGTAGTGTAGGCTCAACTTTGTTTTTCCAAGCCCAACACCTGCATATATCAGTTTTCCATGATCCTACTTGCTGTTTTTCTTTCTTTCACAGCTAGGTTAGTGTTGGAAAACTAGTCAAAAACTGCACACAGCATATGTTGTCTCAGATCAACTGCAATAATAACTGTTTCACATCTTTTTGAGGATCATATCTCCTTTTTTTTCAATTCCTAACTAGCACTGTAACAGTGACACATTTGAGCTAATTATCTATTGAGTAGGTTGTTGAACAGTTAGTGAAAATTTGAATATTGCTCCAATATTGGATGGATAGATAGAACACTCTACAACATGACTATGCTGTAATTACAATTCATCAGATATTCCCCTTGCCCTTTTCCTTGGTGAACCAATACTTTTACTGGGGGATACCAAGTAGCTCAAATGAGCCATGACTACATTTCCCTCGTCCCAATCATCCATCCACACATTTGAGCTGCCATGATACTCATCTATTAATGTGACATATTTGGCCATTTTGAACAATTCCCCATCAGCTTTTGAAATGGAGTCACCCTCTTCCAAACTGGCCCCATCACCGGCTTCATTGAGAGTATCAGAACCTGCACCGCCAGGTGTGCTTTCATATGCAGTGTTTTGCATGTTAAAAGCCACATTATTAAGATCATCTGCTAATAGCCCCCAGCTCTCTGGTAGAGGCTATGCTCCTTCTATCTCATCAACCTTGGATTTCCACTTGACACACAGCTTACAGAGCTTGTCAGCTTGGCAATCCAGCTGATATTGAATATCACAGTTGTTGCCTAACAATAATAAAAGTCAATTTCTCTCAAATATTATTTGGCCAGATTTATCACATATCTCCATGGCTTTTTGGAGACTTTGCCATTCCTCCATAAGCCACAGCTGTAAGGCACATTTTTCTACCTTTAAATGCTTCTCTTCTTCTATACATCTGTCCAGCTCCAGCGTGTACCAAATACCTTCTCTAATATGCTCGTTTGAAAGCTAGCCAGGTGGTGATTGGTCCTCAGAAAATTTGTCTAGTCCAATGTCTTGCCATATGTTGTTGTCTATGTCCAGCTGAAATAGTGTTTCTTTTGCTATGCATTGAGGTGGAACCACAGTGCAAGGGGCTTTGCACTGAGTAATGAGCTTACTGAGCTCATCACATAATTTGTTGTAAGCGGCAACCAGTTTGGGGGCTCCTGGCTCACAACGCTTGGCAGATGTTTTAATATGACTGTGAAGTTTGTGTACTACACTGTTTCAGTAATAATTTAAATCTGTGAAGTAAAAAGGTATGTACCACTGCTTGTGCGCCAATAGGACCGCTCAAGCCTTTCTATCTCAAACTTCCACTGGCGTAAATGATCTCTAATTCATTGTTTGAGGGCCAAGGCATTCATGCAAGTTCACATATAAGTATTTTTATTGAGTTTATCCAGGTTGATGTAACACCAAGGGCAGACATCAAGTGAGTGATCTTGCTTTCTAAAGAATGACATTTGAGTTGAAGCTCTGAAATATGTATATCTAGATCAAAAGTATTGATATCAGTGTGATTTTGTCCAAATAAGGTAGATTCCATATCTTGTAGCTGTTTGCGATTGACTTCTAAGTTCTTTTGTAGAGTGAGAATGATTTGATGGCTTGACTTCCTCTGTTGTGATTTCAACCTGTTATTATGTTCCATCATGTCACTAAATATGGATGTGGGGTGTAAGTTACTCACAAGGTAAAGGTTTTGTCTGTTCTTTCACTTGACTATACTATTCCACACACAAAAGTTTGGGCTCCAGTTTGACGTCCCAAAGGGCAGATTCTGTGGCTAGCTTTCTCGTTTTACATTGTTTCCACCTCCAATTTAATCACTGACTGAGTCCCATAAACAATCAATCAGTTAAAAACTGAACTTGGTTGTCAATTACAAATAGACGCTGAAAATGCTGTCAGGTGATAATAGTAAGCAGTGGAGAATATAAATAAGTACAAGAAAGCTCACACTGGAGACATATAAGAAGGGATGAATTTTTGAACCGCACTCCAGAAGTGTTCACATCCTATCACAGGTATGTCTTGTTATCTCTGTATTTTCCTTAGAAAATAATAACTCAGTCTGATAGTAAAAGACTGAGGTGTTAGGTTCCATAAACAAGCATAAAAATGGAAGGGGAAGATTCCGAAGATTGTTGTTTAAATAAGGAAGGAGTTTCTCACAGTTAGAAGTGACAAACTCGTACTAAAAGAAATGTATCTAAAAGCTAGTATGTAGGATCAAAACATAGACTGAAAATTATAGAGTGTTGTTCTATCATTGTAGGTAATATATTCAACATGTCTAATGCAACACTCAAGTACTATGATAACTTGCATAATCAAGCTACCCCAATGGCCAATCAAGGTAACGGTGCCTTGTGGCTCTGTTCAGCACTTGCTTCTAGAGTTAACCATGAGACTGCATCTCACAAGCCCTGTCAAGAACTTGAGGATTATCTTTGTAGTCTATTAGAGAATAATGTTGCTGACATAATCAGATGGTGGGGTGTAAGTACTGATTTTAATTGGTATTGCAAAGCACAGTAACTAATCTGGTTATAGTACCACTCAGCTCAGTATCCAGTGCTATCATTGATGGCATGTGACTACCTGGCTATCCAGGGCTCCTCTGTTGCAGCTGAGAGAGCATTCTCTAGTGGTGGAAGGACAGGTACTGTATTGAGAAACAGGCTTCTTCCAGAAACATTTGAAGCTTTACAGATTCTCAAAGATGGGTACAGGACTGGCTTACTGGATGTTGAAGAGGAAGCTACTTTACATAAGAAGAAGCCCTTCAAATTAGCTAGTGTTAGTGTGTTAGTGTAAAATTGTTTGTGAAATAACATCTGAGTATGAGTAGCTGTGTTTCCTGATAAACCAGTTCTTAGGTTCTGACTAGTTTGAACCAGAACTGAACCTATTGAACAATTATGTAAGCAAGGCTTACTGATGGGTCCCACCAATGGCATCCTCATGACATCATGTTGAACTGCCATCTTGTATTCTGGAATGCTAAAAATGTATAAAACCCTATTGTTTCACTGCCTTGTACAGTAGACTAGTTTCCCCCCCTTTTCCATCACACTCTGATTCCAATTCTGCTTCTGTCTGATGAACTGAGTGTTTCCACCTTACAGTGGTCTTCCACATTAATTTAAAATTCCCACAGTCTTAAATGGTTCAGAGGTTCAAACTAGTTCGAACCTGAACTGAACCAACTGAGCCAGGAACCTACCTGAACCTGGTTCAGTTGGTTCAGTTCAGGTTCAATTCAGAGTTCGGAGAAAAATGCCTCTGAACTGAACTGAACTGAACTGAACTTTGGCAACTCTTTGACTTCAATATGATGGGGAACACAAAATGTGCTCAAAGAAATAGAGAAGCTGTATGCCTGTAGAGTGAAATGCATTGAGGACAGTTTCAACATGACATTGCACTGTGTCTGATCTACTGATGTGTTTGGCCAGCCTTTGTATGATAAGCATCATGGTATGTGTATTTTTTATTTTATTTTATTCTCAAAATGGAAGGAGCTTCGAGAATATACAAATCTGTCCATTTTTTTTTGTAGTCTGCAGTCACCATCACTGTGGCTGGCCAATGTTTACAAATGTTAAGTGCAAGCCGCTGTGGAGAGAGCGAGGATCAAGGTTACTCTGGGTTTGAAAATTTTATTATCTCAACATATCTTGTCATTCTTGCTGTAGCAATTATCCTCCTCTCTCAAACCAGTGTGGCTTGGGAGGAGGCCTGCTGTTTTATTAGGTATTGAATTAAGAGTGCCCTAGTCAAGACAAGATAAATTTGAAACACTCCCCCACCAATAGTATGATTGCATCATATAGGTGCTGAACCGTGGGAACATTATCCCCGCAACCATTTCTATTCTTCTGGACGAAATGGCAGTGCCAGTGGGCCTGTGGGACCTTTCTTACAACTGCCACCACACCATCCTTGCCATGAGCATCCTAGCAAGCTCAAAACTGGAATTTTGTCCCTATCACTCTGCATTTCTTTCTCCTGCCCATAATGGTGTTAGGCAAGCAGGTGACGGAGGAGCGAAAGCTCCTTTCGGGGTGTTAACTAAACATACACAGTCACGGTTTTCACTGAAAAGTGGAGCTATGGAGCCATCTTCAAGAAGCTCCAGGATCGCTGATCCAGATAGAAAAACAAACATTGTAGAGGGAGAATTGATAAACTCAATCCAAAAAGAATCAATGGACCCTGATCAGAGCGAGTCAACAGAGGGCGAAGATCGAGTTTCTGCATTGCTGGAAGCCAGATTTAAAGGTTGTGATAGTGATGATTTGAGAATAGGCGAGTATATGTCATCGTCGTTATAATTATTTAATTGAAGCTCTTTGCTAGAACATTGCAAGAGGATATTGGATTGTTTATTAAACCCTTCACTGGAGGGCGTTGTACGTAGCCAGAGTCTCATTGCCCAATGTAGTAATACTCACTTCCCACAGGTTATTTGTAATGTCACAGTTGCCGAACACGCGGTAGTCATACAACTGATAGCGGAGGAAAAGATCGAGGTGAAGGGCAAGTAAGTGATAATCGTATTGTTGAAGTCATTCTCTTAGTCATCCGCCCAACTTTCTAGACTTACATATTTCCCCAATACCCTCGAACTGTTCGTGATGTGTCCATACCCCATCCATGAAAGGCCTATCGCACACCTCTGTGCCTCTCTTCACTACTTCATTCACGGCATCGAACACGATCAGACTTTAGTCGAGGTCCAAGTATTGACCAACCATCGCATCCATTCTGACGATATCACTGCCAACCCCGATCTCCAGGTTGTCATCATCCCATATCCTCTCGACTCCGTGGGCCAGCCTGAGACGCTTTGGGTCGGAGAAGTGGGATTTGCACAGCATAAAAATGCCATGGTTCAAAAATTGAAGATGGTGTTAAAGAAGACGCCTTCAATTGGTCTTGTCCTGCTCGTCGTCATCAGAGAGACTGAGAAGTGGAGCTCTCCTCTAGAAAATAGCTCTACTGCCATCACACTGCGGAAGAAGCCGAAGGATGTCATTCCGTGAGTTCTGTCCGTCGAGGAGAGAGACCGGTATTTTTGGGCCCGTTGTAGTGGAGGGATTCAGCTGGTTGAACGTAGAAGTGATCGAATATCACGTCTTCAAACGAGGGCAACATGACAATGCTCCCATCGATCTTGAGACTACTGATCCCGCCAATACTGTGAGTGGAGTAAGTACGACATAGCGGACCCATTTAATTTTTCTAACCATATCTCAGACCCTTTATCCAACCTGTGATATGACTCGAGTTGAGCGTTTGTTACGTGAAGGGGCACAAAGTATCAAATCGGCTGTTATTTGACATCTCGAAGATCTCAAAGTTGATCAGGCCAAAGTTGACATCGTCCATGCATCACATCCTGAACTAGAACTCAACTGGGACCGGATTCGGACGCACATGTCAAATGTGATTTATTCCACCGCTCATTTCCGTTACGCCGATTGGTACGACCGTAAATTTATTAAACGCAAGAAGGTTGACAACGTCCAAGAATCGTCCATGGTGCCTGATGCCTTAGCTGGAGGAGCTGAAGCAGCGCATGCTCAAGTTAAGAAGCTGAGGCTCGAAGCTGCAACTAACCCGGCTGAGTGATGGGGTACGTTTCTCTCACTTTGAAAATGGATCCGCATTGAATGCTAAGTAAGTTACAGAGTATCTGGAAGGTCAATCAAACTCGTGTATGCCTTTAACCACGTTGTATGTTTTGGTCCAATCTGTACGAGTAATGGTTGTAACGAACATTGTGATTACTTGTATCTCACTTTTTGTGTACAATTAATGTATCCGTCTTTGATTTTTTCTCGCAGTGTGGAACTTTGAAATGTACATGTTCGCTGGGATTCTGTATAAAGATTGGTGTTCGGTGTTCCAAGCACCACTTTACAATGTTTCAGATGCACTATAGCAAGTGCAGCGCAGATATCAGCTCAAAAATGCCTGGATGTTCCAGGCAGTAGTACTGACATGGGGCTGAGAAACACACATCTATATATTTGTGTTGTGTTCCCAAGAGAAATGAGACTCTTTCGAATCGAAGAGATATCTAGGCCGCGTTTCTCACTCTTCGGATTTCATCCAACTTTCTGCTTTCCTAGCAGCACGGGGCGGCGCTTCTGGATTAGATAATGGATCATGCTTGGAGCCCATATTGTTGGCAGTTTTTTTAGTTTTTTTAGTTTGATACCTGAATCACAATCGAGTAGTATAAACAAACTATTATACATCCTTTGGATAGCATATGAATCTCAGTTCTCTAATTATCCGGTGTTACGACCTTGAAGTTGGCAGCGCGACAATTATTTTGTCGAGGATAAGACATACTATCTCCAAGCAACTTGCTCGACTGACTTTGCGAGCGTTTCGCTCGCGGGATCTCTGCCTTATCATAATTATCTAGGACAAGATATTAGCATACATATATAGTAAGTTAATACTAGTAACAACAGTGTTCATCGTCTAACTTGCGCTTGGGACATTCTGAAATTGAGTGAGTGCATCGTGTTACCAGAAATCTCTCCAGTCTAACGTACGGGGTGTTGCCGCTACAATAATTTGTCCGATTGTGTGATCTTTATCAGAATATTCAAGGTATGTGTCATCATTAACTTGGCTAGCATTGAGCGCTACATAAAAAATTCAGTTGTAAGCTAGCTCAGTCAAAAAAGTGACTAGTACTTACGCTCATCGTTCATATCTATATCAACCTCACCATGCAAATTAACGATCCCATCTACTGAGATTTCTACAAGTGATACGATCTTGGTCCAACAAAATACATAGAGCTGTGTATGACGTACGGTCTGAAGCTACATCATCAATGAGGCCAACTTCGTTGTCAGTCTCTACCTGATTGTAAGTTAGACAACAGTGACAAGGAGGAGTCACTCGCTCACCAACGGTGGCGGTTCACGAAGCTGTGTACATTAGTTATAATTAGAAAAAGTATTAATAGTGACTAAAAAAATGACCTTAGGCTTTGGGAGGGGGTGGCGTTCTTGAATGCTCGCTACGTTATCATTGTCGCTTTCTACCTGTTTGTAAATTAGACAGTGGCGACAGAGAGGATTTAGTTAACCATTCACCAACATTGGATGTTTACGACGCTATGAAACTAGTCAGAAAAATAATTGAAGATAGTGACTAGTAACGACCCTAGGTTTGGGGGGGGACTGGCGTTCTTGAATATTCGCCATATCTTCGTGTATCACTTTCCCCCTGTTTAAAAGTTAGACAGCAGCGACAGAAATTAATTAATTACTCACCAACATTGGATGTGCACAAAGCTATGTAGCTAGTTAGAAAATTGAATGAAGATAGTGACTAAAAGTAACCTTGGGCTGGGGTGGGTCCCTTTCTTGAATGCTCCCTGCGTCTTTGTTGTCGCTTTCTACCTGATTGTGGCTTATAAGAAAGACAGGATACTAGGTATGATAGATGCTCGAGAAAAATATTTACTGTTCTCTTGTTTGATAATGAATCCGAATCTTCATCATCGCTTTCTATCTGTTTGATGGTGAGCGGACATAGCTGCAATGAGATCAGGTACTTACCACTGCCTTCTTATGATGCTATAAAACTGGTCAGACGGATTGGATAGTTTAAATGATAGAATTCACCTGAAGCCGATGGATGATTCGTTTTGTTTTAGGCACATGGACCTAAATGCAGATATTGATTTAATTGAAGTAACTCGCGGGCAAAATATACATACATGCTTGTCTTCGATTGCTTGAGATGATTTGCTGGCCGGGCTACCAGAACGCGCTAAGCTAATTTTAACTGGGCAGAATTCGTGAAAAGCAAACGGGGAACTTCGTCCCTTTGACTCCTGCTTACGATATTCAACATTGAATTGCAGGGCCTAACCACACTATTAGTCTAACTTCACCACAAATTGTTGAAACGCACCGTGGACAATGCTTCTAAAGCATTCGAAACGTAGGATCTTTGGTTTTTCCATACCATCCTATGTTCAGCATACGGGAATCTTACTTCTGGAACGTCCGAGGAGCATGGCACTCGTATCTTGACCATGAAAACACATTTCCGATGTACAAATGAGAGAACCACAGATCAGGAGATATATTATTACGGCGGCTTTTTCAAAAATTATATCTAGAAGGGGACGACATTCAAGAGAAAAGTTCGGCTTTGAATCCAACTATTTCATTGCAAGCTCCGTCACAACGATGGCTCTCCCCTAATCCGAAATCGAGGATAGTACAATTGCCTTTCTCGTCCTTCACCACATTCCTCGGGGCCAAGTCATTGTGACAAACTCCGAGGGCGTGAATTTTTCGGAGACCTTGAGCAAGCAGACGACTGCAACAAAAGTTAGCCTTGGACGTCAAACCGCCTCCCAGGAAGCCTACCTCTGTACTGTGCTCAACTCGTCGAAAGAGTTCAACGATGAGCCGCAATCGCGAGTGACCAGTAAATAGGTCGTTCCTTCCCAGAGATACAGTCCCAAACATTTTGGAATGACCGTTCCCTGGAGGGACGACAGAGCTTGATAGAAAGAGAATTCTCTGACCATCGACTGGATGGCGTCTTCATCATCCTTGACCATTTTGATGAACACTTTCTGACCATCAAATATACCTCTGTAAATGGAACAGGATTCGGTGGACTCGGAGGACTTTTCCATGACGAACAAAGTTCTGTGGCGAGTTTTGAGAGTATATCTAGGTCGCCAGAGGGTGGTCAGCCTATAAGGGAGGGTTGGTACTCCAGTCGTGCAAAAGACCAGTCTGCCTGCGATGGATGGCAAAGCCGTCTGGAGAAGTTGCGACACGAAACCTCTAAACGTCATTCCTTGGGTCGATTGACTCTAATCGCAAAAGTCAGTCGAGGACTATGAGTATAGAGTGGATACTTGCCTTCGAGTTGGACTCCTCTGAGGTGTCCTGTGTATCGTTGGCACCGTCACCAGACGGGCCCTCCGACGGGGGTTCGTCTTGTCCTATGTACCTGCTCAGCGGCTTTGGAGCCGAATGTAGTCGATAAGGTCCATCAGGACCATCTGGGAAGTGAGTGTGGAGGGCGTGAGCTAGGAAAACGGAAGTTTGGACGAAGACGTCTTTTCTCTTTTGGATTTCCAAGGAATACCATTGAAAGGGCTTGGAGACCCACAAAGTATTACCGTCTCTCAGGCACATCATGAACTGGAGTTCTGTGCTGAAGATGAGGTGGGTGATCTGCCTGGAGACGCTCTGGTTCCACAACTGACGAAAGGTGTCAACGGAGCGACTTTAGCATAGTCGTGGAGATACGTTACCTGATGTACCATTTCGGAGGCTTTCTTGCGCCAATCTCCGGTCTGGCTAGGCTTTGAGGGAAACTCGCGAACGATTTCGAATTCCCCGTGGGTCCCCAGGAAAGAGTGAAGCTGTTCGAGGAGGTTGACTTTCCTGCGGTCGTCGGGAGCAAGAATCGATCCGCAAACCGAGGAAGGCTTGAGTTCCACCATGAGAACTCCTCGGTTGACTGTTTGAGGTGTACGTGAGTCGACCTGCGACTCCGGATATGAAAACATTCGATCGGTACGACCGGAATCACCGGAGGTGACGGTGTGGAGCAACACCTTGGATGAAGATTGAGGCAAGGAGTAGACGTCAAACCGTGTGAGGAGGAAAAGCAGCTCCCCGGAGTATTTGATGCGGTTCCATTGAAACATATCTGTGTGAACGCCGACGTCCCCTTCGCATGTGATGTGATTGGTGTCGAGTAAATAACTGTCGGGTGGCGGACGAAAATCATGGGCGGACCCGAAGCTGGGACCCAGCAAATTGAGAATATCTGCAGCCCAATGAAAATCGCGACCGTCAGGTAAAGTAAGTTCACCGAAGTCACGAAGCTTGAGAGACTCGAGGCTGCGCGCCGACTCTATTTCGTCTGGATTGACTTTATGCAGAGTACAAGATTTACTGGAAGAGATTCTAAGGACAGGCGGTGGAGGGATCAAATGTCTGGCGTGACAAGCCGAGAAAGAAAAATCGGCCCTTTCGTCGGGTGCGTTGTGTTGCCAAAACGGGCCTCGATTTTGACTGTAAAAGTCGCGAAGAGAAATCTGCTGAGTGAATGCAGCCATGTATACTAGGACCTACAAGTTGAAGATTTTCGAAGAACGTATTTCATAAATGTGGTGGATGACATAAGCAACGCACTGCTTTAGAATCCGATAATCAATGTCTGTCTCCAAGGAGCGATAATCCCTCGAAATGTGACGTTAATCGAGGCTAAAGAATGAACGTGGGAAAACCACGCGGAGGGAGACATCAGCTGGACGTCCTATACTGTCGTTCCCAGTCAGTTCGTATTTGAGGTACAATTCGGACACTATCTGAAAACACCATATAGCACTTAGTACTTACTTTAGTTATTTTACCCAGTGAATTGAAAGACCTTGAAAATCCCTCCTGAAGTTTTTTCAGCTCGAAATATCAAGCCGTTCTTCTTTCCCTTCTTTCAAGCCATTTTTCGACCTGTAACAGCTATGTAATGCTCAAACAATAGAGCGGAAGCTCCCGAAAGTCAGATTCAGACCCAGGTGTACGTGCGCCACAGGCTGTCGAACAATGTGTTTGACACACTTCAAGAGTCCTACAATGGCCCGTCAGCGAAAATCAGCAGCAAAACGTCCCTACCGAGCGTCGAAGGACCTGGAATACGAGAATAGGATACAGGCAGCGATAGAGGGCTATAAACGGGGGCTCTACAAGTCATATGCAGAGGCTGCGAGGTTAAACAACGTGAGTGATTAGATTTCTGATCGATTGATCAGATGAATGTGATCTGGAGTTTAGGTTGCCCGTCAAACACTTCATGATCGAGCGAAAGGAGTGCACAAGACATACCAACAAGGTCAAGAAAAGAAACAGCTCCTATCTGCAGCAGAAGAATCGGTTTTGCTCGATTGGACACAACACTATGGCACCATGGCCAACCCCATGTGTCCCAAGAAGCTTCGGTCGTGTGTGCGTGATATCTCGGGAAAAATCCCTGGAAAACATTGGCACTACAGGTTCATTAGCCGCAATCCATCACTTGTTCTCCGAAAGCCGCAGAAACTGGACCCGAAGAGAGCGAAGAACTTCAACCGGACAGTAGTGGCTGACTACTTTGCACAGCGAAAACAGTTGAATGATATGTATGGTGGGATTCCTCCGGAACATGACTGGAACATGGACGAGAAGGGGATTCAAATGGGAGGAGGCAGGAAAGGAGACGGGACAAAGTACTTTTATAATAGGAAGCAGAAGGGATCATACCGCATCTCGGACGACAATTTGGAGCTTGTTACGGTGATAGAGTGCATTAGTGCTGCTGGAGTGTTGATGAAGCCTGGTTTCGTGTTGAAGGAGGGGCCACTGCCTGATTTAAGTGACGTCGAGGGCATAGGAAGGTCCGTTTTCTCCATTCCTCTGCCCATATCATTTTACTAACCTTTTCTTCCAGTATATCCCGTACAAAAACTGGCTGGACAAACCGTGGAATATGTGAGGAGTGGTTCAACAAGACATTTATCCCTGAGTCCCGAGCTTGCCGCATTGATGACAGGCCGGTCGTTCTTACTTTGGATGGCCATGACTCGCATGAGCAACCTGTCCTTCAAGCTCTAGCTTATGAACACAGCATCATTATCTATTGCCTCCCATCAAAAACCACTCATAAATTACAGCCACTTGATGTTGTCGTGTTTGCCCCAGTTGGAAGGAGTTGGAGTTCGCACGCAAGCCGCCTTGCAATAGAAGGCATCAAAATTGATCGTTACAACATTGTTCCAGAGTATCTTTCTATCCGTCATATTATTACACCAGAACTCATCCGCACGGCCTTCAAGGAGACTGGTATCTATCCGTTCAACCCGAATGTCTTCACGGAGGGGGACTTTGCGCCAAGCCAAGTAACGTCCACATCTGCTCACTTCCCTGATAGTTATCCAAGTGACGTTGACACAAGCGACGAGTCTTTCCATACGAGCGACGGTAGTAATGAGTCAGACACCGAGTCAGATCTGATGCAGGATGACTCCCCCCCAGGACTGCTTGGTTTGACAACGCTCCCTGGCCCGACAGTTGAATTGGACGGATACCACGACCAAGAACCCTCTCAGGAGTATAGAGAGAACAACGATGAACAGGAAGACTCGTCTTCCTGTTCATCTCCATTCTATCCTATTTTCCCCCACCTCTTTGCTTCTTCGCCTACTCAAGCTTCCTCCCCCACACGGGAGGGTTCAACACTTCCGCCTGAGCTCTTTTCCTGGCCGCGTTTCTCCAATACTCCACCACCATCTCCTTTGCAGATGTCTTTGCCGCCACTCCCTCCTGCTGATCCTTTCGTCAATAGCGCCTCTCGATCACAAACTGGCAGTGCCCCATCTCCTTCTCCATCACAGCTTGGGCTTGATGTCTTTCCATCTCCTACACCATCTGACCGTGTGCGCACAAAAGCCACCTTTGCTCAAAGAAGGTGCAGCGGATACATGACTAGGTCTTCATCTGCGCAGTCTGTGGGGGCTGTTTTAAATAATGGGCAGAATGTGTCTCCAGAACAAGATCAACGGTGTTCGCACCCTGAGTTGTTGATGCAGTTGCAGAGCACTCAGTTGAAAGTCGGGCTCCTTGAGGATGAAAACACACAGCTGAAAGTGACGTTAGCACAGCTCAAGGCTGAAAGGGATGCAGCCAATGCACATTGTACGCTTGCTCGACGTGATGCGGAAGACATACGGAAGCGCTCAGGAAACCATAGGAAGCCTCGACGAGGCACCACGAAACCGACTGCCCAGTTTCTCACTCATCCTGAATTAAAGGCCGTGTTCGAACAGCAGGAGATCGAGCGGAAGGAGAAAGCCCGCATAGACACAGAAAAGGAGGCAAGTAAGCAGCAAGAAGACACCGCTCGTAACACACGAATAACAATAGAGACTGTGATGAAAGTCTTTGACAGATCTTTTGCGTCTTACAAGCGCAAGGAGGACCTCATTGTCATAGCCGGTGCTCTTGGTTTACCGATTGATGGGACAGTCAAAGCCCTCATTGAAAGGATCAAGTCTCACCTTCAAGGACATAAGGAGTTAGCAGATAACCCCCAGTTTGCTGGCCTTTTTGGCCGTCGTATTCAGGCCCCTGAGGGTTCTAGTCACTCCGGACAATCATCCCAATCACCCTTATATTCTAGTGTCAACTCATCTACTGCGTTTTCCCCCCAGTCTGTCCAGACTCCATCTTTTTTGGCCACACAATCGCAATTTCCTGGCCCCACATTTTACAACGGTTTCTCTGGCCCAGGCTGTAGTACTCCTGGGCCCTCATATAACTTCAATATCTCTGAGCGTGTTTTACCTCCCCCAACTGATGAAAATGGTGTGACAATTACATATTATAATGAGTTGGGTCAACCGTACTATGTTTTGTAGTTAAATATACTCTGAATCTGGTGAAACTGTTGTTTTGATTCTGAGTCAAGCATGAAAGCAATGCCTACTATTCTACTATTATTTGTTAGCAGTGGGACTTCGTCATTTTTTGAGGCTTTCCTCTGCCGAATCGGTGCTTCAATCCGGCATATGTGACCTTAGCGTTACTTTTTGTTACCTTTGTGACGTCCGAATTGTACCTCAAATACGAACTGACTGGGAACGACAGTACGGAGGATGTTGCCCGGAAAATAGGATGCAAACCTCCTTGGAAGGTGGAAGCAGAAACGACCCGGTGTCGATGATGAGAACTGTTGTTAGAAAACCACACACAAAACAAACTAACACACAATCCTCCCAGATTCCACGGAACTTGTTTATGGGCTTTGCCTCCTAGAACAGTGGAGTGGTCTGGTTGTTCGTGGGGTGGTACGTATAAAGATCCTTCAAAGTAAAACCCAGTGGTGTATGAGTGTGGGTTTTGAGGAGGAGGGATAGTTGAATTTATAGAAAGATAGGGGGTTTGTGGCGAGTATAGACGAGCACTACCTTGCTAATCGTAGCACAAGGTAGGTTTGAGAACAACGAGGATGACGAGGTGACGAGGTTCCCAGTGATAGCAGGCTCCTGACGCACAAACTGTAGTGCTCAGAAGGACTCTAATCGAAGGGGATGACAATCACTTTCAAAAGTGACGAGTGACGATGACAGCAGTTAACAGTGGTAGAAGTGGGAAGTGTTGTGACCACACTGGATCACAAGTAGCAGTAAGAAGTGGACTTAAGATTAGAGAAGAAGTCTGGAATCGAGTTCTTGTTGTTTTTTTACAAGGTAAAATACAGGGGTTTATATAGTAAAAGAGAAGTAGGCTATGCACAGTATAGCTGTGCAAAAAGAATGAGAAAGAATATGAAGGAAGGAATGTACGCTGACGAATCCTGCGTAGGTAGTACAGGATAAGATTATCAAAAAAAGAAAAGAAAGGGATAGAACAATAAATGCTGTGAGTAATATCACAGGTTTGTACAGCCATAAAGTAAAGTCCAATAGCAAAAAGAGAGCAGGAAAATCATGATGTCATGGGAAGATGCAGTAAAAAAAGAGCAAGGCAAAACACTATCAGTATCAACACAGTTCCTTTATTGTCAGTCAGGCATTCTAAAAAAATATGTGTCCATAAAAATGATTCAAAAATCAAAAATAATCGCACTGTAAATGAATGTTCTGCTGAAAAAAAAGAAACTGGAGCCACCGGTCCACCACCTAGTCCAAATCTGACAGTTCCATGGCCTTACCAATGGACTGGTTGTGTTGGACCACCTGATCAAACGAGGGAGGGAGAGGAGTAGTTCCAATTTGGAACAAGTGAGTCCCAGGCAGCGTGTGGTAGGTGTAGCTGTAGCGAAGACGATGGACAAATGATAAGTGTACCCAAGTGAATGGGACAGCGATGAACATGGGCGACGCAAGGGGATGAACCTTCTCCAGCTCAAAAATTACCCACCCACGCTCCAACCAGGCAAGACGAGCGACCGATGTTTTGATAGTATATGATGGCAGATCGACGTCATGAAGATGGACCTGTTGCCCTATTTGGACCGGCCGCCGGGGCTTTGCTGATATCAGCAGTGGCACGTGGTAGTCAACGGATCGGCGACGGAAGCGGATAGGAAGTGGTGACATCAGAAATGGTGGGGGTGCAAAGAAGATGAGGAGGAGGAGGGTGGAGGTGACGAGGAGGTGAACTAAAATGGGGACCCAGAAACGACCGTCGGGTGAGAATAAAAAGGAGAGGAAGGGGCCCATGGTGGGGCTAGGCAAAGGAAGGGGAGTAAGGGAAACGACAAAAGTGAGGGCGCAATGCAATGTGTAGCCAGTGGCGACGCGAAAATTTGCCGAAATGCCGAAATGCCGAAATGCCGAAAGTACCGGATGGAAAAGCAAAGGTGAGCATGACTGGATTGCCTAATAGAGGTGGTGCTGATCAGCCACAAGTTCAAAAGGGGCAATATTAATTACTATTCCACGTGGCACTGTGCCTGTGTGGCGCAAAGGCGAGTCTTTTTGAATATTCGCTTCGTTATTGACACCTGTCCATGCTACCAATCAACTTTGGTGCATGACACCGGAAGAATCGAAATTCATTTCGGCAAAACCGCGCCGGAACAATAAGCTTCTGCGGAGTATTTAAGGATCGCCGCATGTTGATATAGTTGTCCCGAGGTTGCAGAGGTGCTACAATCAGGTTGACCGGAAAGTAGCTCGCTAAATCGTCACGTGTAGGTTCGTTATCTTCAGGGACAATTGCCGAGGAGTCCCACACCCGTTGGTCGGACTCGATTATAAAGGTGTCTAAGAAGGTTCGGACCAGCACATTTCCTGATTCGCCCTTGCAGCATGTCCATCCACGACGATACATATAAATATGAATAGTCGTACACAGCGCAAGCGTACAATGGAGCCAGATGGATATACCTTGGGGTCCACGCCACGAAAGCACATGGCGATAGAAGCAGACGACGACGATGACAGCGGCGAGGAGCCGTTCGACTTTGACCGAGACTACCAGCCACCTGCGGGGGAGGTGTTGATGGTCCCTTTTGTAGGCGTATCTTGAAAGTTGTGGCGCCCTAAACTGACTAGCCGATCGGCAGGCGGTCCCTTGTAGCAGATGCCAATTGACTCCTGGGAAGGTGGAATGTATGCGTGAGGTCTCCACGGAGGAGACATTGTCGAAGCACACGAGTTGCTCGCTGTGCGAACAGCGGGGGTCGCATTGCTTCTGGGGCACCCTTAAGCTTTGTGGAAATCTGGAAAAGGCACAAATGCAATCAGGTACGAGCAAGAGTCGAACGTAACCGTCCTAGGAAGGTCATCCGGTTTTTGCGCATTTTACAGAGAAATTGCTTGATCCCATGGGTCTGCTGAAGGAGGATACCAACCAAGAACGCGAACAAGCGATCCAGCGCCACATGAAAGTATCTGCAGACCTCGCATCTACGGACAAAATGCTCTCCGAGGCAATTTCAAAGTTGATTTAGCACGAGAAAACTGAACGACGTTCCCATTTGTTTTGCATTTTACAATAATGTTCAGCATAAGTTTTGACTTGGACTGGTAAGGGAATTGTGCAAAGTAAAAGTTTGACAGGATTGCATTAAATTATCCTGGACTACCTTTCAATGAATGGGATTCACATAAAAGAATGATTTCGGTGAACGACGGTGGAAATGCATAGCAGCGTAGAACGGTAAAATATAGACCAGTGTGATGCACGAATGCGGAGGGCTCTGGGGAAATAATAATGTTGAATGAATGCCACGTTTGTATCGCGAACGATCCGGGGATGACCCAATGCTTGTGTGCAATGTGGTGCTCACAAGACGCCGCGGATCGAACGAACTCCTTGGAGGAACACTTTTGGACGGCTCATGAAATGAAAACGCGTAATTCGAGAGCATCAAAATATCATATATATTGTACAAAGGATAGATGCTGTGCTTTATACATTTGTTTTGAGATGAAGAATAAAACTGTGCACTCAATGAAGCAAAGGAATTATGCCACACACGTAACGGAGCATGAAACTGATTAGAATGGCGGAAAGAAGAACCACGATATAGTATTCGGTATACACGAATAGGGAGAGAAATCGATAAATAAAGGTCCATGGCATTGCAAATGTCCCAATACAAAGAAAGTAGTGTCGAGTGATGAGTTAGTTGAAAGAGATTGTGTCAGGCAGTCGGAAGGACTTATAAAACCAGGTTAAGGTTAAGTTAAGAGGTTAAGGTTAAGGTTAAGAAGAAAACAAGATTTTCGCAATCACCACCAAGTCAAAAGGACAACCACCCACGACCGACCGATATAGGACATATCCCCGGGATCATGCGAGACATTCTGGGCAATAATGCAAAGCAAAATAAGGACAAACGAAGACAAAAAAGACGAGGTCTTCGCAATCAATCACCAAGTCAAGTCACTTTAATAATCTACTTTTACCAGGACGCCCCATCCTGGTATCCGCAACTTCCTTATATGGTAGTTGCAAGCATCCGCAACCTATTAGTCATATCCGCAACCTGTCCGCAACCTAGCTATTAGATCCTCGGATTGTACCATGATTTTCTAAATATGTGAGGGTAAGATATGTGTCAGTCTTTACTTCTGGTCAAAAAAAAAGATATATATTAGAGGTTTTCACCATTTAACTAGTACCAAAAGTCCAATTACACTCATGATCTCAAATGAACAGTCTGAGTGCCAAAAGGTCCGATTGAGATCATGGTTTCAAATGGACTATTTGTCACACTCGAACTGTCCGATTGAGATCATGATTTCAAATGGACCTAGCTATTAGATCCTTGGATTACCACTCGTACTCAAAGGTTCAGACGGTTCAGACAGGGAAAGTTCAGACAGCAGAACCTCGCGACCGTATAATGGTCACATGACAGACGTATATGGGAAGCTATTCCCACGACCGAATCAGGATATAAGCCCGGGATCATGTGGCACAAACCAGGCAACAATACAGAGCCAAACAAAGACAAAAAAATGAGATTTTCGCGATAACCACCAAGTCAAAGGGACGACAACTAGGACATATCCCCGGGATCATGTGACACGTCCCGGGCAACGATACAGAACCAAATAAAGCCAAACAAACACGAAAAAAAATGAGATTTTTGCAATGACCACCAAGTCAAAGGGGACGACAATACAAGGTCGAACGGAGCCAAACAAATGCAAAAAAAAACAAGTTTTTCACAATCATCACCAAGTCAAAGGGACGACAACCCACGACATACATGTGGCACATTCCGGGCAATAATATAGAGGCAAATAAAAACAAACAAATACGAAAAAAAAAATGAGATATCCCCGGGATCATGTGACACATTCTAGGCCCAATACAGAGCCAAATAAAACCAAACAAAGACGAAAAAAATGAGATTTTCGCAATAAACCACCAAGTCAAAGGGACAAGTCACGACCACTACTCCAGCGATGATCAGGACAAGACATGGGCAAACAAATCCGAAAAAAAAACACAAGGTTTTTGCAAAAGTGACGACCACCCAGCCACATGTCAGTACGACGTATCAGGACACAACAAAGCCAAACAAAACAGGATTTTTGCAAAAAAAACGACCACCCAGCCGTCGAGTGAGTCATCAGAGACGACCAAGGGAACGAATAAGTCCAAACCACTGTCAGTGGGAAAGATGACGAGACCAAACGTTCCCACCAGTCTGAGACAAGTTTACAAACACAAAACGAGTCAAAAAACGCGAAAATTGTCAGTCTCAAGATACAAGACTTGTGATAGGAAATACAAACGAATAGAGCGGTCAATAAATCCGAAAAAATAACGAGTATATCCCGTCCAAGCCCGGGATCAGTGTCAACAAAGCTCGGGTTTATAGGACACGAATCAAGGCAAAAAAAAACAGGACTTTGACAAAAAAACCGGGGGGAAGTTGATCAAAGGCTCGTTAACTCAGTGTCATGGGAACGTAGAGACAAAGCCCCCCTTGGGGGGTTGGGGGGCCAGGTTAGCAGGTTAAGGGTAGGTCCCACACCAAATAAAGCAAGACAAAGGCCAAAAGAAAACAAGATTTACCCGGAATGCTGGGATACATAGCCGCTTTACTCTATAATCCAAATAATTGCTCCCCGGAAGCCAGTCCAGTCACGAGCTGCCTCGAGTTTCTTGTCGGTAAACAGCTCTGTGCCATGGTTGGATATGAAGTCCGGTCGTCAATTGAAGAACCCGATCGGGATGAAATTGTGGGCTGGGGACATCTAACCTCAGGCGGTACAGTCGCCAATCTAGAATCTATGTGGTATGTGGTATGCATAATCGTATCCGGAAATACACAATATCAATTCATTGTATTTTATCTTTTTTGCAGGGCTGGTCAGTACAGTCTTGCCTCAGCATAAGTATTGACATCAATGAGCTTTAAATGTATCTAGCTCGTAACTGCAAATTCTTTCCACTGTCACTGAAATGGGCATCTGAAGACGGCAATCCTCTGGCGTTGATCGCATCCTCATTCAACATCAATCTGTGTACAGGCACGAAGAAACTTCTTAGTGAATGCAGCACTTGGGAATTAATGAACATCACTCCCGATGAGGTCGTTGAACTGATAGATCGACTCTGCGAAGAATACGGATGTTCTCCAGAATACATACAAGATATTTTGAACCCCTACCTGGTTCAAACAACGGGAAGAGGAGTTTTAGAGAAGCATTTCAATATTAGGTGTCCGATAAGATATTTCGTTGGACAAACGCTTCATTACTCGTGGCCAAAAGCTGCAGGTAAAATCTTAATGTCGCGCTATGTATCGGTAATGCGCTGGTTGCTAAGCTGATAATTTCCAGGGATCTCAGGGATTGGAGAGGAGAATGTAGTTGCAGTCCCTCTATCTATCACAGGTCGCATTGACACCAACTTACTCGACGTTCATTTAAGTTACTGTTTGCAGCGCAAACAGGCTGTGTATGCTGTCGTAGTTATCATGGGGTGAGCTACTTACACGATCCCTAACCTCCAATACATCGTGTCAAAACCGGCTAATCTCCTCTCAGTTCAACAGAGCATGGACTGGTTGATCCACTTTCTTCCATCATTCAACTGCGAACCAAGTATCGCAAACTTGGACTATCTTTTTTAGTCCATGCAGACGCTGCATGGGGAGGTTACTTTGCGACGCTTCTAGTCCCAGTACCCCTCAGCGAAAGTGATGACTGTCAAGTAGATGCGTTCGATCCTGAGTCTTTGATGTCGCCCTATGTCAGAGAAGAATTTTTACACTTACGCTACACTGATTCTATCACCATCGATCCTCATAAATCTGGTTACATACCCTATCCCGCTGGTTCTCTTTGTTACCGGAATGGGAAACTGAAGAACATGGTGACCAAGTCGGCTTCTTACATTGTGAGCAGCATCGACAGCCGTGATAGCAAAATGGGCATCTATGGGGTGGAGGGGAGGTAAGTGTTGGCTTCTCTGGAACATTGGACAGTCTGTAATAGTAGAATGCAGTAAACCAGGGGCTGCAGCTATGGCCGTGTGGTTATCAAATGAGACCATTGGCTTACACAAAGGTGGGTATGGCATGATTCTGGGCGAGTCGATGTTTACTACCGTCAAGGTACACAGTCTCTGTTTTCATCGAGAGCCAGACCACCTAACTTTGCTTGTATAGATGTACAGCCATTACGTGACGATGGGTATGAAAAGTTCTAGACTCATCGTCGTTCCATATATCATGTTGCCCAGCGAACAAGAGGGTAAGACACAAAGAGATATCATCGAAGAGAAGAAACATATCCTCGATGCCATCGTTGGTCGTTCAGATGACGAAATCATGACGAACCCGAAGACACGGGAACTTATGAGGAAATTAGGCCCCGATCTTATTGTCTTCACGTTCTCATGTAACTTTATCTGCGCTGACGGCACAACGAACGAGGACGTTCAGGAAGCGTCCATCCTGAATGAGAACATTTACCAAAGGTTCTCTATACACAATCCTACCGATTCCGCAAAGGACTTTCGATACTTCATAGGATCATCGACGATGCAGCAGCGGAAATATGGACTAAGCTTAACGAACTTCAAACAGCGACTTGGACTTATCGGTGAAGAAGATCTCTTTGTGTTGGATAATGTTGCGATGACACCGTTTCCAAACAACACTGAACGTATTGCTCTGCTTGTCGAGGAATTTCGTACGGTCGCAGAAGATGAAGCAGAGGTGAGCATATAGATCCATAAGTGCTTGATGATGAGTTGAATCATGTTTCCAGAAATGCGCCTTGAGAAATACCGTTACTCCGACGTCACATGAATTCGTGGTACAGGGAGAAGACCGATTGTACCTGGTGTACAAAGCCTGTTTTAACACTGCCAGCTCCCGATATCAACATGTGATCACCGGAGATATACCAATTACGTCGAAACAGGAGTATCTTGACAATAAAAGACGGATACCTTTCGCAACATTCACAGCAAGAACCCTGGAGAACATAGAGATCACATCTTTCATCAACAAAAATAGTTTTTCCATTGAGATCACATCAACGTCACCCACAGGGTACGAATCCCAAAATTTGTCCTGATAACGCTTACTCTTGGCTCACTTTATACAATTAAATCCAGTACGATAGCAATCTTAGAATGTGAAATCACCAATATCAACACCATCTACACTTGCCCTCTCTCCCGACGATATTTGGAGCCGGAATATCCTGATACGATGCTGTTCTATCTCTACGGAACGCCCGCGGAGACATTTATAGAACACATTCTCCTTCGTTCGCCAAACGTGCAGCTTAATGGACGAGTCGAGATCGACCTCCCTGGAGTCGACGAGAACAAGCTGAGAGCGGAATTCGAAAGGGGATTTATCATGAAGACGGACATACTCGAGCGTGCACGACTTCCTTTCACGCCCTCTCATCGCCCGACGTTCTTTCAGCCTGGCCTCAAGGCCAAGATATCGCTTTTCCACAGAGATTGCCACAAGTCTCGACTTTCCGACCATGTCAAGAATTACTTCGCGAAAGGCACGATGGTATTGAAAGATACAATATATGTGGACTTCGATCTTCTTAACCGCACCATGCATTGATATAGCCTACAAGATTTTTTTCTCCCCTTTTTTCACATTTCTGCTATCACACGTGGTGTTTAGATCTCGTGTATTTCTTTCACTCCCATCAATCCATGAAACATAATGTACATTATTGTTATTATCTTGCTAGTATCCAACAAATCACTTTCTCGGTTTCTTGTATACACTATTCTTTGTCCATTGTACATCTTTTTGCGCGAAACACAAATCGGCAACAGGACTAAATCAGAAACGTACCAGTAGCAATGCGCATCTACGTAGCCATGCATACACTCCACTTACATATCATCGCCACTCAGAATACCACCTGCCCATTTACCCAGAGCACACGCGCCAGCACCTAGGAGGAACGACCAATCAAAAAGTACGCCAAATAGCGAATATGCAGGCAGCGTGGTGAAGACATTTGTGCTGTCGTCAGCAGTAGGGAATTGGCCGTCGTCAGACGATGGTGGTGGGGTGGTGAATGGTGGAAACGCGGTACGTAGCTGGACTAGGGTTGAAAGAAGATATATACCCTAGGGAGTTGGAACGTCAGGTAGGAGCTATTGCAACGAGAAAATGTATATTTACCATGAGCTGTGCTAGAGTTAGGAGCATGAGAGACGCGGATAAATGGCGCGATGTGATGCGAAGCGCCTGGGGTTAGATGATCAGTGATGGATCACGACAGTCAGCGACTAATGATCAAAACGCACCCTAGTGACGCCCCGCAGCACAACCCTTACGCTACTCAAGATGATGATTCCCACAAGCGCGAGACTGATTTGCCTAGAAAGAGAAGGAACATCCACTTTTAACTTCCCAACGTCGTCATAGCCTTCCGAAGAGAGAAGTGAAAAGATATATGCGAGAAGGTGGGCTATTATGTCACCATACGACGAAGGTGATGTTTCTGAGGAGGATGAAGGGGGAAATACAATGTTTATTATCGACTAGCCAGGCAATCCATGATCAGAAGGGGCAAATGGAGGAGTTGAAACGTACATACACTACAAACCCGCCCAACACAATAAACAGCCCATATCCTAGTCAAAAGTTTTCCATGAAATGAATGTGCAAACCGGGCAGCTGATTGGTTGGACTTGAGAGTAGACAGACGAGTAGACATTTCCGACTCAAGTGCTTGAAGTCCTATCACTTCTTGTTTCAAAGAACTGAGCTCTGTGCAAATATGAATTGGCGTTTGACAATATGATGGAATATAGCATACGAGAATCCCTGTTAAATGGCGCTATTCGTGAAACCCATGAAGCTGACTGATTTTGCTGTGAAATATGTGAGGAAAGCATATAAGGGTGTCGATTCAGCGGACATACAGGTGGTGGCTGATAATTATCCACTTCACGAGTGCGGTCGCCCAAGTCAGTCCTAACTCGGTCTAATGCATGCTCAGCAGTGGCAATAGATGAAGCAGAAGATAGCGGGCTGTAAGGGAAATATATGAGTTTAGCGATGCTACGCAATGTTCAAATGAAGCTCACGCTTGGCGACCAAGCACTCCCCAGGCACCACTGACTGCACCGAGGCCTGAGAGCAAACCGAGGATAGTGGTTCCGAGGACGACGAGTCGACAGGTGACTGCTGAGAGAGGACTGTAAGAAGAGAGAGCAGCAGGGAGCGGGATGTAGGATAGGAGAGAGAGGAATAATCCAACTGGTAGCAGAACGAGAGCGATTCGTATGAAAATAAAGCGGGTTTGAGAGCGGGTGGAAGTGTCTAAAGGTGCTGGGTTAATTGCTGGGTTAAGACGGACTTGGGGTGTATGACGAACCAGAGTGAAGAGTCAATGCGAAGCTGAACGAGATTGGTACAAGCAGGAGGATTGTGGATAGAAGAAGGAAAAGAGAGAAACGCCAGTTCAACATGCGAGAACTAGTGAAGTCGGGTCAGGTTGTACTACAGGAGAAAGAGAGGAATGACTGACGACGGGTCCATGAGATCCAAGCCTTGAAACATGAGAATCATGAACAGTATGCAATTCTCTGCAAAACATAGTGAAAAGCAAGTCTGTGCTAGTGTCGAGTGCAAGGCAGATGTTGCAGTTGGCTTTGGGATTGTAGTGGTGGAGGGCAACGTGTCCTGTGGTGCCAGATGCTGCAAATCATTGTACAATTTTTTCAACAAAAAGCGTCGACAGGCGAGAAACAACGCAGTTCTAGGTGTGATATGTTAGAGGAGGGTGTTTGGAGTGGAAGAAAGAGCGTACAGACCTTGCGAGTGCGATGAGGAGAACGGATTCAATCATGGGTGTTTCCGCATTGGGAGGATTACGTTATTTGCATTGGGTGCAGGATGGGTGGCTGTGTGCACAGCAGAGACAGCCTCGGTCGGCGTTTGGAGACGGAGACGCCGACAACGACGTGAGCAACGACGACGACCATGGACGACCCATCCAGAAAATCTGACCCTTCCCTTCACCTCGACATCCAATCCGCAACTGCTGCAGACCTCTCCTTCACAAACCAGTCTCAGCCTCATGTCTGTCTTTTTCAATCCGCTTTTTTGTCGAGACTAATACCTCTTCTTAGGGAAACATCTTCGTAGCAGCACAGCGAGGAGACCTCGACGTCATCCGCGAGCTTGTCGAGTCGGGTCAGGCTACTGTCACAGACAGGGACGACCAGAACGTGTACGTTCATTTCGTCTTTCATTCACTTGTATATTCGCTTCTGACGATGCACTGACGCCACAATAGTACTCCTCTTCACTGGGCTGCTATCAACGCACAGCTCGCTACTTGTCGCTACCTTCTCGAACAAGGGGCTGAAGTCGATGCTCTTGGTGGAGACCTCATTGCGACGCCCTTACAATGGGCAGCCCGCAATGGCTACATCTACATCATTCAACTCTTAATATCTTATAGCGCAGATCCTAGCATCGCAGACGCTCAAGGCTACAATGCTCTACACCTCGTCACCCACTCCTCCTCAGTCATGCCACTCTTGTATCTTCTTCATCAACCAGTCAACGTCGACTCGCGAGACTCGCAAGGTCACACGAGCCTCATGTGGGCTGCGTACCAAGGCGATGCCTTGTCTGTTGACTTGCTACTCAAACATGGCGCCAATCCCAATTTGGTGGACGATAGTGGTTTGACTCCCTTGCACTGGGCCGTAGTAAGAGGAAATAGAGTCTGTTTACGCAGATTGATTGAGATGGGTGGTGATATACACGCAAAGGACACAGAAGGGCGTACCCCAAGAGATATGGCTGTTGAGTTGAAGAGCCTAGGCGCGTGGAAAAGAGCTCTAGAGGAAGGTGGTATGACAGAGTATGGAGTCCACAAGACGAAACCACTAAGTGAAGTATGCACGAATCATCATCTTCAGTCAATCAAACACACTCACCCCCTTCTCTTCAATCAGCGAAACACAAAAATGGCGATTTTCGTCCTTCCTACGCTGTTCTTCTATCTCATATTTACTACTTTATCTATCCTTCCCTGGTATACCGGTATTATACTCGCCTTGGCAGAATTCTTTGCCATGCATCATGTAAGTCTTCTTTATCTATCATATTCTGTCAGCAATTTTGAAAAATCGTTTATGTAGATCGTTACTCGTGTCCTTCTAAATAAAGACACTTACACAGGCAGTGTCAACCAAAGTCCCTACTTCGCTGGTATAATTGGTGGGTCGATGACATGGGTGGGCTACTGCTGGATAACGCGACTCGTTCGACGTGAGTGCTGATGTTTCCCCATGAATGTTTTTCTTATAAATGCAATTGCATGCTATGTTTAGACACTCCTCACCATGCCTTCCTCCATCTTTCATTCGCTCTGACATTTGGATTATGTGCCTACAACTTTTTCCGTGCCATAACACTTGATCCCGGCGCATGCCCTCGGCCTGCGAACGACGGTGAGCTCAAAGCGGTGAGCACTTTGCTTACTCGACCAAGTTTTAAATCTGACAGGAATTCATTCAATTGCATGATTACTATAATAAAATAAAAAGAACATCGAAGATCTCGCATCGGAAGGGCGGTTAAATGGACAAACCTTCTGCATACAATGCATGGTAAGTGTTGTATGTAAACGCCTCTGTCCTCTTTCTCTATATATCATTTCTAGGCGCGAAAGCCTCTGCGTTCAAAACATTGTCGAGTGTGCGACCGCTGTGTTGCGAGAAGTGACCAGTAAGTTGCGCAGCGTATTTGATTAAAGAGATGAAAGAAATGATCATTTTTCTGTAGTCACTGCCCATGGGTTTGGAATTGTGGTACGTCACATTTTGTTCTTTTCTAAGCTTCAAAGATCATTTAATTAACGATTTTTTTTTATTCTAGTGGGAGCTAACAACCATCGTCAGTTCTTATTGTTCGTCACCACCCTTGTAATTGGGATAGCACTATTTGATTATCTCTGCTATGAATGTGAGTATCCATCCCCCCTCCTGAATGCGTAAAGGTTATTAATCTAATCATTCTTATCCAGTCTTCGCCCTCGAACCGATCTCCCCACCTTCGTCGTCGGAATCGGAATGCTCCACCCCACTCTGCATACCCTCATCATCTGATCCCTTCCTCTTTTCGGTCGCAATGTGGGCTACCCTCCAACTCAGCTGGACCTTCGTCCTCCTCGTCACGCAGTATTGGCAAGTCGCACGACAACTCACCAGCTTCGAAGTGAGCAACCTCGGCCGATTCGGATTCATGGGCGGGCGTGGGTCACTCGCGGCCGGCGGGGGCGGTGCAGGCGTTCAAATGGGACACCGACACAATCACTCACACAGCATAGGCGCAGACGCCGATGCTGATGGATCGATGGATAGTGTCAGTGCATCCGGAGGGCACAGACACAAACACTCGCACGGCGGCTCCTGCTCGGCACTTACCGCCCCAGGCTCATGTACTTCGTTCCTGTTGAACCTCCTCGGACTCGACAGGTTCACGCGTGGGCGTGCGGTAGCTGGCTTGGCGCTCGCATCGTCCTCGCCTGCGTCGTCGCGTGCGCGCAATCCATTTGATCTTGGTGTTGTGCGGAACTGCAGGGACTTTTGGGTGATGGGGAGGGAGGTGGGTGTAGAATATGGCAGGGTGTATGATGTGCCACTTGAGGGATTCGAGGAGGCGAAGAGGAGGAGGGAGGCGGACAAGGAGCGGGAGAGGGAGTTTGAGCATGAGCATGAGGGTAGCGGAATTGGGAATGGGAGGGGTAAGGGTCTGTTTGGTAAGTTGGGTCTGAGGATGAACATGGGTTCGGGAAGGAGAGGTTACGAGCCTCTAAACACGAGTCAAGTATAGAGGTATAGAGTCGGACCACCTTTCTTGAGCATTCATTCATTTCCTTCAAAGCTGCTCTTGCTATCACGTTCAACTTTCGTACTTTAGTTCTGACCAGCCACGAGTCGCCCAATGTGGATGAGAATTTCAGGTTTGTTTCAAGTCCATGTATCGAGAGATTCTGCCTATGTCTAGTTTGATTTGTAAAATACCGTCCTTCGTGACACTATTTATACTACTCTATCGGATCACTAGACTTTTCATAGTGTCTATTTTACCGACGGATCAACATGTGGTAGAGTATTCGTGTATGCACTGGGAGTATAACATGATACTTCTTGCATGTAATGCCGACAGGCATTTGCAGGTGACGCGTCAACCGGACGCATATATTCATGTGTTTCTTCGAGTAATGCGAAAATCTCAGATTACCGGACAAGCTGAAGCCTCAATGCAACTCAAAAGTTCATAAACCGTACTGCATAAGATTTGAAAAAGCAAAGGACAAATAGCATGATAATGCAATACAGCACTCACAAGAGCGTAACACCTTGAAACGTTCTCCGCTCACTTCGCTGCCTGTAGGAGGGTCTACTGACGTTGAGAATTCAAATTCAAATAACCTTTGCGGTCGGATCAAGCGAGGTTTATTGGAGCACGAAAGCTTGCCCGAGCGAGTCGGCAGTATAAACTTGGGGACCTGAGTCAAACGAATGCTTCCGGCCATGAAATGATCGCACAGGGAGTAATTCGAGAGTACACGTCGGGGGCTCGGAGGTGCTGCTTCGACATCCGGATGACAATGATTAGTAGGCTCAGTAGATTCGGAGAAGTCGACGGAACGGGCAAAGATAAGCATAGTCACACGATTGATAGTGTCGCGATTGCGAGTATGTATGTACGGTGAAGTCATATTCGCTGACTACATTCGTTGGTGTTGATAAGAAGGTTCATGTAATATCACTGTTTAGGAGTGACAGGTCGTGAGCTTGGTATAGGAGACGGTGGAGGTGGTGGAGGGTTACAGCTACAGTACTTACTTTGACTGAGTCATCGGTAGAATGACGCCGACGAGAAAATGAAAAGCGTCACTGCTGGTGCTCAGTTATTTGTGGGGTGATTTTGGTTCAGGCCCTTTTCATCTCCCGGAGAGCCCCATTGCGTCACACTCAATACGTATTCACCGTCGACTCAGATTGGCTTGCCCTATAAGGTACACTATGAGCTGTTTGCGATGACGCGATATGGTAACCTCATACACGGTGCTACATCAGATTCCGGCATGTCCTCTAATACGAATAAGACTTAACTTACCAGCACTCCATATTTGACAATCCATAATCCGGTCACGTTCACCACGGATGTAAAGACAACAAAGGCGGAGGAGTGGCAGGACATGTGATATAATTGAACGAGTTGTGAGACCTGAATAGGTTAAAACGATGGCCCTGTGATCAAAACATCGTGGAGTCTCGGGCTCTTTGTAGATATGATGATCAAATCGACGAAATGTCACGGCTCCGAGAGTGGCGACACGAACTTGAATGGCGTGAATGGTAGGGGCGCCGTAGTACACGAATCAACTTTGTAGTGAGCTCAAAGAGTTTCAAAAGATAAAAAGAAAAAAATAAAAAAAGAGGATGGCCAAGAAATACTGTAATAGTGTTTCAGCTCGTTGTCGAGACTCGTGTTCATGCCGCCCATCATGGGAAGAAGAAGTGCGTTAATGAACCTTGAGAGTCTGATTCGCTTATACTGTCAGTGATATTGCTCTCACCGTCGCTGTGTGATGATGGTGAGTGCACACAGTCGTACGCAGCGTTGCGCAGCTGTGAGCGAGGAGCACTCACAAGGCGTCTAGGTGAGACAGCGCTGCGGGTCACTGCGCTGGTTGCCGACGGCGTGGCGGTACAAATGGTGTGAATATATGTCAAAACTGGCCGGGTGCACCGATTATCTGATTAAGATAATACTATATTCGGCGGTGGTAGTCCCAATAAAGAAATAAAGTGACGAAAAGGCGATGACAGTTGAGGCACGCTCCGGAGGTGATGTAAGAGAGCCCAACTCGGTCCTTAGCGTTGATCTCTGATGAACGACTGCAGCTCAGCCTTTTTCTTGCCAGCTATAATTCCTCTGCTATGTTTTCCTCCTTCTCCTCATTCCTTCCCTCAGTCCTCCAGTCAAACCAGGAAAGGTCCCCCCAACCCCCCCTCCAGCACGACCCCTCTGCTGTTCGCTTCACCGAACACCCCACAAGCACAACGGATGATCCAGCCATGAAGAAGAAGGAAAAGAAAGACAAGAACGCCAACGAGGTCTGTGTCCTCTCTTCACTCTTCTTGTTTTTTTTTAACTCTAACCCGTCTTTCCAGACTTTCATTGTCGTGCGCCCACCCCCGTCAAAGTCGAACCACCCACTTAATCTCCAAGTCCAGCTCGTACCCCCACACGCTCGTAACGATCGTTACTCTACTGGCTCACAGTTCGAGGCTTCTACCGGTGATTTTACAGAGAAGCAGTCCTCCACTGACCTCACTCGCACCACCTCTAACAGGTCCGAAGCATCTGCCTATTCTGGATACACCTCAGCGGCCTCAATTTCCTCATTCTCCTCCTCCTCCACCTCAGGACGGCGCATGATCATTCCCTTATACAACCTCCAAGCACACAATGTCATGACAAACACCATCGTCGACGCTGGCACCGATGCCAAAGTTGCCAAGTTTGCCAAGAGGGGTTTGGAGATACTTAATTTGGCTATCTTAGAGCCAGTTGAGGTTTGGGGGGTTAATCCACTCCCAACTGCCTTGCCAGGAGGAGGTAGCGCGCGCACTAGCGTCGATGATAATCATCGAGACTTTGGTTTGCTGCCTTTACCTCAATTGGCTTCTCCTTCAAACAGGCCTAGCACTCCAGACAGGTCCCAGCTTGGACTCATGCCACCAACTCATGACCGCCAGGTCCTTAGGAAACCTAGCGTCGCAGTCATTCCTTCCACACCACCCTCTTCTATCAACATTTCTGGCGGCACTACCCCTCAAAATGGAACTAAAAGGTTCCTTGGAAGGATGTTCAAGAAGCGTGATCCATCTCGTCCCCTTTCCATCATTGAAGTCGGTACACCATCTACAGTAGTAACCCCACGCAGCACGTCGCATACGCGTACTCATTCTACCGCGCGTCAATCCTATGACTTCTCACCCCACTCCGAAGCGCCACTTATGACCGACAAGATGTCATCACCCCCGATACAAAACCCATCATCCACACTCTGTCCTCCAGTACTTGGTATCCAACCTGCGCTCTATCCACCTATATATCCCCCCAAAGGCCGGCCTACGATGTACGTCTGGGTCGTTCGCAAGTGGCTCAAGGGCTGCGATAACGGCCTGCTGAACGAGATGATGGGCAAGCTCAGTATCAACAGCCGCAGTGAATCAAACGCGTCATATTTTCCTACGGGTTCTTCACAGGTCGAAGTACGATTTGAGTGGTCCAGAGGGAAGAGCGGGCGGAAACGTGATAGGGAACGCGGTCGTAAGGATGGCGTATCCAGAAAAGCTTCTGTGGCTGAAACAGCCGCCACAACACATAGTGGGAACGGTAGCCGGCGTCAGAGCGCGGTACTCGAAACGTCCTCTCAGAGCCCACTGCACGCGAGCTCACCGCCACCCCGAAGTCCAATCGCGCGCACACTCGACGCATCGCACGCGCAACACCGTCAGTCTACCATCTCGCATCACAGCACGAGCACTGACACGGGCACGAGTGATGAACATATGGGCTCCACGGCGCTGCATGAAGACTCGGGTGATGAGAGTGATCCGGAGGATTCCGAGACTCCTTGGTCGTGCGTCGTGTCTGTTCAGCGCATAGGGTCATCGCCCCTCGGGCGCTCTGGCTCTGCTACGACATCGACGTCCGGCTCTGGCTCGCGTGACCCCCACTCTCACTCGCATCACCGCCGCGATAAGGAGCCAGGGGTGCGCATAAAGGTGGCTACGCTCTCGCCTTCGCCGCATCATCCCAAGGTTGTGGCACTGCTGAAGATGCCGTTCCCGCTGCCAGATATAGAGGTAGAGAAGTTGGTCGTGCATAAACGGGTGATTACTTCGCACGGCGTGAACCGTATGGTGCCGGTCTCAGGGGAGCTGGTGTTGACTGCTGAGGAGATAAAAGATTCGATTTCGTCTACTGCCTTGTGGCTGATTGTGCGGGAAGGCTTTGGTGGCGTCGGGAAAGTTAGCAGGAAAGGTGATGGCTGGAGGATACGAGCGTGAACTTGGGCGTGCCCAAAGTTTGACGAAACTTCGTGTCTCTAGTCTAATCCCCCTGCTGAATCATGCTCTCCTGCTCTGCGGTCGCTTTCGTCGCAAGTTACGTGTCAACCATTCGGGTTAGGTGTACATCGTCTTCATTCCCCTTTTCCTTCAGCATTGTCCCGTGCATATATCCGCACATAGCATGCAATCCAACAGTACTAGTGCTTTTTGGCTTACTCACGCGTTTACTACTAATCTAGCTGCTAGTTAGTGCCATCTATTTATTCCATCTGTCTCCTCTTTCACACTCATCTCATCAGTTGTTCATACCTTCCATTCTTTTTCTCGCCTTTATCTTCGTCGGTCGTTTAGGAGACCCATCGGTCTACATGAGAACCAGTAATTTGTATTACACACTACATCCCAACAAGAAATTCTCCATTGTAACCAAGAGAGTTTGTGCGAACCTTAAGACCGGAATGGACTTCGCAGACAATTGAACCAAGAAATATAACGACCGAGACCCTCGCATCAATTACAGATAATAACTGGACCCTGGGGATTGAGAGAGAAACCGATGATACCCAAACCTAAACCAAAAAAATATAACAACAAAAACACCGCACTATTTGAAAATGGCAATTGTACCCTGAAGATAAAACCGAGAGAAATCTATGATGGGCCACGATACAGCCCCTACCAACAAAGATGAGAATAACATTCAAGCATTCGATCACAGGCTGAGCCCGATTCTCAAGGATATTAGCAAACAGGAGAAGTTGTCCCCCCCCCCCCCAACCAAGAGACGCTACCGCACGGTGTTGATGGGTTGTGCGGGGTAAGTGCCATCAGATGCGGCCGAGTGCCTTATTTCCACCCTAAAGGAGAGAAGCGCTTGTAAAGAGCGCCCCGACTACACACAATGCGGTGGTAATTCCCACTGAGCCAGTGAAAAAAAACGCTCACTCAACACCGCTAAACGTGAGAGGTCGTTGCGGGATTAGAGCCTGCGGTTGAGGTGGTCGACGTCGCACTGGTGGAATTAGTACCGGTGGAACTAGGAGCGAAAACAGAGTGTAAGCACGGATGCTGTTGGATCTCGAAGTACGCACCATCGTAGGTCGAACGGCCGGGACCATAAACATTATCGTCGGTCTGTGAGGATCAGAATCAGTCTTGGTAAAGTTCGAACAAGGCGCTAAGCCTTATCCCACATATGCAGTTACCTGTCGGTGTAGTGACGTTTCTTGATAAATGCTCTCCAAACTTGCCCTTGAGTAAATTCAGGGTTAAGCCAAAATGGAACAGGGTAACGCCGTTGGAACGTAACTCACCACTGACCACACAGAGTGATGTCTATTACGAGCTGTTGAGGGGCAAAGAACTCGCTGATGCTTACAACTGGGAGGGGGATAGGCGCTTGATGGGTCACCCCAAGAACTAGTATCAACGGGAGAAGTTGATGTTAGCTGTGTAATAGATTCGGGGATATCTGCTCGCTACGAAACCAATATCAGTTTGATATAAGGAGGATAGTCCAACGAATAGATCATGGACTTACACTCCAGAACCAGATACTGAGGATCATCATCAGAAGAAAAAGTAATGAAATCAATGGACAAAGCTAGGCATCAACAGCTTCGAGCGGGCTTACTATATTCCGGAGACATCAAACTGAGCTGCTAACACGCCCCCCCTGTGCAGAAGCAAAGCCAGCCCCAGAGCTGTTCCCTTTCGTCTCCGCAACGGTACACCCCGAACCCTGACTTCAGTCGTCGACCACAGAGGCCCCCGACTGGTCTTGGGGTGTTGTGTGAGTGCAGCGGGTGTTGTGTGTAAAGCAATCTGATTGTTGGGCATGAGGTTGACGCTCTCAATGATGCCTATCTCGCCATCGTTGGGCCAGTTTGGTCCATTTGTCCATACCTTGCAAAGCAATGGTAGCTGATATCAGATAAAACAGCTCTGAGAAACCTGATTGGATCCACGCACAGATGGCCAGACCTGCCATGTGTGGAACAATAGATTTCAGGATGGATCAAACATTGACGTGTAGAGAGATAACGCACGAGACAACCATAAGGTAAATGAAGAGCATCAATGATGAAAACACTGCCTACGGAGTAGAAATCTTGAGAGGTGATTCAAACCTTTGAAAGTTCGAAAGCACGCCACTCAGTGATGACCCTTCAGATCTTCAGCGATATAAACGGTATACAGAGTTTCTCTCAATATAATAGGGTACATCCTTGGTATTGTCAACTTTGATATGGCATTATTGGCACTATTGACGTAGGATGATGTAGACGCGCTTTGCTTGCCCACCCATGGCCAGATAACGTTGCTTTGTCAAGGAGCATAATTTTTTCTGCAAAGAATAAGAAATAAAGAGAGAAATGTACCGCTTGTCGTAGTTGTCAGAGTATGTCCATGCTGAGGGAAAAGTCCTGACCTGCATATTCCCGGACGATGTAGTAGGAAGCGCAAGCGCAACCGAAATAGGCGAGCCACGAGACGAGCGCAAACTTCATTCTCAACGTGTACGTTCACTGTGGTCCTACGGTGGGAGTACAAGTGAAATCCAGGGGATGCATACTCGCCATCAGGTTGGCGCGCTGGTATATGAGAAAAAAGCACAACAGCGCCCAGGAGAACGACAGCGTCTTTCTCCACCACCGGTCTGTTTATGCCGAATCAGTCAACGTATCTACCGGACAGACCTCGTTGACCCACGGTGAGTTTGGAGGCTTATCCTGGGCGAGCACAGTGAGTACTGGTCTTTTCTGGTGACTGTGGGACTTAAACTCATCAGCGGTAGCAGCTCACTCCATCTATTTCTTCCATAGTCCCGCACCAACCTTGACAGGTCTGTTCTCGAGATCTGGATGGCAAACTCAAAAGGACCCTATAGGTAGCCGACGACTTACCCCTCGCCCATCTCACGTTATCCTGTGAGGTATCTACTTTACCTTGCTCTTTGACCGACCTGCGCAAGCCTGGGTATCTGTTGTCAATGATGAACATGACTCGGCTGTCTTTGATGTGAGTAAGTGCCATGACATTCATATCACCCACCGGATGCATTTACAATGTCTGCTCGTGATTCCACTCAGAGCCAGGCAGTCCCATCCTGAACGCTGTTCCGAGTGATCGCTTCTGGCCTGGTGTCCTGGAAATAACATTGGACACAGGAGCTGTTTTTCTTGCGACGTATCTCGTCGTGTGGGACTCATACTCGGACGTCTTTATCGGAGGGCCTTAAGGCGCCTCTACCGCGACGTTAGACATCATTTGTTGGACGTATGGATCCTCGTAGTGTCATCTCGGCGGATATATACAACACCCAGCCCGAATGACATGCTATTCCTTTCTTGTCGTTGCTCTCCGATAGACATTAATGACATTCTCGGCTGCGTCATGCAGTACTCCGGTACCTCTGTTCTCGGAGCCACTGAGAAAAGCATCGAAAAGCAGCTAGTCCATCTCGTCCTCTGATTCGCCACTGGTAGTCGTGGAAGCAATCTCAGATTCGTTTCTCCTTACGGCGCCCATCGTCGAATCTCCTTCGCCTTCTATGCTTCAAGTTGCTTGTTTTACTCTCTTTGTTCGGCTAAGTGGCCTCACAGCCATTTTGTGTGGAATCAAGTGCGGAACGGCATTTGTGAGCAGATTGTCCCAGCCATCTCTTTATGTCTAACGCATATCTTACCCCATGGCGGTCATCTGCTCCAGACTAACAGACGGGACTGATAACCGCACGCGTATGCCCTTTTTACGCTGATGGGCACATCAACCATTCCTTAGCACCGATGCACCAGTCATAGTTCCATTCATGGCTGAGTGATGATCACGTGGATCAGACAGACACGATTGTGATGGCGCAGTCTTGTTTCGACTGCACTTGCTCTCTTCCGGATGCAGCCATCTACTTGTCAAACTGGCCCGATTATTAAAATAACAACCCCGAGTCTCCTGCATGTATGCTGTACATGCTGTACAGGTGGGAAATACGTATTCGCGATTTTACATGTCCTTGACCTCCGCATTGAATCTCAGGTTCATGATAAATTGACTGGGCAAACCCCCACTCGATCATAATCATTTTTTCCACCCCCCTCTCTTTCCTTGTCCTCCGTTCTATACACCCTTATAATGTCCTCCCAAGTGTGTACCATCGCTGTCATCTTGTTACCCCCCGGCACCTTTTAACGCACCACGTAGGTATCCAATGGCCAGAACCTTCAAGAAGGTGATAATTCTGCCCCAAGAGTACCACGGCGGACTGCAATGGCATGTCAATTCTGTAGAGGTTAGTGAACTACTCTCGTACTTTCTCAGCGTAGCAACCTGAATCGTTTTAGGGCGCAAGTTAAAGTGCGACGGCGGTCGTCCGAGCTGTGGAAATTGTAATCGCCGCGGTTATCCGTGCGTTTATACGCCAGTGTAAGCTACTGTCTTCGCAATGGGCCCGACATTTCCTTACCAACGATCGCCCCAAGTTCTGAGCAGCAAAAATAACCACTCCGCTCTACTTTTTGGGATCTGTCTCCTTCAGTCTTTGTTCCCGCGGCTTCTCTTCTGTCTTCTCTTCTTTCTTCTCTTCTTGAAGATCGGGAGAATCAGCTTTGACAAGCCCCACTGCCCCCTCGACATAGCTCGAAGATGTACTTCGCCGAACGTTTCGGACAGAATGCCGTAGATCAAATGGACGCAATAACTGATATTCATAGATGCTGGATATTCAACTACCACTTATTAGCCAATGTACTTAGTAACTTTTATCACCACGTCCAGTCTCTTGTCAAACTCCGATACAGCGGTGAAGTTCACGATCACTTCCAATGTAATTTTGTTCGCCGGGGAATTCTATTCGCTGTCGTAAACTCTAACACAATTTACCCGCTGATGTAGAAGGACTTAGTTGTACACGACGCTGAGGGAAAACCAGTGCTAAGGGTTCTTGCAATCATTATCATCACTGGAGCAAAGCTGATGGAAAGTATCATATAGTAAACATGGATAAAGTCACTCGATACAAAGGAAGCTAATCATATTCTTACGAACAGGTCACAAAAAGGGAACTCGAACGTATTGCATGCGGACTCGTTGCCCTATTCGCTCAACAAAATAGCTGTGAGCCACAGCTGATAGTGATGATTGGAACGTGACAACCTTTCTCCGGCGAAGATGGTCTCGACTGATTTTTTAGCATGACGTCCGAAATGTAGATCTACTCTCTTTGCAAGGAAAGATGTTGAAAAAGGGTGCGTAAAACGGTCCTTCGCTACGATATCTCCGGGGTCGAGTCTCTTCTAGCTATCGCGGCACTATCCACAGGGCCCATAAACGGCGCTAACGTTGACTTTCCGTCACCCAGCCCACAGAAATAGGAACCAAATACCTACAGTGGTCACGATGAGATCCTCTATGACGTCTGCGTAAAATTCTCCGGCTTTTACTGAGTAAAGGTATTCATCTGCACGTGTATTGATAAGGGTCAGCGTCATTATCCATATGTGTAATCACTCGATGCACAAATTAACTTAACTATAATAACTCGCAGAGCCCTCGTCATCAACATGTAAATGCGCCACAATCAGAGCGGACGTGCATGTGACTAGGTATGATGGTGCTAATTTGAATATTTTAGTAGGGAGGAGACTCACCATCAACATGGACGATTTCGCGTATGTTGATACTGCCACACGTACTACACATAGAGCTAGTGTGGCGGAACTTCATTATGGCAACTCGCTTCACCCAGAGGCGCTGGATAGCTTCTTGGGCAGAGAAATACAAAGTCGCAAGTGATGCTGTCCATCAAAACTAACCGATCTGGGCACGGCAAACAATACCCACTGCTAGAGACGAAATCAAACCGGCTTCCATCTACAAATGAAAATGTGAGCGACGGAAGGACAAAGGTAGTAAGCCACAAACCTTCATCTAGAAAGAGTTGCCCGAGTGATGTACTCGACAGGATGCGGCTGTATTATTGCATAACAGTCGAATGATAGTAACCCTACATGAACAAGAGCCGCTTGTGCCTGGTGTACAGGGTTTGGCCCTGGATGAGACAGGATTTTAGTAGACAGTATAAATGCATGAGGTGAGATGGAGGAAGCCCGTAAAAATCAGCTGAGCGCCCATATACGCTAAGGGACACATAAGGACATAGATTCTGTGCGCTGTCCCAGGCATGTAGATGGACAGAAATGATTCCGGCCATATATGGCTACCGTGTGCGAAGCCAATGCTGTAGCTTAATCTCCATCATTCGCCGATCTTGAACATTTCATAGCTCGAATAATTGAAAGTAAATCCAGTGTCGACAGCGTCAAATTGATAAAGAGATAAAAAGCACACCAAAACTAGGAAGTTGTCGAGGTTTATAAGGGGTGGTCTAATATCGAGGCAAAGATTTCTTTGAAAGTTAACAGCCGTGGTAACAAAGCCTACCTAGGGCGCTTAATTACGATCGATTGCACGACGACACCGAACGGGGAACAGGAAGCAGTTCCATTGTGTAATAGCCCGCTCAGGCTGTCTCGTCGCATCTTGAAATAGTACCAGTGGATTGTTCCTGAGAATTGTGAGTAAAAGGGCGACGGGTTGCGTTTGATGGTATAAGAACATATACCGGACTTCCAAAGAAGGATCAATATCACTGAGGGCGGTGAGTGCACTGCACTTGATCGTTTGATGGTCGAACTGGCCTGCCTGTCGGAAGGTCACGGTGCCGCATCAAACCATTATTAAATGCTGCTTTTCCTATGTCAGTCAGCATTCAAGGATCACAATGGGCGCTCACCCTGGGCGTCAGAAATGATACATACATGTACGAAACTGATTTCACCAAAAAGTACTGTGTCTGGTTTAGCAAACTTACAAATCCAGCGTGCCGCACGTGCTGCCGCGTGTTATCAATTCCGCGGCGTTCTCTGTCAGTCTCAATTTTAGTTCGAGTTGTTCTTCCTTCATCGTTTGGCAGTAACGGCGATGGATTGGTCCCAACATCTTATCCCTGGCTCATCAGAGGCATTTTACATTTCAGATTTTATCACTGCAGATGAAGAGCAACATCTATTACGCAAGGTACACTATCATTTATCCATCTCGCGAAGTATTCCTTGAGCGCCAGCTTGATCTATTCAACTTCAGATCAACGAGACCCCAAAACAAAAATGGAAAATCCTAGCAAATCGGCGGTACGTAGGGCATTTCTGTAGTATGTTCTTTTTATCAGATAGCCTAACGCATGACACGCAGGTTACAACTATGGGGTGGGCACGACGAGTCTCTCGTTAGCAGCACCTGCTCATTCCATCATATTCCCAGGGGGCGAAGTCCTGCAAAACGTTCTAATTCGTCAGGAGATGCCGTCATTTCTGAACAAATAGTACTTAGTGTTCCATATATCGATTTCAAACAAGTGAACGCCGCTCACTTTGCCGCTTAGCCCCGATGTTATAGGACGTCTTAAGGCCACAGGAGCTTTTGCTTCTTCCGCTCATAAAAGCCCCAATCACGTTATTCTCAACGAGGTAAGTAGCCATATGTCCTAAAATCGCGGTTTGTTTGACTTGCGTAGTACTTACCAGGCCAGGGTATCATGGTACGTGTTCAGCTTTCGAGCTGATGAAGGTGGGAGTATTCAGCCCCTATAAAGCCTCATCAAGATGGGCCATCATATCATCCAGTCGTAGCGACCATCTCTCTTGGATCTCACACCGTTTTTCACTATTATCGTTACAACAGCGACGATAGTCTCAGTAGTGCCGACACTACAACTTCTCCAGCAAAGGGGGGACAGGTTATTGACTCGACCCCTATTTTGTCAGTGTTTTTGGAACCTCGTAGCGCCATCATCACCACCGGATCTTTATACACACAGCACTTGCACGGTATCGAAGAGACTCGATTCGACACGTTTTCCGCGGATGGTGTTGTATCCCTTACTAACTCACCCTGTAAGATCCCTATAGCCAATTGGAAAATGGTCAGAGATGAACAAGCGTGTATGACACTCCACGAGGGAGGTACACTCGGGCGCAGAGCGCGGTATAGTTTGACGTGTCGAGATGTTGAAAAAGTGGCTAGCGGACATCCGCTTCATAAAAAGCGAGTGTGAGATACATGGATAGCATAGCAGCAGCCAAAGCAGATGGCGAAATCTAGTTTACACCTAATCGCAGCCCTGTCCACGGTGATGGAAAACATGTAGGACACACAGTAAACCCCAGAAATTTGGGTGTCAATTACTGGGTTGAATTAAATGCCCTTCCTATTGATCACTTTCCCCCATATTAGTAACTCGGACGTCCACGGAGCAACGGACGCCAAGCAGTTGTAGGGGTGACAGCAAAACAATGTAGGGAAAGAACGTCCGATTTGCGGACGGAGTGCTGTAAGAGCTTCCTTTGAAGAAGAATAAAGCAAGATACATACTTCTACAATCTATGTACAGGGCCAGGAGAAGATAGCAACGCATTAAAATGCCTGTGATAAAATGCACATCAGCCTCATGAAGGGAGTATATATGAGCATCAACGTACCAAACCAGCAAATAATCGAATATCTGACTGCGTCTCGTAGGAATCTCCTTCAATGCTGTTGACCTTTATTACGTCAAACCTGCCCGTAACGTGATTCCAGTGAAATATCCTCTTTACTCCCGACCAATGACACCATCGCACGCACCGCCAGCAAGGCTTTGCAGAGCCCAACCCATTTTTATTCACGCGAGCCACGTAAATGTCAGCACCGTTGACTCTTGGCTCTCTCCTGCGTATATTCCAACCTTTCTCGTGATCCATCGCCGATCCAAGCTCACTAGACGACGCATAGCTGGCGCGATTCATACTGAGGTCGCTCGGACAGGCTGCATGAGGCGAGTTCGCCCTGCCTGCATGTTTTCGAGAGGCCTTTGACGACCGTGATGGCGCTTCCGTTTGAGCTTTGGATTGAGGCCCCTGAAAGACAATATTCAGGGACCGCGCTCCCTTTGGGCAGCCGTTGGCCTGCTGTTTCATTCGGCGGTTTCCCTTTTTCCACCGTGGGTCGTCGATTGGAGCCTTGAACCTGCTGCTTGAAAGAAGGTGACATGCCAGTCAAATTGTATATAGCATGCATTTCAGCATGCATAGATACAGGCTTCCGATGACCATGCGTCCGAACATCATTGCCATCATAATGCGTTCGATGATGGTTGTGACCGGTGGATATAACCTTTCCACCCTTTACCAAGACGGCGCCGAGGTTATATGTCATCGAAGACTGATGAAAAATACTGTGAGCAGCCTGGATAAGTGACGATCTTGCGATCAACGAACCTTGGACGCAGCCTCTATGCATTGAGAAAGATAGAATTCGGTTTTGCTCATGTTGGTATGAAGGTGGATGAGAAGGATAATAGAGATATCTGCAATTTGAATGTTACAGCACTGTCTGATCCTCACTGAGTCACTTGTTATTGAGACGTCAAAATAGAGAAGTTGGAAACACAAGTTTGTATGTTTTCAAGTCGTTATCCAAACAATCAATCCAGATCACGTGACTATCATCGTGCCTACGTAAATACCCAATTGCAAATAATAAAGGAAAGAAAATATAACAAGTGTCTCAAGATACCAAATGTTTTGAAACCAGAATCCTGTTGGCAAGAGCTGTCAAGTTTGCATCTGCCACAACGACTTCTGGGGCATATTCAGCGTCAAATACTTGCTCAATGGCCGAACATATGCGTTTTGCCTGCCGCTCGGACCAAAAACTGAAATCATCAGCATCACGGTGCTCTCCAACAGAAAGTGGTTCAGAAGCCAGCATGCCTCCACACGATAATGGAATTAGTGAAGGATCCGAGTCCAAGCAAAGGGGAACAACGCGCATGAGGCAGTTCCGAACAGATGGGAAATCAAGCACAGACGGCTTGTCCACTGAGCAAATGTCACCATATAAGTCGAACAAAAGAGATATCTAAAAGACAAAAATACTCGCCATAAATCTCGAAAGGGCCATCCATACTCAGAACGTTGTACTTCCCATCATGGTGATAGCGGACCTCGAGTAACGTCTCAGCTCAATTCATCAAAGGTGGTCCGTGATTGAAGTTATTTACCTCATAGTGGCCAATTACCCACGGGAGAACATTGCCCTCGAATATAATAGAACCGGTTTCGGGTTCCAATCCCCGGGTAATGGGACGGTTAGAACCAAGAGGAATATCACCATCCCATTCTGCATCATGCACAGGAACCCACATGCCAAGAGACGATGTCTTGGTGACAAGGGTAGACTTGTTCGCTCCCACCTATTTAAAAATGTTCGTCAATATTAGCGATAGTTGTCGGTGTTGAAACTAACCCTGTAGATGCCAATCCAATCACGACGCGAGTGCATAAGAGGCGCCTGCCAGTTCACCTTAATAGGCTCACCTAGGTGGAAGCGTGAGCTACCAGCCTTGCTAGCAGCGATGGATATCCTGTATTTCGCTGTATCGTATGAGGACAAGTCGTTGGCCACTCGTCTTCACATGCAGATGGTCAAACATTTACGATGCAGCAGATACAATTAAACTCACGTAATCACGAGGCGTTCTCGAGATTGTTGGAGAAGAACCTTCGTCTCTTGCATAACTTCAGAGATTTTCGGTTTGGCTGTCAAAAAGTTAGCTTAGCACCACAAACTTAATTTATTGTTATTTAACGTGAACTCACATTTCGCTAGGAAATCTTCCACCACGTCGGCGGTTTCCTCATACACCTTGTCGAAAGTACCTTTGACTTCCCTGGCGACTCTTCTAATTTCTGGTGCGTGCCGCCCGGCCCGTGATTCCAACAGCCGTGCGTTCTTGCTCGCAACAGACTTGATGACTTTGACAAATCCAGCTTCTTTCCGTAGGGTGTTGCCATATAACTTTCGCATGTGGGGGCTATTACAATGATCAGTACAAGTAGCCTAGGAGAAGCGCCGAGAGTACGCTCACTTTTCCACCATCCGAAGGAACCACCAATGCGACAGAAATCTGATGACTGCTAAAGAACCGACGAGCTTACTTCCGCTCACTAAAGCAAGTCCCAAAAAAGAGGCACCACTCATTAACTCGGGATTGTTCAGGTAACTTTTCACAAAGGTTATTGGCTTTCCTATTGGTGAAGCGGAAGGAAATATACACCCACCGATAAATGCCGGTGTACTCTAAAAGCGCAGGGAAGTCGTCCATGAAAAAATCTCCATAAAACCACCCTAAATATGCACAATCAGATGTATACTGTCTTTCCAAGTTGAGATGTTTTACCAAATACTCCCAGAACTTCAAAAGATTCCATAGCTGCCCAGACATGAAGGCCAACTAGTAACTGGAAGGACCTGTGAGCATCGAGCGGTCCGTGACCAAAGGTTATCCACTCACTGTGCCTAGCGTATGACATAAAAGCTCATCCCCACCTGTCCAATTACTAGGGAAAGAGTAAGTTTTCCAGGTCAGGCCAATCAATGAAACTGTTAATCATGAGCGCGCTTTAGTAATATTTTTTCCCCCGGCCGCTGTTCGAAACTTACTATATGTCATACACAAGCTGACATTGTACAGAGCTTTCCAGTTCGTGAATGATTCTTGAATGGCACCTTGACCGTGATCATTCTGGGGATAATGGTAGTTCTTTAAGAAGTGCCGAACTAGATATTTTGATTCACTCTGTGCACGCAACAGAAGTCCAAGCCCAAAGCTGTGGAAGATACACCAGGCGCATGCGTGTACGAAGTGCAAAACTAGGGCCGTTTCATGAGATAACGCAGGCAAGAAACAACCTACGACGACGTAGAATACAATAAGAACAAGCATCGCATCCGATGAACTGTTATTAAAATTGTCAAAAGAGTAATTCGACAGTATTATGATAAATGTACGCACCGGAGTAAATCAACGTTGTGAAAGATGACGGTATCACTGCGGAAGTATTTGTTATGAAGATCGTGCTGCGAGATCGCACGTTCTGTAGGGGAACGTGGTCCGCGGCTTAAAGTGCGATCGATGACAAGCCTATCAAAGCTACGAGACTTCTTTGTGGTGGGTTTGGTCTCGCATTCGATCTCGGTTTCTGTTTCTGTCTCGAATTCTGTTTCTGTGGCAGTTTCACCTTCGGTCGCTGGCGGTGTTGAGAGCTGTTCTACAAGATCTTCGGTGATGACCGTCGAGTGGGGTGACTGTTTCTCCGGGCGGACTTTACGAACGGACGGAGGAAAGGGACGCCGCAAGGCTATGGGTTTACGTTTTCCGTACATTCGCTCGATGTCTGGATTAAACTCAGTACGATATTCTAATAGAAACAGGCAGTAAACTCACGAGGGTTCTCAAAAAACACGAGGAAAGCAAACTGGGCTGCATGCGCAGCCAAACTGACGAATAGCACCGGATAGCTGCCCACGATCAATGAAAGCCCATAATAGCCGGCATAGCCTGTCCGTCAAGGTAATTAAACCTCTTGACCCTATGTTCAAGTATTAACTTACCAACGGAATACATGGGATGCGGTGCAAGTTCAAACACGCCATCGAAAACCAGAGCACCACGCTGAAAGAAAACATCACCCCAATACCAGCCGTAATCCTTGACAACATCGTGGGCCTCGGTTTTAACCCACAGGTTGAAAACAATGAGAGCGATCCCACCGATCCACCTATAGATACGTAAGACAGATGGAAAATGATGAAAAGAGCACTTACCTCATGATATGAACAGTGATAGAAAGCTCTTCGGGAACTCGGAAGCATGAAAAGGCAAACATGCAGTATGCCATGAAGTCACTGTAGAGTGATTAAATGTATGAATTTGGCAGAGGTCATGTATAGACTTACTTAAGGAGGATCACGTCAACGAGTTGACGAAAAAGCAGCCAGGCATTATATTCAAGCGGAAGAGTCTATCAGGGGCCGTCAATTTTCGTCCCAAGAACCTTGCTGGAGTACACACATCGAAAGAGTAATCCTTCCCCATTTTTCCTGCGAGTTGTGCTTTAATCCAGTTTCTAGTGCCAGGTTTTCGACTCTCGTCGAGCCATCCCAAACGATTTATTTCTCTGACGATCCACTTCTTCTTGCTTTGTTTAGTGAGAACCCATCCTAAGCCAGCGTCATAGGCGGCGCGCCAAAATGCGAAATATAGGAAGAAAAATACTCTTGCGACTGAACGAGGCAACAAGAAGAAAAGCAAAAGCTGAGTCCCAAGAAGACTCAAATTCAGCAAGTCGAGGTGGCTTTTCGGATAGGAGGGATGAAACAAAGCTGTTAATACGTCGTGTGTCGTTGGAACGCGAAAGACTGTTCGACCCTATTTAAACAAGAACATTCCCTCAAGAAAGATGTTGCCACATACCTTCTCCACCTGGAGTTTTCCCCCAAACAACCTCATCGCATCTGGACTCTGCCACATTCTCCTGAGATTGGTGTACAGAAGCCTCAGCAAACGCGTCTTCTGGCTGTGGGGTCAGTTTTCTCTGGCGAAGCAAAGTTGGGACCGCCATTGTTGAAGACGTTCTGCTCGAACCGTGACGTGGAAGAAGTAGACCTTGGCAAAGAGAGAGACAGATATACAGTTTATGTAAAAGCTCATTTTCAAAATGCCGCTAGTCCATACGCTACACTCAAAAAAACACATGTCACTCTACGCGTCGGAACCTGCCCTGATGTCGTCAGCCTTAAAAAGATGACGGTGAACATTTTGCTACGTTTCCTTTGGTACCGTCGTACAACACATCGCGAAACATATTAATTCAGAGGAGCGTGGTTCGTTTTTGCACCATTGCTCTTTGCTCAGTCTTTGATGCCGGTGTTGGAGGAGGTTCTATCATTCGTACCCCTTTATATTCACTCCACACCTGACTTGTACTATTGGGTGTAGAGTTGCTAATGTTGGGGAAGACGGACATGAAGGGCATTTTTTTCGGCTGGCTTCTTGTTAGACTGGATGTCAACCCTACGAGGTGCCTAACATTCTTGCTGAACAGATGTTATCATCCATATGTATTTTTATCATAAACCGTACATACGGACGACGGTGTCTTGTTTGTTGTCCGTGGAACGGCGATAAATGTATATTTTCAAGCACCAGTATAGACCAGACATTTCGTCTTTAATTGGCTCGAAGCTATCCGGGGTTGCTTTTCGAAAAGGGACAACTTAACCATTAGGGTCCATATGTTCAAAAGTACATCTTCATTATTCATATCATACAACACATAACATCGTACATCACTAGTTGAAAGTATGCACCTCGGAAGTACCCCCAGTGGTGTACCATATAATGCATGCCGCAAATCGGCCTGACAGAGGCTAGGTTCGCCAATGGAACCTTCTCTTACCGTGACCCTACGGGCCATTGGGCGTGTCTCGTGAGCATCACGGTCGAGCATCCTTCCCTAGTTAGCTACATTCTCTCGATGGCCCCTTTCGCTCTCAACCTCACCAGGGATCTCATCCAGCTAATGAGGATGCTGCATCAGTACGAGCTGCACGCAACAAAACAAAATCATACCAAATCCAAATCCCTGAGACATTCTTCAATCACTTTAACTCCCTTCATCAGATCTTCTTCAGAGATAATCAAAGGTGGCGCAAAGCGGATGCTTTTGAGAAAAACATGTGAGTTACGCCACGAGGCCGTTGCAGAATAGTTGGGAAATTTACATGTTGACATGGGTTGGTTTGGCCAAGACGCCACGGCTCTTCAAAAGCAGACAAAATTGCCATGCAGTCCGTCCCTTCAGGCTCTTCTGTTCGTCAATAACAACGGCATTTAGAAGCCCCTTACCCCGGACCTCTTTGACCAAAGGCGAGTTGACGGCCCGTATGCCCGAGCGGAATTTCTCACCAAGTGCCTCAGCACGGTCAGCGAGCTTCTCGTCCACAAGCACACGAAGGGCCGTCATAGCAACTGCACATCCGAGAGGATTCCTAGAGGGCATTGACTTCAAACCATAAATGTTCACTTCGATGAAAACATACCCGCCATATGTACTGCCATGCTCCCCGGGCCTGATGCAATGCATCACCTCACGGTCCGCAAGAACGGCAGACACGGGATAAACTGTAGAGCAGGGTGTGATGAACATTTGGATTTTGGAAGCAATTAAAGGCTACGAACCTCCGCCCGACAAAGCTTTGCCCAAGAGGATGACATCCGGTCGGATGTTATCATGTTGGCAGCAAAGCATTTTCCCAGTGCGGCACAAACCCTACAATATCGTAGAATCAAAATCCATGACAAGAAGACAAAACACGCATGGCATACTGTCTGGATTTCATCACAAATGAGGAGCACATTGTGCTTTGTGCAAAGATTGCGGACTTGGGTGAGATAACCCTCAGGAGGAACAACAATCCTATAATGGAACATCCATCAGAAAAATAGGTCCATGAAACGTTATTAAAAACAAGCTTACCCTGCTTCTCCTTGAATCGGCTCAACGAGGAAAGCGGCTACATGTTTACCATAAAGTTCCAAAGCTCGCTCAAGATCAGAAATTTCACCAAAACGGATAGTTCGAAGCTTTCCACTGTCTTCGTATGTTGGCCCGACGCCCTCGAGATAAGGTCCGAAACCTCCACGGCTATCTGGATCAGTGCTCATACTGGTCAAAAAGGTATCGATGAGATTAAGATCGGAAGTCTAGACGGGCTCTGTAGACATGCCTGATTACGGCCAAGGTTCTTCCGTGGAAATTCCCTTCAACGCTAAGAACAATCGCTTTACCCTCGGGAACGCCCTTCTTCTCATAGGCCCATTTTCTGGCCAGTTTCACCGCGGTTTCAACGGCCTCTGCCCCGGTATTCATCGGGAGGACGCTCTCATATGAAAATAATTCTGTGATCTCTTGCGCAAATCTTCCAAACACAGAGTTATAGAACGCGCGAGACGAGAGCGTGAGCTTCTGGGCTTGCTCCACAAGTGTGGCAACTATCCTGGGGTGACAGTGACCCTGGTAAGGTGTCGGATGACATGAGTATGATGGACGTTGGGCCGGAGAATCCGTGAATGTCAACAACGAACCTGATTAACGGCACTGAAGGAGGGGCAAAAAGCGTCAATGACATATGATACTAGAAAAGGGTTATATGTCTTACGAGTAGGCAGACAACATGTCGATGTATTCATTGCCTTCAGGGTCCCATACTCTAGCGATTGAGAGTATTAGCAAATAAGACGGGCCAAGGGCAAAAACCGCTCACTTCGCTCCTTTTCCGGAGTCAAAAACGACAGGTAACGGATGGTAGCTGTAAGCAAAAAGGCCTCATGAATGGGTGTTCAAGCGATTAAAAAGGGACAGAGAAATGAACCGTCATTCAGACTCCCAGGTGGTGACCGATACAGTGCTAGTCTTTGGCCGCATCAGGAGAAGTTCTCAAGACCCGATTCCAAGGCACGTTCGATGCGATCCCATGGGCCAAAGTTGACTTACTTGTGTGCGCCGTACTGCTGCTCTTTCCGAATAAGATCAGACGAGGTTAGATGTTCTGCGACTTGCTTCACAGGCTGATGCTTCAGGGAGCCATTAGTGGCCCCATTGTTGGCTACTATAGCAGCTGGAGACATGTTTCTTTCGTAGGGGATGATGGATAAGATATCGAATATCGAGTAACGACGTGGCGGTAAAGAGAAAAGAGGGTGTCGAAATCCGCTTATTTGAAGTTACTCAGAAACCGACTCTTGGTTCCGCCCGTCACGCTGCTCCACTGTTCCGTTTTCGGTCACGAGTAATGGAGAGCATCCCGATGGCATATTCGCTCTAGCGCCCTTGGTCAAGCGGCATTCAGTCATCCCCGTGTAATCTTACTGCTATGTTACAGCATTGATACCAAGTGACCAACTTATCCATGCACCTACGTATCCCCAATAGATCCTCCCGGCAACTCCATCCTCTTCGCTGCCACTAATCTTTATGTAAAATATCTATATGGCAACCTCACAAGGCCTTGGGCTTCGTCAAAAGGTGATCGGATATCCTGTTGCGTAGATGAAAATACAATGAATACTATAACTAAAGCACAAACCAGTAGTATATGGGTGTAAGTTTCCACGAGAACCCGGCCACTGTACCCAACAATTGGGCCGACGGTTAGATAACCTTGTGAATACGAACGTAAGTGGTGAGATGCTCATACAAACAGAATCGTTAGCGTAAATCAGATGGCCATTCCTTTCTTCGTCTCCACCTGCCCTGACTGTCGAAGCGTGGGTTCGTTGGATAACTCAATCCGTCGTCGAGTCGGTGTCCAATCGGTACTACCAAGCAGTTGTAAGACCCAGGCACACAGAACACCCCCGCAAAGAAAACACGAATTTTGTGGGGAGAGATAAAGTATGTCAGACTCACAGAACCACCACCACATGTTTTTCCCCATGACAGCTTCCCAGTTGGCATCGCTACTACCCAACCACCATAAATTTCCCTCTGTCCCAATTTGCCCCCATTCCTGATCCCATTTTTTGAGTGTCCGCCGTCTGGCGCTAGATGTCAAGTAAAAAGGATATATATAAATTCATTAGCGAAATACATATGTAATGTATCGGATACTCACCCGAAATCGTACCACGAATACATATATGCTAGAGTCCCCGCTTCGCGCTCTCTCATCAATCTGAAACCGATAGACTCTACAGTCGTTTGGTTCAGCCGTATCAACATAATCTGTGATATCAGCATAAGGACGGCGAATATGCCAAAGAAACCAGTGCTGCGAAATTTATGGGTCAAGCACATGTGCAGAACGACACGGTGAGAGCGTACAGGGCAATCACGACAATGTGCTGTGGGTCGATGTCGTGAACCAACATTCTTGAATATGGCCTAACGTTAAGCCCAAGAAGAGTCGAGAACGTCCAACACGTAAATAGTACCGCCCATATCAAGAAAATCACAAAAAACTTGATGGGATAAGTGAGATAGATGGAGTTCGCTGTAAAGGAATGACACACTTACTCTATGATTGTAGGCGCCTACGCAATGACCAATCCCTTTAAGCGGATAAGCCTACGATAAGATAACACGACTCATCAAAGAATCAACTTACACGGGCAGTGATGATCATATTTAAGCACACACTGATGAATGGATGTGAGAAGATAGCTCATGTGAAAAGGACACAACGGGGAAAGTGGGGAAGCAGACGTACTGTACCACACGCTCGGCAGTGGTGCGCGCGGAAAGGTTTGATCAGCTCATCTTTAGAGCAGTATCGATATTCCGATAACAGAACCGGTGTTGACGGTGGCCGTCTCGAAAGCATCCGTGGTGGTAGACCTTCGTTCGCTGTAGAACAAGATTCGGATGGGGGTACGGCACTTGTGGATGGTACTTGTGCCACGATCGGTGTCAGCGCATTCAAGACATGCGGCTCCTCCGGAATATGATTCGTTCCTTGTGAATACCGATCCGGTTTAGCAACTGTCGAAGTAGCGGGGGAGACTAGACTATCGTCGTTTCCAGATGTGGGTGATGGTTGGTCTCTCTGTATTCTGCTATCTAATGTTGACCTTGCTCTCACAGGTTCACGAGACGCAAGTCGAGAAAGATCGACAGTGGGAGACGTAAGTTCGTAGGCGGTGCCTTGAAGGTCGTTTGAGTTCCAGGACGGACGTGCTGGCGGATCAGATACACCCGGTCTTTCAGACTTTTCGACTAACTGACCGAGCAAAGGCACATATATCAACGACAAATACATAGATACGAACAAGGAAAAACATACATCCTTGGCGTAACCAGGTGGTGTTATGACTACCTGCGAGTGGTGAGCGAGGTCAGCAAGCAGACTCTGTATAATAAGGGAAATGCAAACCATGGTATATGTCCATAATAGCATGAGTAAAAGCAAACAAAATATGATGAGAAATGCAACTACCATGTAAGGTGCGATCAGTATAACAGCGTAGCAAACGTTGCTAGAAGGTGCTTACTTCCCATCGGCTGACCTCCTAAAGCCTCACGATCCCGGATGATCATAGACACAGCGAACCTGCCGATATAAACGTAGCTACTGTAGGCGATAAGTCCAAGGGTGATACCGATGGTCATCTTGCGAACTATCCACGGTTGGGGGCGCGTTCTCCGCTCGTTTTTCTCCCTGGCTTGCATTCTCGCTTCCTCGATGACCCCGCAACATGTCTTTTCTTCTCGTGTCATATGTCAATAGAAAAGTCGTAGAGAACGTAAAGGAAGTTGTCGTTAATGAAAGGACGATGCAGGTCAGCTTTGAGGTCAGACCGCCGACGGTCTCCTGTGGTGCAACACTTTCGTTGACTGTCGCAGTGTTGCAGGTGAGGGAACGTTTCCAAAATTGAACGTGGGCAAACATCTCCTTTTTCGTCCTATCTGACGGCTGTGGCAAAACACACAGCAGTGTGGCGTAATGTTTCCGTCTGATGTTTCCGTCTGATAAAAAGAAAATACACATACAATAACCAAAAAATGCCTCATATTCAACTTTCTTCAACAGTTCATTACATCCGATTCTCTGTACAACCGTCAACTGTGGACGTATTGACAATGAGAAAGGCTCTTCAGATTTCCATGATGCAAGCATTCGGAGACACGTCTTCGAATACTTATCTTGATGTATTGTGGGTATCAGAAGATGGGTCGGAGACAGTCATCCGTACAAGTCAACGGTAATATCTATTCCCTCCGTCTTTCTTCTCCTAATCTGGCTGATTCTAGCGATAGGGAAGCAACGAAGCTCATGGCAGCTATTGTTTTATCAACAGCCACGCCGAAATTTTCTTTGATAAAGGAGTCGCCATTCCTACCCTCGTTGCTGTCAAGCATAGTTACTTTGTAACCCATGTCTCGCCCAGCCATAATCAGACAAATAATGGTTCTCTGTTGTTTGACACGAAGTACACCAATGGGGTTGTATGAACTGAGGGTTTGATCGCAGGTTGCAAACTATCAGCGGTAATAGCATATGTTCATTCAGAGATGGTGACCACATTAACTCAGCTATTCTATATTTACAGTTCGGAGTTCTTCTAAGGGGCGTTTGTTCTGACTATTGCGAGTCTTAGCAACAATCTGTTGAACCGCCGCCTACACCGATGACCCCACTGGCTAGGTTTTGGTACACACATTTGAAATTTTGGAACCAAAGGGCTGGAAAGCGGAGATTCCGGATTCGTTTGGACATCGAAGGGCGTTGATAAGAGATACGAGAAAATTTGAAGATATGTTGACATGCGGGGTTGGCGGAGTTGGTCAAAGGCACTAGTCTGAAAAGGAGCCTACGAACGATCGTACTATTCATGTTGTGATTAGCAACCAGCGGTAAAATCGGACTGGATTGAAGAATTCAAATAGAAAAACCTCCATAGCGCTCCATAGTTTCGCCGAACACAGTTGGTTTCTCCATTGTCCAGGATCTTCCTACCACGAAGACCGCTATAGAGTTTGTTGCAGAGAATGACTTGTTGAGAAGATGCAGGTTTCATGCGCGTACACGGGTTCATCAAGTGAGTCTATTCATGGCATTTACATGATATTCATATTGATAACCAACTGATCTTTACAGATGCAATCCGATTTTCATATCTGTGAGAATACCCCTGATGACCCTCTTTCTTGTTCGCCCTCTCAAATGTTGACGGTTTGGACAGGCGGCGTGGACATGCGGTATTAACGGCTGCGTGTCAGACTTGTGCGGCTGCCGTGCTGTCAAACAAAAATGGGATCGGGACTGTGTTGAATTGCCCATGCTGAATGTCAGCAGAGATCTCCTAAGTGAATGGTATCATGAGATGTCAATTACTCAAGTAAGTAGCAAGTAGCGACGTGAGCGGATCGGTTGCAATGTATCTCTCTATTTCCAGCCAGAACAATTGTCCCAGCTGTAACAGTGCCACGTCAAGATCGTCAGTGTTCTGTCTTGGATATTGAGATGACCTATTTCCTCGAAATTGGTGTGAGAGGTCAGATTGCCAATTTTCAAGAAGCACAGGCACCCATAGACAAAAATACAACAAACTTTGTAATCTCGATTGTTATATATACAATTCCCTCACGCATTTTCAGCTGCCAGGCGCTTTTTTGCGCACTCCACAAAATCATCAATCGCCGAAGGCCAGGCAGCTACAAATCACCATAGTACATTAGATACCCATTTTGACGCTTTTAGACAAGACGAATGGGAAACTTACATTCTGGATCATATTTCTTAAAGTTCGCATCGATGGAGCGCACAAATTCCAAGAACTAATTCCCCGGGTAATACAGTATGGGTCAGAAGACCAAGATAATGGACAAGGCTGGCTTACCATTGCCCAGGTATCCTTGCTGACGCCTTTGCCACCCCTCTCATCCACCAGGAACTCGAACCACCATCTCGTGTACTCGTCTTTCCAACCTTCCTCTTCGCCCATATCATCGTCGTCATCGAAATCCCGAGAAGACGCATGTGCTAAGGCACCCCCTTGCAAACCATGAGGTATCAACAGACCCCAAAATGCTTGAGCCGTATCGACAGCTGGTAAGGAACGTGTATCTATAGCTCACACCAATGCGACAAGATAAAGAAAAAAATACCGAGACTTCTTTGGCCTTCTGAGCGCGCAAAATCGAACGTATGGTTGTATACTTGATTGAAATACTGTGGGTCGGATCCCAGCCTATCTCTCAGGCGTAGCAAAGCCGACTTCATTGTCGGAGTGGAGTCACAACTGTTAGAAGTGTCAGATCGTGCTTATCAAATGAGAAGCGTTATTACTCAACCCAATATTTTTCCATCCTTCAATCCAGCCCTTCTTGTTCCACTGGCCCACTTTCGGCGACTTCAACTCGTAAGCGACTGACAACATAACAACATCTTCGGGATTAACTCCCAGATCTTCACAAAGCTTTATAGTCCCGTCTACTGTGATTTCATCGCCGGTAGGATCTGTGATGGGTTTGTGTCAATCACTGAGTGTATCTTGAACAAATTAAGCCCACACTCACCTTTGTATTTCTCAAAGAGAACCGTCAGCTTGCTAGTCGAAGGGGCGTCGGCTCGTCTGACGGTTTGTGGATTATTATAGTATGCATCGATTGCGATATCTGTCCGCTTATACTTGTCAAGATATTGCCTTGCATCCTTTGTGCTGATGAGACCATTCAACGACGATACAGGCGGGCAGCAAGAATGTACGATAAGGGGTTTGAACACTCTGGATAACCGTGCGACTCACGTAGCGCCAGTGACAGCACAGAATTGGGTGATAGCAGCGTCGTCGGCTCTGCCAGACTTAGACAACCTGGACTAAGAGAAATACAAAAAGAGACGATCTCAGACGTTAATGACCTCGGAAAACGTTGAAAGGGAGTAGGAAAGTGCAGCACAAACCATTGATATTGACCGAGTATAACCTCGGATTACTATCAAAACTAGGAGAGCAACGGTAAGGCTCAAGAATGTTTGGTCGACCACGACGGATACCTGAGCAATGAAATCAAAGTAAATGATAGGCGGGATGCAGCACAGGATTCTTGTTATCGGCGTGAGCGAAACTCGCGAGTGAGCAGGTCTATCACTGGCTGATCTGAGGATGACCAAGTCGATAACTCGCAAGAAGCCGATGCCGCTGGGTTCGAATTGGCACGTGGCCTCTGAACAAACGTACCCTTCCACCATGTCCCCAGTTTTGAGTACATTTGTCTGGTCGAAACTCCTTATGGTCGACGACTTGCTGACCATGCTCTTTGCAGTATGCAATGACTGCTGTCTATCGTACACGTGTTCCGGTGACAGTACATCAGCTTGACTTCTTTCGTGCTTCATGTCCAACAATCACAGCAAGCGTGATTCCAGTTTCCTCGCCGCTTTCTCTCGGCAGTATAGCTTTGACTCATATCGAAATTTCTCTTTTCTGGGCTCCGTGCCATCTCTGAGCGTCTCGCTATTGGTTCCCGATTTCCGCAGTTTTGTTTGATCGGACCTTTGTCCGACGTTCATGCCGGAACATGGTTATTAAATCAATGAACATGGCGTTCATAGAAGGTAGAGCATGCTCCAATTCCAGTGATATCGGAAGCGAAGACTGATGGCCTTTCTTCCAGCACACCCGCAGTCCATTGTTTAGGCTTAGATCACAACTGTGTTGGCACGTTTTGAAACTCTGCGATGGCCGACATCACAACTTTTACCGCTCATATGACTTTGGAGTTGTCGCCGATCACAGAAGCGGAAGCCTTTTTTTCTGCCCTTCACCTAAGAGAATATGACATGTCAGTATCGTCATGATCCTGTTTTTGGTGAGCCCCGTCAAGTGCCGCATGCTCCGAGTTCCCCACTTGACTGCTTCGAGTTCGAACAGAAGCTAGCCTTTTAGGAGGTTCTATTATGACTTTCGATATGTCTTTCAAGGTTCTGCACGTAAATGTACTTTACGCCGCTGCCTTCGAGTCGGTATCAGGGGCCTTGAGCACGTCAAGGATCAAGCTAACGTTAGCTCTTATGTCAAGCTCTTCCCAAGCATGGGTGTGATTGATTGATGTACGTGAGTTCACCGTCATCCGTGACTGCTATCATCGCAATCTCAAACTATGACGTTCTGATTTAACGTGCGTTCAGGCAGGGGCTATAAGGTCATCAGGCATATGAATGGCGTGAGCTATATAGCTACACAAGGCAGCGATGTTATTTGTCGCTTTGGGCAAGTGTTCCGCTGATTTGGGCAATGATTGCGAAATGCGGAAACAATTTCCCCGACTGGGTGTCAAATTCCCCCATTGAGGTGTGTCATCTGTCTATGGCTAGAATAGGTCGGTGGACGACAGAACTCATAACCGATGTGAAGATAGTTTACCTAGGAAACACAGCCTCGATACGTTGTTTTTGGAGGCGGACAGTACAAGCGCTATCACTGACACTATGATTTATGTAAGTAAATGTCGCTGCGCCATATTTGGCGTGTTGTGGACGTAGATGTTCATATTCTTGTCATTTCTCTCAAGCAAGTTGTCAAGTGGTATACGTCACAATCAAGCATAGGCACCGGGTCTATCCTGGGGTCTATCTCTTCTGGAATGCCGAATCTCGAGTGCCTGCCGGTAGAGCAAGGTGATGGCTGACGAATGAATCTGAGGCCGGTGTCGTTATAATTGGCCAGAGAAGTTTATCGAAGTCGAAGTGGGAGCCAAATTCCCCGCCGTCCGGTGCAAACGGAGCCATTCCTGAATCCGTGACAGAATGTTCTAAAGACTGGAAGATTTCGTGGGAGCGGGCAAAGATACGGGGCATGGGGAGAATGGTTTATTTTATGAGCATGTCAGTATGCCAAGTCCGGTGAGGGATGCAAGTGGGATGGCGTGTGGACCAGCCCTGCTGTCGGCGCACGGTGGAGTTTCACGGGAGAGGTGGTTACGACAAGGGCTGGACAGGGCGGTAAGGATCGTGACTGATGTGAGTGGGTAGCAGGGTGTTCCTGGGGGAGCAAGCGCCTGGAGGACGAATGAAAACGAGGCAGATAGCGTAAGCAGTGGCTATATGAGATGTGGTACATGATGATGGGCGCGGACGATGTAAGACACTCACAGAACGGTCGCCGAGGGGATTATATGTGGTTCTGAGAGGTCATGTTAGTATGGGCGGGCTCAGGTCAGTGGCCACTCCGCCGGGCTGTTAATTGCCGATCCGTAATACGCCGTAATCAGACAAGGCAGGCACCGAAGGAAGCAGATCTGATAGGATCTGACCGGCCGTTGCCGAGACTCGATCATGATCTCCTCCATTGCGATAACGCAGCCGATCCTCACAGGACTCCTTCCCTGTCAGCGCTGCAGCCTCAGTCCATGCATCCTACCACTCGCTCAGCGTTCGGGCGCTCAGACATCCCACTCTCTCTGGCGCTCATGCATCAACGCTGTATGCTTTAGATGTCACAACGATACAAGGGTATACTGGGTAAATGGTTTGATATTAATATACGGATACGGATGGCTGATGATGTGCCACTTCCCACAGACATTCGCTATAACGAAACGACGTCAATCTTCAGATTGAACCAGAATATATTTCGGTCTCACAACTGCATCAATTTCGGACAATAACCCGCCTAGTATGCTTCCCTGCTCGTCGGCGGTCTGCGTAAGGCATAGGTCTTCGCCAGGCTTCGTCAGATTCTTCCCGGTACTCCTCCGCGGTCTGAAACTCCACTTTCGCTCCTGGCGCGCCGGAATGGCTGTCATGAGGTGGAGTCTGTAAACCCAGGCTAGTGTGGTGCGAGGTGGGCGCATGGAGATTAGGTGGTGGTTGGGCAGCTTGCCCGTGAGGTGTCATGGGGAACAGCGATGTTTGCTGCATCTGAATCGGCACAGCGCGAGTCTGTCTCGAAGAGCCCGCGTGTGGATGTGGCAGTGGTGGGGCGGCAGACGTCTGGGATGGCGATGAGTGGTGCTGAGGATGTGAAGGAAGCTGTGGCCACGACCGAGGGACACCGTTTGGCGGGACTGAGTCTCTGCTCTTCGCCTTTGCGTAGCCATCCTCGCCTTCGTGTGGTACGTCGATTTCGACACGGACGCGGACGATCTCTTTCCCAGCCTGAGCGAAGAAGGCTCGTTCCTGACGCTGGAAGTAGCCACTTGTCGGGCCTGGTCTCATTTCTGGAAAGCTGGCAGGCGGTGCTGGAGGAAAGAGCGCCATGAGCTCGTGTCCGGTGGGAGGGGCGGGGTATTTTCGAGGGGCGGTATCGGTGTTCTGTGTGAGGTTGACGTCTTGTGCTGGTCAGCTAATGCTGGAGAGAGAGAGAAAGAGGAAAACGCACCTCGCAAAGAGGTTGGAGAGAGGGGACGACGCGGCTGCATGGAGGATGGGGACGAGTGGGGACGAGGTGGCTTTGCGGGGGGACTGCGGTCGCCTGCAGTGGTTGTGGAGACGCTGGAGGAGGGGGATGGGGAGAGGTCTGTGACAGGACGGAGGTTGAAGGTGGACATGGCTGAGGATGGACGGAAAATGAAGAGGAGATGAGGGACGGAGATGTGGTTTATATAAGGGGAGACGAACCGAAGACGGTTATAAGGGATCGTCCTAAAAGTTATTAGAAGAAAGGGAGCGAGGAAATGGAATTAGATTCCCAGTTGCGGCAGAGGTGAAATTGATCTGAATGGCCGGTCCAAACGACGCCGTTCCAAAATTTGATTCCGGTCCGTCCTGCGTTGGGTTTAAAGGTGCCACGAGGTTACAGCCCGCCCCCATAAGCGACGCTTTTCAGGGTTCTGCTGGCCTCCCTTGGCCTCATGGATACGGTGGATGATCCTGGATCTCTGCTGATGAAATTTGAGATACAGCTGCTACTGGAAGCTCTCATTCCGGACCATGTCGCCCATTTCCCCATCAGCTTCGCGAATCCGCCATCCGTACCTATCGGTAACTTTATACCATACACGGTCCTCGTTCTATACAGTATTCGTACAGCCTCGCACTTTCTGCCCGATTTATGTGCCTTCTCCTCTTTCCTGCTCACACCTGATCGACGGAAAAAATGCATAATGATCGTTGGCAACAACTCACACACCCTCTTTCCTTTTCCTCTCTTCCCCGGACCCATTTAAGTGCGCAGCCAAGTCGGCCCCAGCCAGCTCCAATTCGCCAGTGGGAGCTCTCCCAGACACTCTCAATTGCACAACCCATTACCTCGTTATCTTCCAAGCCCTGTCCACCTGACGTCTTCCATCTCTCTTTCCTTCCTCGTCTTTTCTGTCTCCTTGGTTTCGCCCCTGGACCCTTTAATTGTCCAAGTCTAGGTCGCGGTGCCGCCACACTACATACCTTCCTTACATCTCCCGTTCTATGCTCTCTGTCCTCTGACTCTCTTTATCGTTCCTACGTGTAAGCGCCTTACGTGTGAACTTTCGTGGCCCTTTACGATGGCTGGGAATGCCCCTGCGGTTGTTTTGTTTTCCCATCCTGCATGGCATCGCTACTTTCAATCATCGACTCTTTTGAACGCTGCTCTTGACTTTTCGACACCACTTGACATATATGGTAATTTCCGCCACTGCTCGTCGCTCGCGATTATCTCCAGTCTTTCACAAGACCTTACCCCATCTCTGGATTCTGCAGCTCCATTCGTCGTCGATATTTAGAACCCATCCTGAGTACCAATATCATTGCGATGACATCGTCATCTTATTCTTGGATATAATCTTGCCTAAATGTCTGCATGCATGTCACGCCTCGCCAGCACCGGACCTACTTCATATCTGATAAACAACACTCCTCTGATCCCACTGGCCAATAATTCCCCTTGTCACAAGGCCCGTTCTCGTGAGCGCGGAAAAAACCAAGGCCGTGACCACGACTCTCCAAGTCACCTGTATTAGCGGGGCGCTGGAATCAATCTGTCAAGCTGTCAGCCGATCAGACCTGACAATCGGGTTTCAAAAAGAGCTATCTAACTGACTCCATGTCATCAGGGCTTCCGATGAACACATCACGTATCAGGCTCTTTCTATGAGATCTCGACGTTAGCAAGGATATCAACCTGTTTCACCATCCTTGGATTGCCGTTCTCGATCCAGACGTGGCGCCAAGTTACGTAATTTGTTCCCATAGACCTATTCCCCTTGCGCCTGTGTGCGACGACGTACTATTTACTGCAAGCTACAGCAAGTGTAGTCTTCATATCGCCTCTTGAACCCAGCATGGCAGAAAAAACCTTGAGTTCCGGGACTCTGAGTCTCCGGTTCATGCAGAATGCCAGACGTACACAGCACGCAACCGTAGTCGAAGCCGAGAAGGCACAGGTAAAAGACGATGCTGAATGGGAGGTCGCGAGGGAGGTCAGAGAGGCATGGGGACAGACTTCTAGTTCCGATGATAAATCGTAAGTGTCGCCAGTCAAGCAATTTCACTTTCATTTCTTGGCGACCCCAGTCTTATTTTACTAGACAACCAGTCACCGTGACATACGAGACTTCCTATCTTCCATTTCTCTTTCCTTCTTTGCCCGAAAATACAGGAGGCACCCGACCATCGTCACACGACATAAGCGCAACGATCCCTAAAGGCCGTCGGGCATTCAACAAGCGTGGAGAGGAAATCATTCAAGAGGTATTGGCTCTAACCTTGCTAAGCTTGCCATGCTCATTGTTGTTGATTCTTTTGATTTAGTCATACAGCAATGCACACGCACCATCAGAATCACAGCCTGCTCCGGAAAATCAGCCGAAAGACGCGAGACAAAAACGGCCAATATCGATATCTGGTTCAGGGTCACTGGCTGCAACTACAAAGCAAGTCAGGAAGACAAAAGACGCATCCAGAGAAGCCAAGCGTGTAATTTACGATAACAGCAATGTGGGCACTGATCTCCGACCCCCTCCTTCCTTACACCCGCCGATACCAATTGTCCAAGCTAGCAATTCATTCCTGAGGCCGTCTGGCGTAGACGGACCGATCGTACACCCTAAAGGAGAAAACAAAGGGGCAAATAGTGCAACGCCAGACAATCAGGTAATTGGTAGTGCTCGTAAGGGTAAAGCGAAAAGGGATCAAATAGAGGGCGATGGCAATAAGCCTAAGAAGAAATCGAAATTGACAATGGTAGAGTAGCTAGTCGGCAGTGTACGTCTTGATCATCATGATCGGATTAGATGCTGACGGGCTCTGACTCACAGAACTGTTACCCCATGTCTCAATTATGCACTACGCCCAGAGTTATTACGAATGAGGTTGCATCCCGTGATGCGGCGGTACTTGTATGCATTCATACTAATCCGCATAGCCCCTATTTCGAACATAGGGATCCTCCGTCTTCTTACGTCGAATGTCGTATGGTTAATGCATGCTCGAACCACGTCGGTCCGATTTTGAGATCTATATGCTTTCTCAATACTAAATTTTGATGTGTTGATGCTTACAAATCTTGACAACATGCGGCAGTTTACTTTGAGTTAGTTTAGGCAAGCCGCCATCGTATGGGGGTGTGATCGCAGACTTCTTCGCCCGCAAGGAATGCTACAGAAGGTTTGTCCTTTGATCGGGGAACATTTTTTGTTTACCTTTCTTCTTTCAGAATTGTTCCTCTGAGTTGTGTGAAACGCGATGACTGTAACCCGCCGGACGATGCAGCACAACCAGGACTATTCCTTTTCCTTTGTATTCGAGCGCTACTAGGAACCCGTCTGCTATTTCTTAGCGATTATGTTTCCCTCGCTACGTGCACGAAGCCCGAGGTCAGGTATAGTCAGGCATATGCCACTAAGGTAAGACGTTGTAGCCACAACCTTGGAACGTGGACACCCCCGACGGGTGTGATTTGAGGTGTATCTATCTAGCATATCGACGCATAGGAAGTATGATGTCAAAGACGTAGCGGCGGCTGATCCCTCCTTCCTCGCCCACAATTTGGTTCTGCCAACTCCAACTGGGAAAGACAGGATTCCAGTATGTTTACTCGGACGCGATCCCAATGTCCCGAGTGATGGCGACCTACAACTCCGCGGAAGCTCAGCGAACGTCAATGGCCCCAAAAACCAGCGTATGAGAGTGTGTGAGTCCCTCTTATATAAACCTCTCTCATTGATTCGCCCCAAACTCCCTTAGTCCGCCTGCCTCCGATAAACCTTCTTTATTTCCCTTCTACAATTGATTTGGACCCACCAGCTTCCTACCCTGCGCAATTCTCTTGTTGGCTTCCAAACCCACATGTTTGAATACATTTGGCCAGAATAATCACCCGAATGCAATCACAACCCTAGGTAAGATAGCAGTTATTGCCTACTGAGCAGTGCTAATGTTCTTTTTTTGGATCTTGTCGTGCAGTATTAGGCATTGTTTGCCATTGCTGGACGGCGATAGATAACGAGGTGCCGGATGAAGTTCTGTTCAATAGAGTTGATGCCCGAGGACATATTCGTCAAACCTAAGGCTCGTACGTCATCGTACCAATGGAGTCTGATGCTTTGTTATACATCTTTCATGACGAATACCGAAGTGCAGGAGGGGGCGAGACTCGGAGGCTCGCTCGTTCTGTGTAGAATGGGCGTCAACTGTGAAGCTATGGATGGGGTTGCCGGCGTGCACGTGTTTTTCTCACCTTCACAATCCGCAGAGGTCACTGAAAGAAGACCATCTATGTAGCTCCACTATAGGGATATTAACAGTGTCGAAACCCTTGTTCTAGCCCTCGCAGGCTTTTAGTGATATCTAAAGGGTTGGAGCCCTCGAATCGAGAAGTGTACGCTCACTCCCAGCGGCAATTCCATGTCCAACATTCGTTCCTGGTCCAGGTCGACATTCAATAAAAATTCAGCCGCGGCACCTACGATAGCCCTACTTCGTGGCATCGAAGGTTTGATGGTTTGAACCTATCCAGTGTCGGCATTTCACGACATATTATCTGGCAGAATTTTCTTCCTGGTATTCTTTCTGTCACATCGATGACAGTTCAAGTCCCTCATGCCAGTATTACTCCTACCTACTTCATTGGATTTTCTTCTCCGCACTGCTACCATCAGTAAGCTAATATCAATTGTTTGCTTGAGTCCGACCCTGATGATGATTGTCCTTTATCTCAGGTGAAGATCAGTCTTCTCAAGCTCCGGTGTACGTCTCGATTTCAATCAGATTCAAACCTGGGGTGCCGTCTGCGGAACCACATCGTTTGCTCCAAAAAATGGTGTAAAAGTTGACTTCTGATAGGCACGCGGAAGCTAAATAATACGCCTAGAGGGATGGATCATGTGTGTCCTGCCAGTGCGTCACCCTCTTTCCGGTCCGAAAACAGTCTAGTTCCTATGCATCAGTCTTAATGCTATCTATCACACTTCGCATTCTTCAAGTTGTCCTTTGAGCGAACGCACTGAATGATGGCTGTCGAAGAACGTCTGTTTGCACCGCCTTTCTCCACTGGGATAGCTTCTTTAATAGCTTCTTTACCATACCAATCGGAATTCCACATCGATGATAACCTTGGATTTTGTTGGATTTGTATCAGATTGAATTTGGCAAGTAACAAGATCCGTTCGTAAACTCAAATTCCCCCTTATTTTTTATTTGCTCAGGCGCATCTCAGCTGAATTTTAGGAACTACTACTGAGAGTATACCCTTGGCATGATGGTATACTCTAGATAGCTACGTAGTAGGGTGCCCTACCAGCGGCATCCCTAAAGCTGATAGCCATCGGCTTCTCATGAAGAATCCATGCATAACCAGATCACACAACTTATGTTACGATAGAGCATAGGCGATAATTTTCGTACTTGTGGGTGCCAGTGGAACATTGTCTGCCGATGATCGGCGAATTATCAGCCCTTTAAAGGGATAATCGCTTCTCCTTTCAGAATTACCTGGAGGTTTGCGCAGTTTGTTATCACATGTTTGAAGACACCGTTGACGTTATATTCTTTTCTGATTACGACAAGCCGCGCTACCCGCAGGTGCATCGTTCTTTATCTGTTGGGCGCCAAGGGCTCGCTTCATCCTATATCCCTCTTTTTGAACAAGTCTCGTAAAAATGGACGACATACAAAATATTGCAGTACTTGTGAAAAGCTTGTATTAAATGATTCGTGCGGGAGCGCGGCATCGGGTTTCGCACTGAAGGTTGCCCCTATATGTTTTGTTCCGTTTAGATGCATATTACCAGCATTATCTGTCCCTCTCCCTGAAAATGGTTAGAGCATCGACTTGTCCAACGTGTTCTGTTGGCCCGACCCACTGGTCAGTGTTCATCATTTCATATCGCTTCAAACACCACCAAATTCGGTATATTGGGCTATAACCGATTTTCTTGAGCGGTATGACGCACTGGTAGCCTGGTCTGACTAGACGCGAAAATCGATATGTGTTCCTACCTTACATGTCTATTGTCCTTGAGCTTCTGGTTGATGAGTCTGATTTAGGTTGCTTCAACTAATCTGCTGTAGCTTCTAGTACGGGTTCCTCAGGAGGGTCGGTGCTGGAATTGACAGACACCTGTTAAACTTGTTCTATTTCCTACCTGCAATCTGGCTGGTCCAGCCGGTCTCTTCCGTGGTGGATGTGCTTTTCAGGTCTGATCGCTTGCCAGAACGACCGCGGCGATTGTGGTCTGATAAGCCACTGCCTCTGCTTGATTCAAAACTGACCTGTAATATATATCGATGGCTCGGAGTCTCACGACTATTAGTCCTGGGTATGTGAGCGTTTGATACTTATTGGAAGGTATGATAGCATCAGATATCCATTTTTATGTGCTTATGTTAGGGTAGGAGTGAGTGCGGCTCGGGACATGTCTGAAAGCCGTTGGGAGACAGGTCAGGAGGGAGACATCTCTGTCGTGTGCCATTATAACCGACCTACCAGGTCGTTAGGATACCCATGAGCAGTGCAACTTGAGTACTGCCAAAAATAGTGGTGTTATCGTTGTCGGACTATTAAACAATCTGTATCTGTCGAAAGGGTCTTCATTATGAATTATAGAATGTAACCTAGTGTTGACCATATTTACTGCATAATTTTTGACCGACGAATGGAAGACACGTTCCTGTTAGGTATGAATATCTCAAGTCTCAGTTGACCTTTTGCTGTTATCGTAGACACGAATGCTACGTACCGCAAAACCAGTACTTATCGTTTCAGAAGATTTGCCATATAGTTACCTTCTGCTTGTGGGCGGTATGGACGGCTATCGGTGCATCATAGGCACACTCTTCACCCGGACCAGTTATATTCCATTCACGAGCCCCTGAAATATGTAAAACATATGGTTAAAGCGAGGCACCGTCACGATACTGAGCTGATTATGCGTATCTGCCACATACACGCCGTACGCATCATGAATACCGAGATCGAGATATTCCACCTCCGGGTTTTCACGACATGAATAACTGGCAGTGGTCATGTGGAAACGTTCCGAATATAAAGAAGCTCGCCAGTAGTTACAAGGGACATTTTGGCTTTGCGAGGCGCCAGTTGGATATTCCACCGCACTCCGTTCCGAGTCGTAGCTGCTGTAGATAGTTATTTTATCCCTGTCAATACCGTGGCGTGTTCACCCGGGTCCCCTCCGGCTTCTCTTGCGCGCCCGCGGTGATCCTGCTATGATCGCGTATCGTTGCGAGCTGGCTATACTTGGACCATGAATACTTGAAGAAGTTAAAATTGATTGTATGTGCCGCCGCGTTAGGAACGCATTGCATTTTCGTACAGCGTGGGTTAATCACAAATCATATAATACAGATGAGTTCGTTGGGCTGACTCGAAATAATATGCATGATCGATCATCGTGTGATTTGAACCTGAATTTATCCTACTTGACGTCAGTTTTCACGTAGAGTGACAGCTAGAAGAGGGAAGTCAGGCCTGCTCACCTTGTCATAGGTTTGTTCGTGACGTCGACTAGAGTTGGCCTTGGCACCCTGTCAAGATCGTGGCGCTTTCATAGCGAACAATATTCTCTTTCCGATCTCGTACAATACTTTTGAGTATGTCCTTGAAGCTTGAGAGGAGTAAAGAGACAACAAGAAGAGGGAAGGAATACGAGTCGAGGGCGCATTGTGCATTCACCAACAAATGTATCCATGGTAGCTTGAATATGTTCAGAGACTGCGTAGGATAAACAGCGGCGATCAAACCTGAGTATTAAGAAGCTGCAGTGAGTTTTCTCCCTGCATCCTGGAAAGTATTCGTGGTAGTTATAGATATGTATGTTATTTCTAGTAATTTGTCAGCACCGTGTCATTTTCATCCGTAGAATATTCTTTTCTGCGCCCGTGATGATCGCGTTGTGAGTTTACGAACTGACCATACTTGGGCGCGTTGCAGTTGACAGTGGGTACCGCACTAGGAACACAAAGCAATTTAGTCTTTCAGGCTATGATAGGCATCGATGCGAAAATTATGGTGGGCACGAGAGGGTATGTTACTGACATGACGTGATTTGGGTGAACGGAGAGCCGCGTTAGATGATAGAAGGGCCAAAGTCTTGGTGGCAAACTGTAATGCCACGTTGCGGATCAGAACAAGGTTGGGAGTTTGAGTTCAGTCATTTGCCAGTTTGAGCTGGTGATATTATAAGAAGAAACTGACGTGGGCCATCGTGACTGAACGCGCCCAATGGAGGACCTCTACCTCCACCGGGAACTGAACCTTGTCAGTGAATATTGTTCTGCCATGCATCCACGGGAAATATCGCCACGGACTGAGGGTATATAGACCATGGAAAATTGCAGTGCTAGATCAGGGTTTCGAGAGGAGATACATGTATTGAGGGCATCAACTTGAACTTGCAGCTAAAACACGGATAATGACTAGGCCGGTGGACCTGCGGTTGCTTACTACTGCCTCGGCCACGGAAACCATCCCCGATCCTGGCACAACGCTCATTCGCTGCTGGCACTCTTTCAGTGCTCCTTCAGGCCTGTTCCAACTCCACTATCAGCTATCAGTGGAGTCCACAATTTCAGGTAATTTGGCGCTCGACGCCCGTTATATAAACATCGTTTCCCGCTTCCTATCACCTGGAACAGAACACCGCGATGCAGACCAATCTCTCCCAGCCGAGTTACATAGTTGCTGCAGTGAGCTTTGTGAGTAATGTTTTACTTTGATGCAGTCCTCAAGAGGATTGTTGATTGCTGATTGGGTTATTGATCGCACAGGTTTGCTATCTTGTCTTTAAACGCGCTGAACCGTCAGAGCCTTTACCGGTCTTAAGTCTTCTCCTCGGTGTACCTGCCCTTCTCGCCTGTGCACTTGCTTGGTTCTCCCTCTTACCCGCATACCAATACGCCACTGCCATCCCTGTCGTCTTCGCCTCTCACTGGGCCCTGCTCCTATCATATGTCCTTATCTACCGTCTATCCCCTCTCCATCCCCTCGCTCGTTTCCCAGGACCTCTTCCAAATCGTATCTCAAAGCTATGGATGGTGTGGGTAAATCGAAAAGGCGGGCAATGGCGTCACTATTATGCACTACACCAGCGTTACGGCGACGTTGTCAGAATCGGTGAATTACTACTTTTGTGTTCCTTGTACTGCCACATAATGCTCAAGCATCTTTACTAACCTTTTTCTTGATTCCAGGGCCAAACGAGCTGTCAATTCGAAACGTCGATGCCGTTCTACCCGTCCTAGGTACCAGTGGCCTCCCAAAAGGCCCTTGTACGTAATCTCTACTTCCACAAGTCATTAGTCTAACTATCTACCCTTTCCATAGTCTGGACGAACCGCAATCCTAAGGGAAGCACAAATGCCCTCATTATGCAACGGGACCCTGTGGAGCACGCGCGTAGACGACGGCCGTGGAACCGCGCATTGAGCACCGCTTCGCTGAAGGACTATGAAGAGAGTATCGTGCTTCGCTCGCGTGAATTGCTTGATGCGCTCGGGAAAAGGCAAGGGCAAGTGATGGATATGTCCATGTGGATGACATTCTTTACGTGAGTCCGACTCCCCATCATGGCACCAGCCCATCTCCCGCTTTTCTTACGGCCTGGAGAGGGCAACGTTGTGTTTTCATATCTTCATATCCTGATGCTGACAATTTTGATATTGCTTAGGTTTGATTTCATGAATAACATGGCGTCAGTGTTGCGTTCTCGGGTAGAAGCAGTTCTGCGTTATACTAATACGTGTCTTGATAGTTTCGGTGCTACTTCTGAACTTATGAGAGAAGGTAGAGACGTGAACGGCGTCTGGCAGATCATAGAGGATGGTGTCAAGTACGTAAATTCTCGCCTTAATCTCCGTACCCTCCCCAAATCTCAGTTTGTATCTCGATCGATCCTTCCCTCTATTATCTTGTCGCGCGTTTTCACATTCCATTACGCACCCTCGTATATCCACCTATGTCCATAGGTTCACCGGAGTTGCGTTTCTCGTTCCTTGGGCTGCGCCTCTCCTGCGGATGCTCCCAACATCGGTACAAGCCCTTCTTCAGCTGAAGTCTTTCGCACAGACGAGTGCAGAACGCCGACTTGAGCGTGGCTGCGAGAAGAAGGACCTTTTTTATCATCTTGTGCGTGTCTTCATTGTTGCATTCATAACTCCATTATTAACTAAATTACCATTCCGTTTTTGCCATCATCTTGCATGCACTGTTCCACATTGCGCATCAATGACGTTTTATACTACTCACTAAATTTTTCATACCCTTGTTCTACTCCGTAGATGGATGAAGAAGGTCACGAAACTGTCCGACCCTCCCAGCCCGTCGTGATCTCAGATAGTCTACTTGCTATCCTTGCGGGGTCTGATACAACTGCAACGTCGCTCAGCGTGCTCTTCTACTTCATCCTGCGCCATCCAGAGGTTTACAAGCGCCTCCAAACGGAGATTGACCTCGCTTTTCACACAGAAGGGGAGGGGAAAGAGGAGGCGGAGGATCCCGTAGATTTTGCAAAAATGGCCGGGATGCCATACTTGAATGCGTGTATGTGAGTGCATTTTCTTGACTATGTTACCATCCAAGCAGAATTGACAAAATTTACCGGATGTTGGACGTCTCAAATTATAGAAACGAAGCGCTGCGCCTGTACCCTGCCGTATTGAGTGGTGTACAGCGTCAGATCATACCAGGAAGCGGCGGGAAGATGATAGGGCCTTTGTATGTCACTTTTGTATCTCGTCACAGATGCATTCGTTCGACCTTATCCCATTAACCTCCAACAGCTTCGTCCCTGAGCCAGCTAACATGTTCATACACACCTACTCAATACATCGTGACCCACGCTACTTCTCACCTTACCCCAACTCCTTCTGGCCTGACCGCTGGCTCCCATCATCCCACCGAGTCGACTTCATCGGCGCATCATCCAAAGTAAGCGCAAGTGCCCAATCCGATTTCGTACACAACACAGCTGCATTTATCCCTTTCTCACTCGGTCCTAACAACTGTGTTGGTAAGAACCTTGCGTTACTTGAGCTGCGTGCGGTAACTTGCCATATCCTCCACCGGTTCGAGCTCTCGTTTGGTCCGTCTGAAGAGGGCGTATGGGAGATGGAGAAGTGGGAGGAGCGAATTGAAGATTATTTCACTGTGATCAGGCCACCGTTGAATATGGTGTTAAGGAGTAGGAAGTAGGCTACATATGTATTTGGCTTGCGAGGATTTGATTGTTTCCTCGTTTCTGTGGGTTTGGATTTCTTCTTTCTCTCATATTTTGCTTTGACTCGAGCTCTTAGGTACACTGACATTCACTATAAAGTGAGGTCATCTTTCACTCGCTTTGTGCCTGCCATCTATCTCTGAACTTCGTGAACGGAGTTACGCCCTTATGAACTGGTATAGGAAAAAGATGTACGATGGACGCTTACTTGTATTACTACGGCCGTCACTGGTGGCTATATGCAAGCAATTTCTTTGGGTTCGTCATTTGTATCCTTGAATTCCAGTCGAATGTCTCCCTTTCTCCCTCATCTCATCCTTCCACGTGCCGGCTCCTTTAGACCATCGTTCACGTCGAAACGCAACCTAGCCATGATGTTAGGATATTGATGAAGTGCGGCACGAAGAGACAGGGGAGGAGGCCACATGTGCTTGAGTGCTTTTCCATCTTCTTACTTGTCATCATGCGTGGTATTTACTCACTGCCCGGCGGAAAGGAGTACCTTTGTGCTGTCGTATAAACACCTGGGAAACCTCATCAGTCACTTAGCCGGTTATTCGGATCTTGATAACAAGCACCATGGATGGGGGTAGCCTCGTAACTGAAAGCTTATAAAATCTATGAACCTGCATCCGAGTTGCAGTTCGTATCCCTCGACGTTAGTATCTTACTCATTATTATGTGGTTACAGATGAATACACTGTCATTGCCACCATTCACATCTTTCACTGTGGGGATTGACTTATATGAGCCCAGCTTATATGCTGAAGATATTGGATATCTGTGTTTTGATTGGCTGAAAAAAGCTAAAATTGATTCTTTTCAGCATATAAGCTGGGCTCATATAAGTTGATCCCCACAGTGTTTGGTAAGCACATCTCAACACTATTCAGTACATACATTTCACAAGGGCTATCAAGAGACAGTGTTTGATTGCAAGTCATGTCAATGTAACTAAACTGTCATTTCTTGCCTAGTTTCCTTTGAATGAACCTTCATAGCTTTGTTGCTCGGTGTCGATGATGAGAACTGTTCTTAGAAAACCACACACAAAACAAACTAACACACAATCCTCCCAGATTCCACGGAACTTGTTTATGGGCTTTGCCTCCTAGAACAGTGGAGTGGTTTGGTTGTTCGTGGGGTGGTACGTATAAAGATCCTTCAAAGTAAAACCCAGAGGTGTATGAGTGTGGGTTTTGAGGAGGAGGGATAGTTGAATTTATAGAAGGATAGGGGCTTTGTGACGAGTATACACGAGCACTACCTTGCTAATCGTAGCACAAGGTAGGTTTGAGAACAACAATATGACGAGGTTCCCAGTGATAGCAGGCTCCTGACGCACAAACTGTAGTGCTCAGAAGGACTCTAATCAAAAGGGATGATAATGACTTCAAAAGTGGGAAATGACGATGACAGCAGTTGACAGTGGTAAAAGTGGGAAGTGTTGTGACCACACTGGATCACAAGTAGCAGAGTAGTGAACTTGAGAGTAGAGAAGAAGTCTGGATTGGAGTTCTTGTTTTTTTTACAAGGTAAAATACAGGGGTTTATATAGTAAAAGAAAAGTAGGCTATGCACAGTATAGCTGTGCAAAAAGAATGAGAAAGAATATGAAGGAAGGAATGTACGCTGACAAATCCTGCATAGGTAGTACAGAATAAGATTGTCAAAAAAAGGAAAAGAAAGAGATAGAACAATGAATGCTGTGAGTAATGTCACAGGTTTGTACAGCCATAAAGTAAAGTCCAATAGCAAAAAGAGAGCAGGAAAATCATGATGTCATGGGAAGATGCAGTAAAAAAAGGGCAAGGCAAAACACTATCAGTATCAACACAGTTCCTTTATTGTCAGTCAGGCATTCTAAAAAAATATGTGTCCATAAAAATGATTCAAAAATCAAAAATAATCGCACTGTAAATGAATGTTCTGCTGAAGAAAAAGGAACTGGAGCCACCGGTCCACCACCTAGTCCAAATCCGACAGTTCCATGGCCTTACCAATGGACTGGTTGTGTTGGACCACCTGATCAAACGAGGGAGGGAGAGGAGTAGTTCCAATTTGGAACAAGTGAGTCCCAGGGAGCGTGTGATAGGTGTAGCTGTAGCGAAGACGATGGACAAAAGATAAGTGTACCCAAGTGAATGGGACAGCAATGAACATGGGCGACGCAAGGGGATGAACCTTCTCCAGCTCAAAAACTACCCACCCACGCTCCAACCAGGCAAGACGAGCGACCGATGTTTTGATAGTATATGATGGTAGATCGACGTCATAAAGATGGACCTGTTGCCCTATTTGAACCGGCCGCCGGGGCTTTGCTGATATCAGCAGTGGCACGTGGTAGTCAACGGATCGGCGACGGAAGCGGATAGGAAGTGGTGACATCAGAAATGGTGGGGGTGCAAATAAAATGAGGAGGAAGAGGGTGGAGGTGACGGAAAAGTGGATTAGAATGGGGATCCAGAAACGACCGTCAGGTGAGAATAAAAAGGAGAGGAAGGGGCCCATGGTGGGGCTAGGCAAAGGAAGGGGAGTAAGGGAAACGACAAAAGCGAGGGCGCAATGCAATGTGTAGCCAGTGGCGACGCGAAAATTTGCCGAAATGCCAAAACACGGAAAGTACCGGATGGAAAAGCAAAGGTGAGCGTGACTGGATTGCCTAATAGAGGTGGTGCTGATCAGCCACAAGTTCAAAAAGGGCAATATTAATTACTATTCCACGTGGCACTGTGCCTGTGTGGCGCAAAGGCGAGTCTTTTGAATATTCGCTTCATTATTGACACCTGTCCATGCTACCAATCAACTTTGGTGCATGACATCGGACTTTCTTCCACAGTGAACGTAGGAACCTTAACCTTCTCTGCTTCCTTGGTGTCTCAACTTGTGATTCATTTGGAGCATTACCACTAGTGGTAGCTGCCGAAAGTAGTTAGCTTTTAGATTCAAAGAAAGAATGACTAATTAACTAACCTATGATGCCACTGCCACTCCTACGGGAAATCCAATTAGAGCCATGCACAAAGTCTTTGTATGATGCATGAATATCAGGTGTGCCAATAACAAGGACAGTCTGAGAGTGACACCAATGCCTAATCAGGTGTATTGGTACCCAATATATATGATCTGCATGGTCATCTTCTCCCTGAAATGATACCCGCCCTGAGTCTCTTGTGGTAAGTCCCTCCCAATTGGAAGGTACTATATTTAATATGGCATTATCATAGTGATCCATAGGCATACCAGTCTTTGCAACAGAATCCTTGACGAGTTTTCCAGGGCAGCCTGAAGCTTCTTCACTACCACTGGGAGAATATGGAACAAATTTAGAAGTTCCACTAGGGTCTTGAAGGGTTCGTCCCATCTGATGAGAGGTGGCATTCCAGATCCTCACTGTATTATCAAAAGAGCCGGAAACCACTTTGATACCATCAGGGGAAAATCCAACAGATGTGATATAGTCAGAGTGGCCATGAAAGGGGCCAGCTGCTAACTGACCAGATGTAGCATTCCAGATCCTTACTGTCTTATCCCAAGAGCCAGAAACCACTTTGGTGCCATCAGCAGAAAATCCAACAGAACTGACCCAGTGAGAGTGGCCTTGAAATGGGCTAGCCATTAGCTGACTAGAGGTGGCGTCCCAGGTCCTCACTGTGTTATCATCAGAGCCTGAAACCACTTTAGTGCCATCAGGAGAAAATCCAACAGATGAGACCCAATTAGTATGGCCTTGAAATAGGCCAGCCACTAGCTGACCTGAGGTGGCATTCCAGATCCTCACTGTGTTATCGTACAAGGCCATGGTGGCTACCTTGTCTGTAAAATGTGATCCACCCCGAGGAATCTGGCAGAAAGCTCTGTCAATTGATAGGAGGTACATCAAACAAGGTAAATGCAGCCTGCACACCATATTCAGATTGGCCATTCATCAGGTGAGCATTGTTTACATTGCATTCCTGATGAACCATCTCACCAGAGGTGGCATCCCAGATCCTCACTGTTTTATCATAAGAGCCTGAAACCACTTTGGTGCCATCAGGTGAAAATCCAACAGATGTGATGTATTCAGTGTGGCCTTGAAATGGGTCAGCCACTAGCTGACCAGATGTGGCATCCCAGATCCTCACTGTGTCATCATGAGTGCCATCAGGAGAAAACCCCACAGAAGTAACAAATCCTTGTTGACTTCTTAAGATATTTAATAGAGGGGGCCACTGCTTATCCTTGCCAGAAACAGCCTTAAGAGTGTGTTGAAATTGTGGTAGATATGTTTTTGATACCAGTGAGCTATCTGGTGCCCATGCCAGAGCGGACAAATAGATGTGAGGCAAGCTCTCAAAAATTGGCACATCAAAATTTGATATAAACCGCCGTGCATCTTGTGCAAATTCCTCTAATTTCATGTCAATTACCTGTAAAAGCATAACATACATTCAACACATATTTCACGCCAGTAGTTTACAATGAGTAGCTTACCTTGAGCGAAGGCGCTGCAGCAATCAGGACAGCTTGTGCGGTTGGTGCATTGTATCTCAATGTCATGACTTCGAGCCAGTGAAGTAAATCATGGTCAAAAAATTTCCGCAATATTCCTGTGAGTGATGTACACCCAAACAATGCAGCTTTTGCGTGAGCAAGATGCTCACCCCAATAACGAGACGAGTAGCTCAGATGATCAGGTATATTTTTCTCGATACGCATGGCCATATCTTCTACATCACTGTTGGGGAGATACGATGTCTGGAGCCCACAGATGTTAAACCTCAAACCGTCCTCTGGGTCCTGCATAATCTGCATGCATGCCCGCAACATATCTAAATTCCTCGTGCTCGGCGAATGCGAAATGCATCAGGACACAAGTCCGATTCCACAAGAAACTCCATAAAGGACAGATGCTCTATGCGAACAACCTCGTCTTTCCCCACCGAGATCACAGATGTCAACTCTGCCAAGACACGGTCAATTGCAACAGCAATGCTATCATCCATAGTGCCACATGAAGCGATAAAATCTTCGAGGAATTTGAGTGACAGTGGAACTTTTGCGTGCACTATAGCTCCAAGCAATGGCTGCACTACATTACCAATATCTCCAATGCTGTCCCATGCATTGGTTGTTATCTGCTGATAAAGATGATTGACGCTATTTTGTATGTCTAAAGGTCCTCCAGAGCGTATTATTTTTAGTCGCGTCTGTGGATCACCTTTTTCTAAGAAGCGCATCGCGGTTTCTGCCCAAATGAAAAGGCCCGCAGCACGATCTGTGAGTTGTTCGACAACCTCAGTTCCTGGCCAGTCAGTAGTTCGCAGAGTGCGAAACTTATCCTTCAATTCACCGAAACGGTTGTTGAAAAACGCTCGAATATCATCTGTCGCTGTATGAGTCACATGGTCACCAGTGGGTAGAACGACATCTTCGCATGCTTCACGAAATTTTGAAGGGATGCGGTCGTCTCGACTAGTGATGATTAATTTGAACATTTTGGACAGCGAAGACCACTCTGTGAGGGTCTCCAATAAAGCCTTTCGTTGGGGCTCCTCAGATGACTCACCGCACTCATCTAGCGCGTCCACTACGAAGACTGGATACCTAAAATAAAAAATAACCAAGGGAAAGTTCAAGCGTCAATCTTCGAGGCAGTATGATTTCAAAGTCGTACCTCTGGTCCTGCTGATCCTCCTTGAAGTAGGCATTTATGGATTCCACGATAAGGGAGTCGAAGTGATCATGAATATTCGGCCTTTGGGGATCAACTAGATTATCCTTTAGAGTTTTTATGATGATAGATTTAAACATCGGGTCAAATTTGGCAATTTGGTCTGCGATAGTACGCCACAAGGCAGTGGGGTTGCTCAAAGCTGCATCATCTCGGCGAAAAGAGAAAAATCCACCAAGGAGACGTTTTTTCATCAGCCGAGATTGTAAGCTTGAAGCAATGGCGGATTTTCCAGCGCCAGGACTACCCTTGATCCAGAGGATGTTCTTGGCTGCGGTCCGATCCTCAAGCCATTCGTCGATTCTCTTGAAAATATCTTGACGGGTGCCTTCCATACAAGGTGGCACGTAATGGCGATGGCAGTCTACGGGATCCAGCCTTGCTAGGATGTCCGTGTCTGAGACGCCAGATTGAATATTGGTAATGTTGGTGTTGTGCTGATCTCTTCCGATGTCTTGATAGGTCGCAATGTGAGCCTCAGCATGGTCTGCGCTTTGAGTAAAAGGCATGATTGGTGAATAGAACGCTATGGGTAACGATGTTTCTGAAGTCTGAAGTCGTTGTTGGGGGGGAGAAAGATAGAGTCGTGGAGGCGATGTATGTTTTTGAGGAACACGTGTGTACAACAAGGTGTCCTCGTGTTCAAATTCGGTGTTGGCCGGACGCTCAAGGAAAGATGCGGTTCGAGTCTGTGAATTGCTTCAACTCTCAGAAAGACGCTCAGAGTGACCCGATAAGCTCTCGACAATAGTCCAGATACATTTGTCGCCCAATTTGCACATAGAAAACCTAAATGGAAGGAGTTTCACGCATCGATACGAGGAGACATAGTAATTCAACGTGAATAAAATGATACAGTAGAGAGTGATGAGCTCGTAACATGTCTAGTTGACAAGTGATGCTGATGGCTCTGCTTTACTCTCAAGCAGACTTACCTCCAGCGCGGATGAGGGGTAGAGGAGGAGCAACAAAGCAGGTACGTCTGGACGTCCTAATGGCATCTCCCATTCACTGAACTGCACCTCACTCACATTCCCATTCCACTCGCAGTCGTCCTTCCACCATACCCCTTCCTGCAATAGCACTTCCGTAGCACCCTTCCCAACGGTCCAGCCCCACAGCGCTCATCCTCCCATCCCGATTCCCCTCGCTTATATCCTTCGACCCTTCCTTATTCCCCATCTGATGGACTGCACGATTGTCGTCATCTACCGGGTACCATTATATGCAGAGTAGGAGAGAGAGTGGCATGGACGGCGGTGAGACATATGGAAGGCAGGTAGTGAGTGTTGTGCATTTAAATGTACCGTTAGTACATGACGATCGAATGAAACAAAACCACATGACGTCAGTGTCTTATCGCGCTGAACTGCAAATCAACACGACCAGGGCAATGAGTGAGTAGAAACACTACTTACCAATGACGATGACTGACCAGACTATATCGAGCACCGAGCACTCTCTTGATCGAGAAGGACACGTGTACACGCAGCGCAGAAACGGTCAGCGTCGATGGGGTTCATGGGAGTCGTGTCAGCAGATGCCAGTGTAGCATCCATTTTCAATCCACCCTTATACGGTCTCCCATACGTCTGCGCAACAGTTTGGTGGTGTCAGCACGTTTTGTCGCATCAGACACCGAGGGAGGCTCTCTTCCTTCAACACTCAAAGAACGGCGACTTCACGCGTGCGAGCAAGGTCATTTGGTTTTACTAATCCTTGACTAAACTGTGACTCGATTATGAGTAGGACATGACTCTATTTCTCAGCGCCTAATAATCTCGTCCATATACTATATCACATGACTGCACAGACCAACACAATAACATCACTCCATCATGTCCATCCCCAAATCTACCCGTGAATATCGCAGCCAGGTCTTTATCAGCAATGCATCTAATACAAGTCCTCACTAACCAGGTTTTTACTTAGGGCGACGGCTACAAGAATTTGAAGCTACAGGTGTCTCGCCTTAATCAGCCAAAAGCTACAGAAGTTTTGCTCAAGGTTCATGCAGTCTCGTTGCAGGTATGTACCGCCTAGACATTGCTCACCTTAATGGCTAATCAAATGGCTATCGTAGTACCGTGACCTTATGGTTTCCAAGGGTGGTTATTCCCGGTAAGCCTCTTACTCTGTTGTAGTACTTATGTCTTACTACAATTTGGCAATATTGTAGCCAAAAGAAAAATATTGTTCCTTGCTCCGACATGGCCGGTGAAATAATCGCAGTAGGCCAGGACGTCCAGAACTACAAAGTCGGTGATCGTGTATGCCCAAACTTCGCCCTCGACCACATCCACGGAGATCCCACACAAGAGACTCAAGCTACGGGTCTTGGCGGCGCTATCGATGGCGTTTTGACAGAGTACATCAATGTACCTGCTCATGTAGGTCATATCATATCCTCTTCTTCGTCCCACAATCTGGATCGCCGCTCTCTAGTCACTCGTTCTTGTACCGGAGCACCTATCATATGAAGAAGCTTCGACTTTGCCGTGTGTTTTATCTCAACATGCTTCCTATTTCCTACTTATAATCACCCTAGATGTGCCGCATTGACAGCATACAACGCTCTTATGGGCCCAGTGCCCCTCAAAGGAGGCGACTATGTTCTCGTACTCGGAACTGGGGGTGTCTCAATGTAAGGCTTATTCGTATCTCCACGCATCCCATCACCATTTACTGTACTCTGCACTTAGCTTTGCTCTCCAGCTAGCGGTCGTTTCAGGAGCTACTGTGATTGCCACTTCTTCGTCAGACGAAAAGCTCAAGATAGCTAGCAAACTCGGTGCAAAACACGTCATCAACTACAACAAAACTCCAGACTGGGACGACGAAGTGCTCAAAATTGTACGTCTCACTTTATTCTCACATAAATCTTGAGAAATGTATTAACGAGGATTCAAGACGGACGGTAGAGGTGTGGACCACGTTATTGAGGTACTCGTTGTTTATGGCCTTTTGAAGCTAGTCATTCACCCTTCTTTATATCAGGTTGGCGGTCCTGGGACAATCGGAAAATGTGCCAAAGCGACGAAATACGCAGGATACATCAACGTCATTGGATTTGTCGCACAGGTCTGGTTCTTTCCAGTTCGTTATTTCGTGCTACGGACGCTGACATGGTTCTTATTCAAGGGAAGTGAAGGGATTGACATCCGAAGCACCATTCGCAAAGCTCTCGTCTTTCGCGGGATCCTGATCGGGTCTGTCAAGCAGTAAGTTTGGCTCTAGTCGCAACTTTTATCAGAGTGCTAAGTATACTTACCACCTTCACCTCCCTTTTGCGTAGATTCGAAGATATGAACCGTCTCATCAAGGCTCATCAGATACATCCTGTCGTGGACAAGGTGTTCTCGTTCGAGCAAGCTACTGATGCATATGCCTATCTGGAGTCGCAGAAGCATGTAGGGAAAGTCGTCATCAGTGTTTCGAAGAACTGAGTCAGGTATGTCAGGGGAGAAAGAAAGTGCTTTCTGTATGAATATTTAGTCGATATGTGGTAAATGTATTCTAGTTTGTGCTCTAAAAACTGCCTGATTTCGAGTGGCCTTGCCAATCATGTGACTCTGGACTCAGATCTGAGCTAGGCTGCGACTTTCAGTTTTCTCATCTATTGCATAGAAGGCTATCTACCAGATAATAGTCATAACGAGCAACTCGAAGTGCGGGGAAGTACACATCACAATTACCTTAGTATAAGCCCCGGACTAACAAGCTAATACATAATGGTTTATTCTTATCTCCTCCGAGCGGGCATTGTAACAGTACTACTACTATAAAGCCAACAACTGGTCTGACACATTGACTTTTTCGGGTTTACAGTTCACCTACATATTTCTCGCAACCAGCTCACAACGCGTGTCTAGACGTTTTTCTACTGTTACAAGAATTATCCCTTGGTGCAGGAACTCTCGGAATTCCATGCCATCGTCAACATCGTCAATCCTGGTGATCAGGCCGAACGTACCAGAGCCAGCGCGACGCTACGAGCCTGGTGGATATCATCCAGTTAACGTCGGTGAGATATATAACCAACGCTATCAAGTGGTTCGACAGTTAGGTTGGGGTCAGTACTCCACAGTTTGGCTCGTCCAAGACACTCGGTTTGTGCTAAACGTTGTGGCGGTCTAACGCTTCTGACTGACATTTTTTTCTTTTCTTTTCTTCTTGTGTTCGTTAGGGATGGGCGTCCAGCCGCTATGAAGGTTCTGGTAGGCAAACTTACCAATGACAAAAGCGGTTGGGACGAAGTTGGCATACTTAAAGTCCTCCGTCACAGGAATCCAAATCAGTTGGGGTATGACCATGTTTGCCAACTGCTAGACGATTTTGTCGGTTCAAGGTCCTAACGGAGCACACATCTGTCTTATAACTGAGCCTATGGGTCCCACGGTGCTCTATATCTATGAATGTGTTTCCCGCGCCATGCCTCTATCTTTGGTGAAGCGTATCTCCAAGCATGTCCTGCATGCTTTGCAATACATACATGAAGAGTGTGGCTTAGTTCATACGGGTGAGCCTCTTATTTGCTATCATAAAGCCTCGTTATTGAGCTCCTTCCTGATATAAAAGGTGATAATATATTCATGACTACACCATCTGCAATGGAATCAGCAAGTGTTGAATTACACGAGGATGACTTTGTCTCTACAATCTTCAAGCTTGCAGATTTTGGTGCCGGTATGTCTTCATTTTGTGGTACTTTCCGAAGTAGCGCCTCGTGACTATTTATTAGCCAACAAGATATCAAATCGCTATGCGGCGATCATCCAGCCTGAGGCTCTACGTGCTCCAGAGGTCATCATCGGTGCAGAGTGGGACACTACAGCTGATATTTGGAACTTTGGTTGTCTCGTAAGTAGTAAAAACCCATAGTCTTGGTCTTTGGCCTGCTTGCAAACTTGATCCAGATGTATGAATTCGCGCGAGGAGCGAAGCTCTTCGATCCTTCTTGGGATTGTGAGGTGTCTGGGATGAACTCTGCGCAAACACACCTCGCACAGATGGTCGGTCTGCTAGGAGAAATCCCTAGTACGTTGTTGGAGAAAGGGAAGCGTTCAGAGCTTTACTTTGATGCCCAAGGTCAGGACCATTTACGCTTTTCGATAGCTGAGTGAATGCTGACGAGGATGATTAGGACGTCTCCTGCGTTCGGGGGCGTACTTTATTACTCTTGAGGAGCTCTTGCAAAGGACTGATCATCATTCACCCGAGGACGTTTCTCTAACGGCCGACTTCCTGTCCCAAGCACTGAGGATCGATCCACAAAAACGCTGGTCGGCGTCTCAGTTACTGCAGCACCGTTGGCTTTCAAACACGGACCAAAGGTTAGTATACATGTATTCTAGAGCTACATGCAAATTTTTAGACCACTTTGGCCTGCACTCGACTCATGATTCCTTTTTACAAGTGAAGTAGGACAAATAAGACTTCACCGAGTACAATCATGGACTCTATAACCTCGACTTTGGCCGATGCGGGAGACTCGAGACTGCTTTGCCCTACAGAATTCGCCGCCATATTCCCCAAGCAGATTATCAGTCACATGCGTCCCAACCAGACTGCCAAAGCCGGCTTGATCAACGCGAGAACCATCCGTCGTATCAAGGAGCTGTGATGGGAAACAGACGCAGTGCAGCGAACCCCAGTTGAGCAAGGTCGAAAGCGAAAGTTGAGCTCACTCAATATTGCGGTATGATCTCCATTGTGTGTGAAAGCGTAATTGGCTATATGGTGCAGTTCCTTGAGGATTAGTATTGAGCGCATGATTGACGTCTATGTTTCTGAGCTTCAGCAAGAAGTAGAGGTAGGCAAACGAGGCTGAGGCTGAGGAGTAAAAGAAGGGAAGGGGAGCGAACGGTGATGAAGAAAGCAGGATGGGACTGGGAACTCTAGCTCGTCGTATAAATCGCGAGAGAATGACCAGGGACCGAGGCACTGATACCACATTGCACCCTCCCCCTCCCCTTCATCGCTGCTCACGTTCTCACCACCATGAGGCGATTGTCATGAGGGAATATATTTTTCTGGAATTGTGGGGTTAATAGAAAGCATGACCCTGCCGGTGGCAGTCTCTCAGTCTGGCTAGCTACATCGCAGTGCGCTCAGTATTCAGTCCCCCATACCTCTGCATCGTTGCTACAGCTTCATCGACGTCAAACCGTCGACCTGATCACGTCCCAGATGGGTAAATCGATTGCCAATTAGGTCGTTCAATGAGCAGCTTTCTTTTTTGGGGGTAACAGACCTGGGTGATAACAGATAGAAGTTAGTCTTGAATCCAGACGCAAGCACAGAAAACCAAGAGGCAATTCACAATAACATCGACGTCGCCATTCACGTCGGCGCACAGGCTATATCTCAAGTCTTTATACAGACGCATGCTCATTGACAGGAATGAGCTGGGCTGTAAGGTGAGATTTAGGGAGGGGCATCTTTTATTTTACTTGGCTCTCAGAAAAGGTCCTCACATCGCACCATGCTATCGTCCATCTCCAGAACACATGTCGATGTTTACTCGAGCAATAATTAGTGAATATGACTCCTCAATTCAATTCAACGTTGCTATGCAAAGAAAGAAAGAAAAGTTCGCCATCCCTCACAATTGCACCAGATAGATGCCAACTCCCTCGCCCTCCGGTACAAGCCCACTGACATTCGTCCTGGAGTTAACGCTGAACACCCTCTCCACCTGCTCCGTTGCATTCGTCAATCCACCCAATCCGATGACATCAAAGGCTACAAAGGACGGGTCTAAGAGGGTGTTGGTGAGGATGATCAGCGCGGTGTTGGGTCCGATAGTAGCGTTGGAGCCAACGGGGGAGTCGCGTGCTAACAAAGTTGGGGCATTTTCCAGTGAGCTGACGGTAGAATTCGAGGCAATGGTGCCATTCCACCAGATTCCGACATCGACACCATTTATGAAATATGAGTCGAATTTTCCATCCACGGCTTCATTCACCCCACTACTGATGCCTTCACCAAACACGTATGGCAATACCACACTGTCAAAGACGCCGCTAAACCCAGGTGCAGTCCCTTCGATGGTGGTCACATTACCTGTCGTCGTCGGATATGAGAACGAGACGGATCCACGGGCGCCGTGGGTTAACGACAAGAAAGTGAATGCAAGCCATTGTTGGCCCGTTGGCGTAGCGTTCCAGTATCGAAGACTAGCGTATTTATCAGGATGAGTATGGAGTGAAGGCAAAGAGAAATGGAACTAACCCCTCGCTCTCGAACGCTTGAGGCACACTCCATACTGCCTTGTCCCTTTCCCAGCCCATGATTTGCATGCGCTCCTTGAACGAACCCACCCTTTGCCTAACATCGACGAGCGAGCCGACGCAGTTGTCACACCCACAGTTTCCAAAATCTGGTGTACATGATGTATTCCAGACGGACGAATAGTTCGGGTTAATGCCCATGGGATATGCATCCTGGTTAGAATGCAAGGACGCGTCAGCACAAAGGAGAAATTACAGCAAAAGATGGGGCTCAATACTTGCCTGTAACACCACATCTGCCCCTTTCGCAAATTCCTCCCAGCCGTAATCCTCACATGCATGTCAGAACGATCGAGATGGGGTGGTAGCCATCCAGCTCGTGAGTTGCCTTGTAGGCTGCTTGCACAGAGGCTGCAGATGCATTAAGCGCGGAAAGTGAGACTGGGCCGTCTGGCTGGTGAGCGGTTTCGTACTGGAGGAGGTTGGGGAGGGTGGAGAGCGTTGGGACGAGGGAGGAGAGGGCGGTTATGTTCGTGTATGTCCTGTGTTGCGGATAAAAGTCGAAGGTAAGTGGCTTGAACGGAGATACTAGGCGCAAGGACTCACGAATTCATATCGCAGACGATGTACATGTCTCTTTGTTGCATGTATTCGGCTACAGTTGTAAGTGTTGTTGCGTTGATGTAAGGCGAAATCGGGTGGATCTGCACAAATTGTTTGAAGCACGTAGAGATATGCGTTGGGTTACATGGATGTTCAAGTGCGTAGAAAAGAAGCAACGGGGATCAGGACGAACAGTGTGGTCAGATTTTGTTCTCATCAATCTCACAAGGGACTGTTTACTTACGGTGTTGAATCTAAAATATGACAGAAAGCAAATGAGGTCATCAAGCATTAATATCATATCAACCCTCTGAAAATCACGACCCACCCATCGGCGACCAACACATCAATAACGGACAGATTATTCGCCAGATAGTCGAGATCAGCATAGAAACCGTATGGGAAGAAGGGGCGAAAACCCGAGGGAGCAGCTGCGCATTCACATCATCACAGGTGAGTACTAAGCAGTCGTGAAATGAATATTAATACTGACCGCCTGTTGTACTTCCAGAACCAGAGTAGTTCGCAGGTCTAACCCACAGTGCACCCGTCAGGGCGTCCATTTTGGTAACGCTACCAGAAACAGGGTCAGGAAGATAAAAGAGCAAAGTGGTGGAGCGGAAGATTTGAGAGGATGTATTGGACGAGCTGTTTGTGTTTGGCAAGCTCGGGAGAGTTGTGTTTGAGCCTGATGAGTGTGGAGAAGCTTTGGGATTGACAGAAGTTGCGGTGGGCAGAGGCTTCGAAGTCGTATAAGGGCTTGGAGAAGATCCAGACGAAGAAGGAGCATAAGCCGCCTCACAGGTAATTTCATACGCTCCCTTCTTTGGGACCACGCCACTGAGGTTGAGGGGTATCTGAAATCCAGTGACGTTGAGAGGGACAGTAGTTCGCGCAAGAATCAGTCGCGAATTTGCCTCTTGAGACGAGTTTGACGAGGGGGGAGTGGGGAGTGGCTGGTCAGACGAGGAATTAGCTGTTTCAGATGATGAATTATCGAGGGAGAGCATGATGGTTAGATTTAAAGACCCTCCCGTATCGCTACCATTTACGGTCCCTCTCGCTTCGACATCACCGAGGTCGATATCTTGCGCTCCTTTGATTTTCCTGTATCCGACGACAGTGTCGACGACCATGATTACACCACCTCCATCTGTGTATACATCGCTTTCAAGGTAGGGACGGAAAGCAGGGGTGCAGCGTAGAGCGAGGAGAGGTGAAGACGAGAGTTCTGGCAAGGAAAACTTGTTACCAGGAGGTACGACGGGTTGATTTTGCATGTAGTTTTTGCCGCACCTATGATGGAAACGTTGGCGATGAAGAAAGCATGAGTGTTGATAGGTTAAGAAGAGTAGCCCAGGCTTCGGTGGAAGGAGAGACGTACCATGTCTGAGCAGATGCTCCTCTAAAGAGGTAAGTCGCGAAATAGGTCGCCGCAGTGAGTACACTAGCGTATCTCATCCCAATTGAATTCCCTTTAGACGTGAAAGCCACGAGACAAGCTGGAGAACTGCTGTACGAAAAGGAAATGATACCTGATCAGTAGCATCCTGGTGCTACTTATAGCTATGAGGTAGGAGGGACATATAATGATTCCGTACGTATTTGGTGATGTTCACGTCGCTTTTAGGTGCGCAGCTGTTGGTGGGCGAGCCGCAGTTTGGATGAGGTTATTGACGAGTGTGAGCAGCCGTATTCCTCAGATGCTAATATCTCAATTTTGCGTTCAGCAATAGACCAAAAGAAAGCTTCGCGTGTCATTGGATATTTCACCTTGTAATCCCACATTTTCAAGGGAGTAGAGTATGGTGCAGCAGAACGACTCAAGCACTGACTAGAAGTAAGTTTGGTCGACACACCCTCCCTGGTACTCGATGAACGAAGTGAATACTTATAGAACAAGATTCCAGAACTAAAAAAGCACTCACCCGTTCCTCGTTTAACTTGCTTTCTGCTCAGTCCGACCTCGACGGCGATCAACCCTGGGTGATCCGCATTCGCTTTTATGATACCATATTTTACCTTATTCGCTGAACATCCTCGTATGTGCGGATTCTCTCACTGCCCGCAGCACGGTGACCTCATATAGACGCGGACTGGACGGTAATCCTGCTGCGCAGCTTGCGATAGTGTAGTATTCTACCAGAAACTTATTTTGTCAGCACTCAAGGGTGGCGCTCACTTCAAGTCCAGTCACGCCAGACACGTCACGGTCACGTCGATGATCACTCACGAACATGAACGCAGGCTCGTTCAACAATGTGAGCAGTACCATCATGCATTACCAGTACTAGTACCTCACACGTCGTCAGAGTTATCTGTGTATCCCTCGTGTGCATGTCATTCTAGAAAGTATTTCCACTAGCTTTTTCATCATCCTTTTTTGCGTCAGGTGCAAATGAACTGTCAAAGTATAACATTACCATTCAATGAGTGCCCTACTACCAATGTTCTCCTAATGTGCCGGCGTGCGTGCCTGTTGCCTCTATTGATCTACATTGATTAGTCTAACTATCGGCAACCCCCAAAGGTGTGTCTATCTCCCTATCACACAGTGTCTTCCCTCTGCGCGTAATAGACAACAGCTGTGGATCACTAAACTCCGCCTTAACAAATGACAACAAGGCGAACAGGGATGTCAGATGTGTCTCTCAGACTATCGTACACTAACATCCACGTACATACTAGATTCCTTGCCCCTCTACTTCCGCTTCAACAGGGACTGTAACAAGCTTTTCTTTGGCTTCTTTGATGTTTCGTCCCTTGCTATCATCGAACGGAGGGGGGCACTGGCGGATGCTGACGTTGACGCAGGCATTACATCGGTTCCATTTCGTCTATCTGAAAACTGTACTGAAAGACGCTCAGTTCTTTTTACATTGTTAGCATATGGTCTCAACAATACCGCTACTTGGACCCGAGTTCAGGGGGACTGGGAGAGCGAGGAAGCGAGTGCGACATTGTCTTCGTAGGAGGGATCGTTGTATGGACGAGGGATGCTATGTGCGGCGGTAGTAGGACGAAGGACGGCGGGTGAGCTAGAAGGTATGTGAGACATAGCGGGTGAGAGGTGGAGGACGAGCAGTGGAATAAACCAGGCACGTCCCAGTGGCATCTCGCGCTGAATTGCAAACTCAGGCTATCAGCAAAGAGGACAACAACGTTCACGATCGCAGGGACAAGCACACTACTCACAGATGATGACATCTGACAAGATTAACCCAACGACACCATACACTCTGCACCCGATCAACGAACGGGTCAAGAAGGGTGGGTACGGTGCAGCGCTACGAACACGCAAGGACAAGGGTAAAAGTGCGTGAGTGCGAACGAGGGTTGGGTTAGTAAAAGGCATACCTGTGAGTGTCTGTCTGTCTGTCGCTACTTGACAATCTTACTAGCAGCCACTCATAATCGATCCACGCTCAGTCTTGTCTACATCGTTGAGTAATTTCGCCATGTCAGAGAGACTTATATTGGTATATCAATCAATAATCAGGTCGTCCCTACCAACGACCTTTCTTCGTCTTCCATTTGGGCCGTTCTTTAAGCTTCAACTTACAAGTCTCTCTCGAACCGCCCACTTTCATCATTGATGCTCTGTAGCCTGACTGCCACAAGGACCGGGCATCCTTTGCCTTTATACCTCAATCGTGTACTGAACAACATCCTACTCCCGTAATTCCAAGGGAGTATCGATATCTTCGTCGAGCAATGCGACTCCGTGCGACACACACGTAAACGACGGCCGTAAAACTATGCTCTAAATAAGCCTCGCTGGTGGACTATGAAGAGAGCACCGTCCTCGCTCGAGTAAGCTGGCCCTCGACTAGGGCGAGATTCTGTCAATGGAAATCCGGATGACTTACTCAACCTCCATTTCGCACAACCTGACAAGGTCATACGTACTGTTAGCACGATGCTGACATCTTCGATCCTGTGGAGCTCTGAACTAAGCCTCTCATAGATTCCGCGCTGTTAGCTTTGGATGGACGCTATTATATGTTGTAGCGGTACGTGTCTTGACAATCCTTCTACTGCTGGAACTCATGAGTGACGGTAAATTCAACAGTATCAAGCAGATCGTCGAGGGGCCGTATAATGTACGTCAATTCTTGTCCCGGTCCCCCTACCCATCCTGTATCTTGACTATCTGTTCCCATTCACCCCCCTCTATTTTCGCACCAAACCGGCTACAACCACACTTTCGTCAGCCCCACGCACCCAGGCTGATCAGATTTTTGTTCGTCGTTCCTCAGCCTGCGCTACTCCTGTGGACTCTCGGTATCGATCCAAGCGCTTCATCAGCTCGCAAATACGAGTGGTGAGAAAACGTCGTGGACGAGTCAAGCCTGTGGACGGTCATTACCCACAAACACAAATGTACTGATCTCAACGGCTGCCCAACGAAACTATGCTGGGCGCTACCGCCACTTCTGATGGAGGTGTCATAGTTTATCAAAGAGTACATTCGGGTTCCGCTATTTCCTTCCTGTCTCTCAATCCAGAAACCCAAACGAGGTTAGATGAGACGGCGAATAAAACAAAATGAACATGGAACGAAATGACAACGAATGAACAGAAGAATGTCACGAAGCAGCGTCCATTGATAGATACAGACAGGTACAATAAAATGAAATGAAAAACCGAAAAGAGCAAAGAGAAGGGAAAGAATCAGACGTGAGCACAAATAAAGATAAATGACTATACAACCCAACATCAACCGGGGTAAGCTCCTCTTTGTCCGACATGGGAAAAAGCGGAATAGCGCTCTGGGGGCACTATAAATGTGACGAAGAAGTTTGAAGCTCCAAGGAGCCGATACGATGCGGTTGCGAGGAGGAAGATGGGCAGCACGAAAGGATGGTATGAAGGGGGCGGTTTGGGTTATTGGAGGCAGAAGGAGCCGTAGAAAGACGGGGATAAGCTGCCCTCTGTATCCGCCGAACATAATCTGAAGTCCAAACTGGCCCTGTTCATTATCGACAAGGGCACATAACCGCACTCATCCTTTCTTGCCTTTCCCCATGTCTCGACAAGCCCTATACGGCCTTCCCAGTCATAAGACGCGAGTCTCAAGCATAAAAACCACATGGACCAGAGACCCCCAGTCGCGTACTGCGATAGCCCGGGTGGACTGTAGGGCACGACTGGACGAGCCCACACCAAACCCATCCTTCCTCGCACATCAATCACCGCAAAACCTCTCCAACCTCGCTCACCCTCCCATCCCCATTCCTCTCGCTCACCTCCTTGCATACTACTCCTCCTGCATTTGTATTTGCACTTGTCCCTCTCCCCACCAGTCCTCCCACTCCCACAGACCTCAATCCACCCGTCCCACTCCCACTCCCAGACTCCACCGACCCAGACCCAGAGCGCGCCGTGTACATCGACATCGCCACCGACATCGACAAGGACGGCGCAGGCGACAACGTATGCGCGCTCCGTGCACTGCGCATCGACGACGCCGAGTATATCGAGCGCGAAGCCGTCGATGCCGTCGACGACAGGGAGGGCGTAAAAGACGCGAAGGGTATCGAAGGGACGGAGGGCACCGAGGATGTCGTGGTGGTGGATGCGTTGGTGTTGGCGGTGAGCGAGGAGTACGCAGACGGCGCCGTTGACGGCGCGGGCGAGAGGGGAGGCGCGTACGACCGCATCGAAGGCCCGGCTGACGAGCGTAAAGACGAGCGCGGAGAGTGTGTAGCGTGTACACTCGACGGCGCCTCACGCGAGCCGAAGGACTCAATGGTAGGCATCCGTTGGACCGACTTTCCAAGCATGGGGATGCGGACATCAGGGTAGCCTCGGGAGTTGGAGGTGTGCGACGACGCTGCTGGGTGGGCGAAGGGGGAGTAGGAGGCTGGAGCGGGGGAGTACGAGAAGGGTGAAGAAGCGAACGAAGAGGAAGGCGCGTCAGGTGGAGCTGCAAACTGCAGCCCAAGCCCAAACTCATCGTACGGGTCGCGGAAATCACGAGAAAAAGACCCAGGATCAAGGCCCTGGCACGACCACGTCACACTCTCCTCTTCCTCCTCCTCCTCATCGCTCACACTCTCGTCATAGCTATACTCCCCCCTCGACGAATGCGACGCCTGGGCCATCCTCAAGCCTTCGCTCGTCTCGCGCGCCACCTGCGACACGATGGCGCGGAACCGCGATGCAAAGCTGTTCAGATCCGCGTCTGAGATGGAGGCCGAGATGGGAGAAGTGGTGATGAGGTGTTCCTCGTCTGACGCGTTTGAGGGGAGACGTTTCGCCGGTATTGGGTTCGTGCGGCGGAGGGCGCGGGGAGTAGGCGCTGGGGTGAGGTTATCGGCCGGAGGGCTACTTGACCTGGCGTAGGCATTGACGTTGGCGTTGACGTTGGCGTTGGAGGAGATGGGGCTTGAGATCTGACGCATCAGCAGCGGAATGGTGTTACTGGAAGGCGACGTCCTCGTACTCGCGCTCCCATTTGCCAGAGCTGCAGCCACATTAGCAGGCGGCGAAGACTGGCCTGGCACGAGCGTCGAGCTGGACGAGTGCATGGCCTGTGCTACCGACATCGCCGCCCCCGCAGCTGCGTCCTTCGAGTTCGAGTGCGACTGGGACCGTGAGCGAGGGAGGGCGAAGAAGGTTGATTTGGAGCTCGAATTTGAACCCGAGTTGAGGCGGAATTGGGACTGGGAGAGCGAGGAGGTGGGGGCGAGGGTGTCGTCGTCATCTACGGAATATGAGGGGTGGTCGTATGGCCGTGGGACGCTGTATCGTGTTCGCGTACGACGACGGTAGGACGAGGGACGGCGAGTGAGCTGGTAGGTATGTGAGACATACAAGTACAAGGCCTGCAATAAAAGTGGTGAGTGAGCTATATATACAACATGCAGACGGACGTACAGAGACTACGAAGGTGAACACCAGGCGGACAGACGCAGCAGCCACCCAAGCAGCGAATGACGGATGAGGAGAAGTGGAGGGGCAATGGAATGAACCGGGCACGTCGGACCAGACGACGTCGACGTCCCAGTGGCATCTCGCGCTGACATGCAAACTCACGCGATCAGTAAAGAGTACAGCGATGTTAACGATCGCAGGGACAAGGAGAAGAAAAGCAGACGCAGTGCGAAGTGCGATAAGCACGCGAGGATAGGGGAAGGAATGGTGGTGGTACAGTTTAGGAAGTAGGAAAGCAAACACCGGAAGTGCAGCGCTCATCGCACCCACCACACCGAGAGAAAGAGACAGAGCGAGCGCAGGGGAGGTGTTGACAGCCGCAAAAGCGATAAAGTAGCGGATGGTGGTGTAGGACGCCCATGCGACTGCAGACTGCAGGTTTAAACGGGAGTTTATGAATGGTGAGAACGTGCTTACCAATGACAACCTCCAGCACGCTCCTCACCGCTCTAAACCTCCTAATGCGCCGCCTGATTGTCCTATCACGCACGGTTTTACGTTCCATTGCTGTAGGCTGATCCCCAAGGAGGTTAAGACCAAGGTCCCATCCTGGAGTAGGCCCGTCTGGGTGGGTCGGCTGGCGCGATATAATGTCATGGTACGCATGGGATTCGAGGGTCGCTGAATGGAGAAGATGTTCAGTGGGGTGTGAGTGGTCTGAGACGGAGTTGAGGAGTGTTGCGGCAGAGTAGGAGCGAGTGTGTTCAGGCTGGTGAGAGTCGGTGTCGGGCGTGTAGAGAGCGTGGTGGAGATACAGCGCGGCCATGTAGGTTGAGTCTGCCCACCTCAGATATCGCTACTCAAACACAACCAGGGCCCGCACTCGGCGTCGAGCAAAGAAAAAGAAAAAGAAAAAGATCAGGGCTGTCGAGGACTGAGCCTCGCATAAAAAGGAGAGTGTCTAGAAAAGCGTTAGTGTTTACAAAATGGTTTCATACAAAGAGACTAGAAGCCCCACCTAATCTCCAACCACGTGTATTTCATCCAATTCAATTCCTTACGGTATCATTTGCCCCCCCTCGAACAAGTGCGCTGGAGGATACGACGACGACGACTACGACGAAAGGGCGGGGAAGGGAAAGATGCCTGTCGAGGGGCTCACATTCGCTTGGCTCATTATCTTATCTTGACCGCAGTCACATACCGTACGCGCGGTGCAGCCGTTATGCATTTGAAACCTGTGCACTCACTGGTGACATCGTTTCCTTCCATCTTTCTGATTATGACACTAGGCTATGTCTTTCCTTTCTCCATCAATCCGTCTCACTCCCATTTTTGCATCCGACACACGCGCTGACTGAACATGGCACTTTGGTCTGACAAAACACTCTGGAGCCACTCGGGAGTCTATTGCCCGCCCGCACCCGTACGCTCTCGGTCATAAAGACATGGCCAGCCCAGCGTCGACTCGCTCTCTCTTATCGCGCCATCAGCGCATGTTTCTTAAATAGATCACCACCAGTGCCAGTGCCAGTGCCAATGCCGTCGATGAGAACGACAGGGCCATCTCATAAGACTCCCCTCGCCATCTTTATCTCCTATCACCCAGACACCAGTCCAAGATCACCTCCCAGGCCCAACACATCCCTTTCCACATTTTCTCATCATCATATCAACATCTACACAGTGCCCAAACGTCGCCCACTCCCGCACCCAATCGCATCCCAAAAACACAAAACATAGAATTGACGAATCACAGGTAATAAAAACAGACACAGAAACGAATCATCCCACACATCGCCTCAGCTCATCAAACTCTCCTACCGCAAGCCCCATTCGCTCCCCGTCCCCGCTCTCGCCCTGCTCCGCGAGAAAGTCAGCCAGCCGTGCCTTCTGCGCAGCAGTGAATGGTCCACCGCACAGCGTCGCGTATGTATGTAGCAGTCTATAGTATGCCCCGAGTAAATCAGCATGTCGTAAAAGAGAACAAAGAAATAAGATGTGCAAGTGAATCCCAAGAACATGGACATGGGATTTTGAAAATCCGAATGCATGCACCACAAATAAAATAACAACCCACCTAGCCAACTTCTCCTCCAAGTCCACATCACTCTCATGCTCTCCATCCCTTCCAAACGGCACAGGCAACACAAGCGCACTCACCACTCCCTCCACCACTCCCCTCTCACCCTTCAGCGCCTCCAGCGTCGCTTCTGACGTCGACACCGAGTTGGGATCGGACAACATCGATGCGTGCGAGTTTGGGTGCACGGGATGTGATGCGGCAGGCTGCGAATCGGGCGTGTGGAGGCTGGATCCGGCCGTTGACGTCGTGGGAAGGGGAGGAGAGGGGACGAGGAGCGTGTTGAGCATGAACGCTGTCTTCCTGCGTACTGAGATGTCAGAATCTGTAAAAAGTCACGCGTTTTTTTTAGTTTCGGTCCCTCACATCACAGTGGAACATTCAGGAGAGGCGGGAGTAAGAGGCAGGGGGGCGCAGGAAACGCGTACCTTCGAGCGTAGTTTGCAGCGCACTCCACCCATCTGCAGCGCCGAGGGCGCGTACGGCTGGTGCGTTGTGTTTCAGCAGACCCGAGAGCGCGTAGAGCGCCTTTGAGCGTGTTTGTGACGAGTTGGAGGAGGGGGGAAGCAGGGAAAGCAGGGTGGGAAGGGGGGAGAGGGAGAGGTACTGTATTAGCGTTGGCCCCGACGTGCGTTTAATGAGTCAAGGATGGTGTATGCCAAGCAAAAAGTTAAAAATGACAAATTGTCACCATCAGCTTCTACGAATATACTTCTGTGAGAAGAGACGAAGGAGAGTACTCACACTGGTCTGCGCCGAGGGGTTGTTCTGCAGCGCGGTTCCTATGACCCACAGCGTTTGCGTCTTGAGAGGCTCGGATGAGGAGGGGATCGTGAGGAGGTTTTGCAAGGGCTCCCACATTTTCAGCTTTTCTAGGTCTGGTTTCGATGAGTTCAGGTCAAGTCGATAAAGATAAGATAAGATAAACACGAGTCAAGCGTCATCGCCGCCCAAGGGCGAGATATGGCGACGGACGAAGGAGAATGGCATGTGAGATAACTGACTATTAGCATTATCAATATTCTCCACCAACTACACATCGCACAATCAGCACTCGCTTCATTCCATCCCCAAAATGACCCAAAGTGACTCACCATCTCGAGGTTATCCAAGGCCGTCGCCCTGTCCTCGTCGCTCTGGGTCTCGTCGAGCGCTGCGGCGAGGGCTTCTTTCATGAGGACTGCATCGGATTTGCCGAGGATGTGGTCGATGATGGCTGGGTCGAGGTCGCGTCGGGGAACGGGCGGTTGGGAGGTGTCGGTGTCGGTGGAGGGGGTGGAGTTCTCGATGCCCCAGCGGAGGAGGGATTCCATGGTAGATCTAATGTAGACTTTCGATATGTGTCGCAGATAAGTTAGGTTACAGATTCAGAATGCAGTTTCGTCGATGCGATTGTGAAATGAGATGGTTAAAACGTAGAGATACAGATCAATGTGTAGGGATCATAAGAGAACGAAAGCTGAGCTTGACGCTGTCAGTTTTAGGGTCTTACAGGATTTGAGGATGGACGGGAAGATGCTGGAATCATCCATCTCTTTCTCCGTTGACAATCCGTTCGGACGGTTCAGAGTCTGCACAGGCTGACTCGGCATTTACCATCGGCGATACGAGCGGGGTTCAGACTGTCACCTCATAAACAACATAAAAAACTGTTCACACTTTGTCTCTTTTGCATTGTGTCGCGAGGACGTTTACCTGGTTGCTTACTGTGAGTACGATTATTAATGACTGGTGGTGTGTCCCTTTCGTGGGCACGTCTTATTTGATTGTGATGATTCAAATTTTTACCATACGTTTTACCACATTCTGAACTACAAGCTGTGGACAAAAACATATTGATTTCAGCCTTGTCTGACCCATTCCATCTTCATGGCAAGTTGTGTATGCTTTGATGCTGACGATGATTTTCGGTTTCTAGAATGACATGCATCTGTTGAACTGGAGGCAAATGATATGGTGTGTACTTGTTCCCTCCTTCGCTTTCTGTATCTGGTTTTCGAACTATGACATTCGACGATGATAACTCTGATGGGCGGACAGAACTGTTCCCTTTCCACACAGTCTCCCTGTGTACAATGTGGAGGCGGGAAGGGCACTTGTCGAAACGCATCGACTCACTGATCTTTCTTTTGCTTTTTCTCTCTGGATTGTGGACATTGATTTACTGACTGATATTTGTCTTGTTCAGTTGATGTTCGACGACTAATAATGCTGTGTACTATATGTGTAATGAATAAGATTGATTGTGATTCTTATGGCAGTGATGTTGACTGGAATGGTTTTGGGTGCTGGTGCTGTGACAACGATGGTACCTAAAGCCCCTGGTTGGGTACAAGACTGTCGAAGTGAATGAAAGAGTCAGCCCAGTCAGGTGCTATCACCGCTGGAAGTGAGGGTGATAACGAGAGGGAGATGAGAAACATGGTCAAGGCATGGTGTCCGCCTCGACTTTTCCATTCACGGTCCCTTGAAATAACTAAATGGAAGGAAGCATTGCGTTATAGATGCTTCTTTCCAATCAATATATATAAACCCTGCCCCTCCCACCCAAAGCGTCTATCCTGTTCCAACAGCCTCTGTATCATTGTACCATTACACATTACTGCCAACGCATAGGGATGCACAGACGGGTTGTCCAGACTGTAGCTGCGGCGTGGAAGTGGAATGGAGAGACAGAGGGGGAGCGTGATTACGAAGGAGGCTCGCGGAGTGCAGTGGCCTCTAACGGCGCGGGCCAGCGACTGTCCTCACACCACGACCGCGATTACAGCCTTCACGTCCAGACCACCTTTGATGCACCCGCCCCTCCCATCCTAGCCTCACAACCCAATACCACCTCAGAACAGCCGCGAGAACGCCCATCGTGGAGACGCATGAGCTCACCAGGCGGACGCTCCTTTGCAAGCCTCTCCAGCTTGGACGACGGCGATGGCAGGCTGCGCACAAGTCCAGAGAGCATACGTGCCAGCCCAGAGAGCATGCGGCGCAGCAGTGCGTCACTGGGGCGCGTCGTAGAAGAAAATGATGCGTATCCGGACGACGAGGTGCACAATGCGGATGTACGTCCCAATGAGGACGACGAAAACGAGGACTACGAGTGGGAGCTGCAGGAGCGTGGCTTCTATAACGGTCAGATCCCCCTTTCTTTCTTCATATATCTTTTGTTATCGTCTTACGCGCAAATGCATGTCATCCGTGTGCTCTGAAAACGTGTCTGTAATCTGTATCTAACCATTGCCGTCGTCTCCCCAGGTTCATATTCCCGCTTCATAACCCTCTATACTTTCGTACCCCTCACCGCCCTGCTCACCTTTATCGTGCTCGTCGTCCTACCGCTCCTTTTCTGGCCCGCGTCCGCAGATCCTCACCCCCATACACGCTACTTCCCCTCTCCCCTCCCCGAATTCCTCCTCTCCTCCTCCCTCTTTGCTCTCTCCCACCTCCTCCGCCTCCCGCTATACACCCTCTCCTCCATCCTCCTCTCCCCCTTCCACTCCACCACCGCCTCCACCGTCCTCTCCACCACTCTCTCCGTCATCCTCTCCACCCTCCTCCGCCTCTCCGCCCTCGCCCTCCTCAACGTCCGCCATGCCATGGACTATCCCTACCCAACATGGAAAGACCCCGCGTTCGGCAGGGTATGGTGGCTCTCGCTCAATGTTGCCGAGGTCGTGATTGCGATTGTGCAGGGGTACGAGCAGGTGGCGCTCTATCGCGACGTTATGGTCCCTGATGGGCGAGAAAAGGAGTTTTTAGAAGGCCTAAGAAATGCAGAGGGCCTCAACGGGAATGGGAATGGGCGTGTAATAGGGTACGGGAGAAAGCCAGTAGTGGGACAGGTGTTTGACGAACCCCTTGATGCGGCTGACGCACATGCAAACGCAGATGGGGCCCCTGGGGGATACGACGTCGAAGGTGGAGATGCCAATGGCAGAAGTGGCCAGGCGCGAGGAGCGGACAACCGTGCTTGGGCGCTCTCCTCCCAGATCGACCACGACTTTGACCAGCTCCTCGCTCTCAAAGCGAGGGAAGAGCTCGAGGAGGTGTATGGTGTGCCTGTCATAGTGCGTCATTCCTCCCTTCCCTCCAAGTCTTCGTCTAAACTTGATATTGACTACTTGCTTTTTATTTTGAACAATAGAAAATACCGATATTCATATCCTGTCTCCAACGCTCAACTCCATCATCTCTCGTCGGACTCACCCTCTCTCTCAGCGTCTACTACGCTGCTTCCTTCTCCTTTCACGGCCCACTCTCCGTACGGCTTCGAACGCCC
>NW_006763303.1:130249-391166 GCF_000218685.1 Serpula lacrymans var. lacrymans S7.9
CGCCTTCGAACCGCCCCCTCTTCATCACCCTGCCCATCGTGTTCGTCATCCACACCGCTCTCGCGATCTTGCACACCCCGCTCGCGCTCCCGCGCATAGGCGTGCACACGGCTGCGTACGTCGGCGTGCTCGTCAGCTTGACGTGTTTGGTCGCTGGGCTGGGGGTGTGGGAGGTCCTTTCGTGAGGGTGAGAAAGCGGGTGGGCTGTGGTGAGTCGGCGGGTGGAGGGGGGGGGGGTGTAGGCTGGTGTGGGTGTGTGAGAAATGGAGGAGGGAGGATGGATAGGGACTCTTTCTTTCTTTCTTCTTTTTACTTGTTTGATGGCTGTTTTTGACTTCACGCTTTCTTTGCTTTCACGAGGGGTTCGTTATGTTTCTCGTCTTTCCACGCCTATCACTGGGGGTCACGTAGCTCGTTTCGTAGAGCCCTATAGGTGTCGTGACCGTAGTAGATCTACAAAAGTGACCACAGAAACACGATTGACTTTCACGCTCGCTCGCACATGTCATTCGACAAGTTGGGTGGTCTGATGTTTGTTAGCTTTGCCGAGACGCAACGAAAAGAAAAAGAGCAAGACGTTTTATACACGATATCAAGGGGGCACTACAATGATCTAGTTGTACACTAGCTTTTTTTTGTCCGAGGGCAGGCGAAATTGAAAGCTTGAATAGCGCTGCACGACACTTTCAACACTTAGACAATCATACTCTCCGGAGGACCGAGGTAGCTTGGCATGAGTCCACCAGTATCTGTCCGCGAACGAGCCCATCAGAAACCTCGAAGCGACAAACCGACGAAACGAAACGCCCGAAAGCACTCACCTATCACGATCTTCTCCACCACCACAGCAGGCTCGACCATCCAGATCTATACGCGCACCAACAACAAGTCAGCAAGACCATTCATCATCATCCACCGCGACCCTGATCATCAAAAGGCAAGGAAAAAGAAAGAAAAAAAAAGGACCAGCGTGTGCCCCCACATACCTTGAGCGTATGCGCCCCAGGCGGCGCCGTAAAGTTCGTCATCACCGGCACGACGTTCGTCGCCGCGAACCCGTCCATGCCGTCCCACGCAGCGGGCAGCGTGCCGGGCGTAGAGTCGGGGATGAAATACTCCGTCAGCGGGCTCTCGTCGTCGACCTGGATGGCGAACGCGATGGGCCGGTCGGCGCCGTTGGCGTTGAGGGAGGGTCCGACGAAGGTGGTGATGGTGACGTTGCCGGCTTGGCCGATCGTGTTGAAGTTGTAAAAGTCGTATGTCCTGTTTTCATGCGCGCTTGTCAGTATCGTGATGAGAGGGGGAGGAGATGAGATGAGATGCAGCTTACACGGAAGGTCCGGTGCCAGCTGTGAAGTTGGTGCCGTTGTCGCCCATTCGAGGCCAGGGGGTGATGCCAGAGAGGGTTCGTCCGTAACCGGGTAGCTCGATCCAGTTGATTCCAGCGACGGAGGCGTTGCTTGCGGTATGAGCCTAACAAGAAGCACATACATGAGCTTGCCTTGGTCAAAGGCCTCATGAGAACTGTACTTACAGCTTCGATTGAAATAACCCCATCGCCTTCCACAAAGCCTACCAAAAGTGTCAGTATCGCGCTTGCGTTGGTAAGAGCAACACGGAACGAACCAGAGAAGTTGCTAGGCGGCACTGTGTGGTTCGCGATGAACGTGATAGGTACGTTCAGCAACTCTGTGTCTTCCACAATCTCGTACTCAGTGTAGGCACTTGCATTGAAGTTGATCATGGCGGTCTCTGCGCCGGTTACTTGGCTCCAGTCGTTAACGCTGATGTACACGCGCTGCTCTGGGTTCTCGGGGGATATGGATCCCGAGGAGGGAGAAAGATCGAGCCAGCTTGCGTTGCTGGTCACCGTGAATGTGAACGGGACGGGGCCACCCGAACCGACGTCGACGTAGCGGTTCTGGAACGGCACGTACGGGTCGAGCGTCATGGTGGGATTGGGGCAACTGTATCCTTGAGCGCAGTCGTTCATGTTATCTCCAGGCCTAGTGAGGGCGGCGAATCAGCTCGAGAAAATGGCTCTTTGGATAAAAGGCCGTACCATGCACCCAAGCTTTGTTCCGGTACGATCCGCATGACGCCAGTTAGTGATTGCTTTCGAGGTTGGACATAAGTCACGTATGGCATGCTGTGGACCAGCTCAGTAAAAGGAGGCGAGCAAGTGCAGTGGTGGAGACTCACGTGTCTTGCATTGGTTGTTGCCAGTAGTAATACATAATGTGCGTTTGGTCCATCATGCTAACAGACACTGAGCATAGATTATGTTACCTGTAATTTTGGCTACTCACTGGTCCCATTTTCCTGTGGAGAAGCATGCGTTTAGGGTAGCTGCGGCGACTAGAGCTGTAGATACTCACCATCCAAAATCGTGTGGTATTCAACTTCGAGGTCCCAGTCTTGTTGGAACAGCTCTTTCACTTTCTCGGCATAGTCATTGGCGCTGAGCCTTGCTTGAGATGCGTGGAGGTTATTCTGTAGTAGTCGTAAGATTGTGTCTGCTGGAGAAAAACTACATGAAGCAGTGGCGCGCTACTCACCAGTCCAGCATATATCCACATGGTGTTGATGGTATAACTGGCCTCCACAGGGTGTTGAACGAGCTCGAAGAATGCCGCCTGCATCGCTGACGGAAGTTTGTCGTAGATAGCTGTAGATGCGTTCCGCACAATCTCCCAGTCACGAAGCATGTATTCAGCTCTGAAACCCCGGTCAATTAAATTTGCCCGAGAACGATACAAGCTGCTTGTGCACGCACTCTCTGTAATTGGCCAGACTGTATGTCGTACCATTCAACATTTCTGGTTTCCTTCTAGAGTTGTACATAGAAACGTTGGCGATGATCTGAGTGATCGTCTCAGTGTCTTCCGTGGAGAGAGCGAACTCGCGCTGAGCCCAGGCGCTGACGAAGGTATTGAGGTTATCCGGAGTCCAGATTGATGCATCCCAGCCGTAGTTGATGAAAAATTCCGTTTGCATTTCGTAAGGCTTGAGATCGCCGACGTTAAGGATCCAGATGCGAACTGCTTCACGGTCGACGGCCAAAGACATCTGTTCGTAGGTCTTTTTTTCGAATAAGTAATTATTCAGGGAAAATAAGGAAATGCCTACCTTTGCTATTTGTGAGCTCTGATTTATCGCTAAATGTGAGTAAATCTACACGTGGAAAGCAAATACTCAAACCCACAGTAATCCATTTGTAATCCATAGGGTCTCCGACCTGTATTCCCAGTAAGTTCTTTACCATTCAAAACTTAACATTCACTAACGTAGTCATACTATGAGAAAGGTGAGCTTCATATCTACCTGTATTATCTGTCAAGGTCGACTCACATGATAGTATACACCAGCACCACCCGATCTATTGCGCTCGCTTGCGATCGGGAGTCGTTCAATGTTTCCGTAACTGCGATGCACTAAGAATTGAATGAATCTAACGCCATATCGCAGCACGCACTTGTCATCAGTCCATAGCAAAGTAACATCTTCGGGCACTGTCATGCCCTGCTCATAATACCCAAGCACTTCTTTGTCTTCGATCACAGTGTAAGCTTGAATCCATGTGATATCAGCTAGAACACTTACAGAGACACCACATTTGAGGAATGGTCGTAACATTCGTTCCGTTGAAAACGTCTGTCAATATTTGCCTCTGATCAGATATAACTTGTTCCAAAAGTGTAATATCATCCCCGACAGAGGGCGACGTCATTGGTACTAGATAGAAATATAAGGGTCTGCAAACTAGTTCAACTGCGACAAGAGCGAGAGTCGTGCTTACAGTCGCCCAAGCCTCTCATGCCCACAGTGTAGACGTTCTCGAAAGGCTTCCCGCGTTCAGCTCCAGCCATCCAAAAGTCGTATATATTCTGCTTGTTTGTAGCGTAGTCCCAAGCACCGACACCGAATATATCCCATTCCACTGGAAAACCTCATGTCACTACGAGCATAACAGGGGGATAAAGACACCCAATACCTGGAGTGGAGCGCATCATAGGCTCTTCATGACTGTCCGAAAGAAGTAAGGTGGACATTCATGCCACGTCGACGATCAAGCATACCTCGTACCCATCACAACTCCATACATGTTCGCGTAGTACTGGTTCGTAGGATCATCGACGGCGAAAGCACTGGAATAGCATTAGAGTAATGGCTGAACCCGATGGACGAAACAAACCTGCTCCACATAGCTAGATGACCAGATGTCAGCAGAGCTGCAACAAATCCGCGTCATAAAGACGCACCTGGCCAAAGATAGTTCCCCTTGAATCGCAATATCAGCTCAAACCTGTGAGTGAACATGATGATTTTGGGTTTCCCAGGTAGCAACGAGACAACCTACACTTTATTATAGAACATGTGATTGAAGGGTGATCCGGTGTAGTATGCACCAGTACCATTCGAGAATTTCTCCATGGCCCAGTTTTGGAGGGCAGGCTGCTCATCATTGAAGAAAATACCGCGATACTTGACTGTAGGAGACCCATGAGCGCACCCGGCAGCAGACACGAAAATATCAGAGTTTTGTTTCGTTGGAACATCTGCCCACCTATACAACAGTTCATTCGTGAGCGATTAACGAGACATGGATAATTGACGTTACATACCAGTACCACGGTGAGACACCTGGTAGTCACCTATTGAGCAAAAATGAATCTACATATACTCAAGACTGGTGTACTTACCGAACTGTTCAGAGTGGTCATATAACGCGTAGATTGTACCACGTCTATCAGCACCAATCACCACATACGCACTGTCCACACCGGGTAAGGGGTTAGATACTACTTTGGTCATGAACGCCTCCCATTGCCCATCAATAGACGAAACATCCAAGTTCGTTTGATTGATGACCTGCGCAATCAGAGAAGATTGGCCAAGGGTACCGACAATGATTGGGATGCTTCCAGATTGGACACCGGAGGACGTAACGTTCGACACAACAGGTAAGATATTTGTAACCCGCTCGATATCCTCGGCAAATGTAGCTGCGGCAAGTTGCACGCCAGGCCATTCATCGGGCGAAACGTAGATGGGTGCGGCTTTACCGTTAGAGACTATGGAGAATGAAGACGATGTCGACTGGAAAGAAACACATGTAGCCTGTCCAATGGCTTCAGCTCCACCAACAAAAAATGCGGCGACGGCGACGATCGCCTGAAGGCCAAGCATAGTGAAAGGGTGTAGTGTTGAACAGTTTGACCGGGGGGGACATGTCTTAGCTTTAAAACAATTTTCAGACACGACTGAGTGAAAGGATAGAACTGTCCAATTGTCCTCGTGACGAGGTCATGACCACGGTCAGACCTGGAAAAACCCCGGGGAGCGCATAATGAGATTAACATGTTACGGCTGGAGCCCCGAAGAAGCGTCTAATGAGCGCACTACGAGATCGTTGAAGGCGGGAGTCCTAATGATAGAGAGCCGGGCCGCCTACCCAGTGTATGTGTATTTATGTTGCTCTTAGAAAAGACCATGGCGCTAAATAGCAGCACAGCAGAGAGGGAAGTTTACCTGCGCACATTCTTCCTCGCTGTCATAGATAAAGTGATTTACAGTCAGGAAAACTGGATAGCAAGATCAGCTTATTTAAACATGGCTGAGGTCGACTCTGATTGTATAAAGGCCTACTGAGTACTCTGGGGAGTATAATTCCGCACCGATAAAATACAAAGAGTTGGCATGAGCACTCGTCACGTCGCACCTGCCACATTTCCAAGTCACCAGATACCCGCTGCAAGGGAATTATGCTAACAACAGCGGAAAATAAATTAAGAGACGGAAAAGTGCCACTTACTAAGATACTTCACACTCTGATGCGAAACGGTTTGTTCCAATTCCACGTCTCGCTCCATCTCTGCTAATGACAGGAATAAGGGTACAATATATATGCAAGGTACCACAGAGAGGTTTCCATATGCTATAGTTGACCCACTGATCGCGACAGTCCGAGGATATGGTATAAGATTATCCGTGCGTTCACGAGTTGACGACAGAGAATATATCAAGATTTAAGGGTGAGGCAGGCCAACTTTAGACGAGCAATAAGCAATATAGGATATAGTTGTATCTGTGCCAGTGCTAGAAAAACCTGCGAGGCGCATGAAGAAATAGGACGAATGGACTCACAACCTCCATAGTATGAATAAAATGCACTATTCACGGTTCCAGTGATGTCGCATGGTCCAGGGTAAATCGATACGTGAGGCATTTGAGGGCGAGCCGACACGATATAGTCTGAGCTGACTTCGACCGTGTAAGCTCGAACAAAATATGGAAACTGATCACTCTATGTGTACGGTGGATCGTTAGTTACAGTTCGACTTTTCGATGAAGCCGCAGCCCGGCAGGGTTTTTTTAACTCCCGCTCGATTGTTTGTAAGAGCAAACACACTGTGCATAGCATAAAACACTAATATACAATAGATAAATATTTTGTGACGCCTGAAGCAGAGATCGGTCTCGTGAGTGATGAGGTCTACCAAAAAACATACAAAAAATATACAGGCCAATGTTAGCTAACAACCTCTTTTCTACCTACGAGTGCTCGCAATATCATTGACAAAACCGGATAAACCCGGTCTCTGCTAAAGCAGCCATTGTTCTCCATGGAGCATAGCCACCACTCCATGGAGTCACCATTGTACTCCTAGGAGTCATTATACTATAGTGAGTAGCACCTCCGGCTATAAGTAGTAGGGGGTTTAGTATAGAAATACCTCAGTCATTTCTATAGCCTCTTGGGCAGCGGCTGAGGTATGTTACATTACATTTATTAGAGATCACCTTAAACTAACATCCATTGTAGTTTCACATAGGTAAATAATAAAGTCGTTTCTATAGCCTCTTGGGCAGCAGCTGAGTTTCACATAGTTTTATTAATCATTGGCATCAGTCTGTGTTACGATAACGCAAATTTTTGGACCTTTCCTTTAATTTTCATTCTCTGCTTTAACCTTTTACTATAGTTCACACTCCGTGCCATGTGGCACTTTCCTTTTCGTTCCAACTCCACTTTCTCGCGCAACACTGCCTTTATTCTTCTTTTAGACACAAAGTAGTTGATTACAGTCGTCTCCCGATTAATGACAAGATTATTCCCACAACCTTAAATGGCTGATTCTCTCTGCTACTCCCATTGTTGTCCTTTGTTAGGTGCTCATTAGGCTGGTGTACAGCTCAGCATCCATGAGGCTCTAATTGTATAAAATGTACATGTTATTTTCTTCATCTCCCTATCGAATCAACTCACCTGTTTCATCCCCTTCTACAATGACTGAGTTTCCTCCCCCAGTCATTCAAACGATAAACTGCCTGAATGTCCGGCAAGCGTTGACAATGTTGAGGTGGAGGACGAAGCTATAGGTATGATCCGCATTTGTTCTTCCTCTCCATCTCCTTACTAATATTTCCTTCCACAGCCATTTTGCTATCTCTCCTCACCACCATGACGCTGAGCAGCAACAGCGCAATGGTGCTCATGTCCGCTGTCGTTGACCGCACCATTCCCCGCCTTCCTGTTGTCAACACCCCCTCCATGGCTCCAGCACCAGCTTCTTCTCAGTCCGCCACTGCTATTGACGCTGCCCTTGTTGCTGTTATGATAACACAATTTTTGGACCTTTCCTTCATTTTCATTCTCCGCTTTAACCTTGTATACTTTAGCTTTCACACATGGTGCCATGCGGCACTTCCCCTTTTGTTCAAACTCCTCTTTCTCGCACTGCGTTGCCTTCTTCTTATTTTAGATACAACTCTCTCACACAGTGGAGCTGGTCATGCGGGCTAGGCCCCATGACATCATCTGTTACAATTTGACATACCAGTACCTACTCACACTTTACTTTTCGTACTTTACTTTTACTTTTTCCAAGTCACATGACCAGTCATGTGACCATTCACCTTTACTTTTCATTTTCGGACCTTTCCTTTATTTTCATTCTCCGCTTTAATCTTGTACTGTAGTTTTCACACTGTGCCATGTGGCACTTCCCCTTTTAGTTCAAACCCCACCTTTCTCGTGCGGCGCTGCCTTTATTCTTATTTTAGATACAAGTATCTCACGCAGTAGAGCTGGTCACACGGGCTAGGCCCCATGACATCAGCAGCCACTGCCTCTAGCAACTGTACAGTACATATGTACAAACAAACATGTATTCAGTATATATACAGGAGCAATACATGGAGACTCCTCAGCAAGTCCTCCTGTTGTCTAGCACAACTAACTCACTGAAACCTGAGGGGTGATCCCTCCTTCTCTCTTCTCTATAGTGTGTTCCTGTGTGCGCCGGAGTAACTAACTCTTGGTTGTTACATCATCAGCCACTGACTTTATCAACTGTACAGTACATAAGTACAAACACTCTGTATTAGTATATATACCCCAATAGATCCAGGAAACTCCTTAGCGAGTCCTCCTGTTGTTAACCAACAAACTCTCTGCAGCTTAAGGGGTAACTGTCAGGCAACAAATACGAAGCTATATAACAAAGCACAATGCCTGGTCAAGTCCTTGCTGGAAGGCGGTGAATCAGGGTATGAGAATGAAGAGTATCGGTATGAGCGCAAATCCAAACTAATATTGAACTAGAGAACAATACATCGAGTATGTACTTCTTTATATAGTGAACGGCGATGGTCAGACCGAGAAAGGGAGGAACTGAGAAAGTGGTCTGACCAGCTAGCTAACCAATAAGTAAAAAGGAGAAGGGGGTCCGATCTATCGTATTTACTAATCGTATGAGAAAATGTATTGGTAAGGGATGTACAATTGGCTGTATCAGTAAGCCCATGAGAAGGCGCTGACTCACAACCTTCTTCGCTTATCAATATTCCTCCGAAGTATTCCCAGACATAGCACTGGATCGTGGCTTATGTCATCTGGATATCTTCTCGAGGGTCGACAACAAGTCTACCTCGTCGTAGGTATGATAGGACGTGAGTGTGAATAGAAAATAAGAAGAAAAAGGATAAAAGTAATAAGACACCTGCGGTAATCTCTAGTCCGAGGGCAAGAGGAGTGACGGGATCGAGTCTGCTAACCACGACATGACGGGAATGCAATAAGAAAAATCGATTCCTCACATTAGCTCCCCTTTTATAAGACTCGTGTCCTCATGAATCCGGATGCGGCACTCTGGAACTTGTTGGTAATCCAGTCAAAAAGCATCGGAGATTTAGAAGTGGCGGTGTAGTTTCCGTAAGGGCGAAAGTGAAGAGAAGCGGTAATGATGCGAGGGGCGGAGGGATTCGTTTTGTGGAAAGCGGCGAGTAATTTAGCGACGTGTGTAAGATTGGTGTCGGGTTCTCAAGTGCGTTCGGAGACTGGATAACCATGCCAGTGAATTAGGTAGTCGAGCTTACTACCTTTCAGTTTAGTCGGTCTGGAAGCGATTATACTCTCTACTTCGTATTCGTCTATTCCTTCCACAATCTCGGGTGGTGGTCGCGAGGAAATCGGTTGATTGAGGAATTTGGGAGCGTGGTATGGTGAGAGGATGGCTTCGTTGAATACGGGATGAATGGACTTCCAGCTTTTAGGGATATCGAGTTGATAGGCGGAGGGTCCGACTTTTTGGGTGATTTTGAAAGGCCCGAAGCGTTTATCGTCTAATTTCTTCATTGGTCTATCCGTTGTGATGTTATGTCCCTCTAACCAGACGTTATCGCCAGCTTGATATTCCCGGGAGGGGGATTTCTTACGGTCGTAATACTTCTTTAGATTCTCGTTTGCTATAAGAAGAGAGGAGTTCGTGATGTCGTGGAGTTTTTTCATTTGTTCGCCAAATTCTGCTGCAGAAGCAGATCGAGGGGACGGTGTGGTGGTGATATTCGTTCTTGGGTGTAACCCATAGTTCAAAAAGAAGGGCGTTTGATTCGTTGCGGTGTGGAGATGGTTGTTGTATGTAAACTCAGCAATGGAAAGCCAGTCTGCCCAATCATTTTGTTGATGATTTACAAAAACGCGGAGGTAGTGTTCTAGATCCTGGTTGATCCGTTCGGACTGTCCGTCTGTTTGAGGGTGATAGCCTGTAGAGAGGCCTGGTGTTATCCCCATTAGGTCGTAAAAGTCTTTCGTGAATCGAGACATGAATTGAGGACCTCGATCGGAGATGATCTTTTCAGGGACTCCGTGGAGTCGTATTATATTATCTCGGAGTTGACGTGCATAACCGGCAGAGTCGAGAGTAACAAAAGTGGGGACAAAATGGGCCATTTTACTAAATCGGTCAACAAAGACCTGAACGGCGGTGTAGCCCTTGGACTCCGGTAATGCGCCTATGAGATCGGTGGTGATAATCTGCCAAGGCCGATGTCATGCACCAAAATTGATTGGTAGCATGGACAGGTGTCAAGAATGAAGCGAATATTCAAAAAGACTCGCCTTTGCGCCACACAGGCACAGTGCCACGTGGAATAGTAATTAATATTGCCCTTTTTGAACTTGTGGCTGATCAGCACCACCTCTATTAGGCAATCTAGTCACGCTCACTTTTGCTTTTCCATTCGGTACTTTCCGCGTTTCGGCATTTCGGCAAATTTTCGAGTCGCCACTGACTACACATTGCATTGCGCCCTCGCTTTTGTCGTTTCCCTTACTCCCCTTCCTTTGCCTAGCCCCACCATGGGCCCCTTCCTCTCCTTTTTATTCTCACCTGACGGTCGTTTCTGGATCCCCATTCTAATCCAATTTTCTGTCACCTCCACCCTCCTCCTCCTCATTTTATTTGCACCCCCACCATTTCTGATGTCACCACTTCCTATCCGCTTCCGTTGCCGATCCGTTGACTACCACGTGCCACTGCTGATATCAGCAAAGCCCCGGCGGCCGGTTCAAATAGGGCAACAGGTCCATCTTTATGATGTCGATCTACCATCATATACTATCAAAACATCGGTCGCTCGTCTTGCTATTGGACTTTACTTTATGGCTGTACAAACCTGTGACATTACTCACAGCATTCATTGTTCTATCTCTTTCTTTTCCTTTTTTTGACAATCTTATCCTGTACTACCTACGCAGGATTCGTCAGCATACATTCCTTCCTTCATGTTCTTTCTCATTCTTTTTGCACAGCTATACTGTGCATAGCCTACTTTTCTTTTACTATATAAACCCCTGTATTTTACCTTGTAAAAAAAAAAACAAGAAATCCAATCCAGACTTCTTCTCTAATCTCAAGTTCACTACTCTACTAGTTGTGATCCAGTGTGGTCACAACACTTCCCACTTCTACCACTGTTAACTGCTGTCATCGTCACTCGTCACTTTTTGAAAGTGATTGTCATCCCCTTTGATTAGAGTCCTTCTGAGCACTACAGTTTGTGCGTCAGGAGCCTGCTATCACTGGGAACCTTGTCATATTGTCGTTCTCAAACCTACCTTGTGCTACAATTAGCAAGGTAGTGCTCATCTATACTCGTCACAAAGCCCCTATCCTTCTATAAATTCAACTATCCCTCCTCCTCAAAACCCACACTCATACACCTCTGGGTTTTACTTTGAAGGATCTTTATACATACCACCCCACGAACAACCAGACCACTCCACTGTTCTAGGAGGCAAAGCCCATAAACAAGTTCCGTGGAATCTGGGAGGATTGTGTGTTAGTTTGTTTTGTGTGTGGTTTTCTAACAACTGTTCTCATCATCGACACCAATCTGGTATCAGGTTTGGGTGTAGAGGGGTGTTAGGCTTCGTCCGATGTGCCTTGGTGCGCTGACAACTCTCGCATCCTCGTACATATTGTCTGATATCTGTACAAAGACTTGGCCACCAGAGCTCTCGGTTTACTTGTTCAAACATTGTTCTTTCTCCTGGGTGTCCAGCCAGGACTTCGTCGTGATGATCTTTCAATATTCGCGCCCGTAATTTGTGGTTTTGGGGAACATATACGCGGTCAGCTAATGGGATCGGGTAGGAACTCGTCGCGGACTCTCTCTTGATCCAGACGATCCTATCCTTCATCTTCCAGGTATCCGGCTTCTCTTTCAAGTTCTTCTTTACTACGTCGTCTTGTTTCTGGAAGCTTTGACGTATATCTGGTAGGTATCCTTCGTTGGTGTCAAGTACTTCAAAATGTACGTCTGGAAGAAGTGTCTGATTCTCGTTATTGTTTGTGCCTTTAGGATGATCAATTCATCTGCTTAACAGGTCAGCCTTGGTATTTTGATTTCCTTTGACGTGTTCCATTTTAAAATTATAATCTGCAAGCTGGGATGACCATCGAGCTTGGCGTCGATTATATTTCTGAGGTTGACGGAAGTAGAGGAGGTTTTGGTGATCTGTGAAGATGGTGAAGGGGTGTTTCAATCCTACAAGATGATGTCGCCATTCATCTAGCGCCGTCATGACTGCAAGCATCTCTTTATCGTAAATTTCATAGTTTTGTTCTGCAGGGGTAAGAGCTTTCGAGAGGAATGCTATGGGTCTGAATTTATCATTTTGTTTCTGGGATAGGACGGCTCCTACAGCGAAGTCAGAGGCGTCTGTTTCTAGTTTGAACGGGTCGTCGTCGTTTAGTATAGTGAGGGTGGGAGCAGTAGTAAGCATTTTCTTCAATGTTTCAAAGGATGTCTCTTGTTCATCTTTCCAGGTCCAGTCAACTTTTCCGGTGAGCACAGTGAGTGGTTTCGCAATTCGTCCGTAGTCTTTGACAAATCGTCGATAGAAGTTGGGGGACCCTAAGAATGATTGGAGTTCTCTTTTATTCTTTGGTGTGGGCCAGTCAGCGACCGCTGCGACTTTTAACGGATCCATACGGATAGTGTCTTTGGACATGATCATGCCTAAGTACTTGACTTCCTGTTTCTCGAATTCGCATTTCTCTGGTTTAAGATACAACTGGTTTTGTTGCAGGATACGGAGAACTTTGGTGACTATTTGGCGATGTTCTTCGAGTGTTTCCGTGAAGACCATGATATCGTCTAAATATACAATAACTTTTCCTTCCGTGATCAGTTCTCTTAGGAGGTAGTCCATCATGGTCTGGAAGGTCGCTGGCGAGTTGGTAAGTCCGAAAAACATGACAAGGGGTTCAAACAGGCCGCGATTGGTCCTGAAAGCGGCCTTGTGTTCGTCTCCTTCTTGGATTCGGACGTTGTTGTATCCCCATCGTACGTCTAGTTTTGTGAAGTAATTGGCACCTTTGAGTTTATCGATGAGTTCGGATATGAGGGGGAGGGTGTAGCGATTCTTTATGGTAAGCTCATTCAGCTTGCGATAATCTTGGACGGGGTGTAGTGAACCATCTTTCTTTTTGATAAAGAAGAATGGTGATGCGTAGGGTGATTTGGATACTCGAATCCGTCCACTTGTTAGGTTTTCGTTAAGGAATTCGTCTAGATGGTGTTGTTCGTCTCGGCTAAGAGGGTATGTTTTGCAGTCAAGACCATTAGCCTCGGGTATTAACTCAATTGCATGGTCCCAAGGACGTTTTGGGGGAAGTTTGTCAAATGATTCTTTGGTGAAGACGGGTTCGAATTCATGGTAGATTGGGGGAACAACATCTCGGAAAGTGAGCTTTGACTTTGCCTTTTTGGAGGATTCAGCGATTTGTTGACTTTTTGTGGCAAAAGCATTCAATTCTAGTTGTGTTATTTCCATGATTCGTGTTTCAAGATCGACGGCTAGGACTTTATCCCCTTCTTCAGGATGATACTCCGGATCATCGGCAGGGAAGGTAATCTTGTTGGTCCGCCAATCAATTGTTGGATTAGTTAGTATCAACCAGTCGTATCCAAGCAGTATGCGCGGTGAAAGTAGGGACACTACGATGACATCTATCAAATGTTCTTTCCCCTTCACATTGATGTGAAGAGTGACATAGTGTGTTACTTTCTGGGATCGGCCATCGGCTCCTGCAGCGTCAAGAGGGACGGGCAGAGGCGTAGTATTGAGGGTGTACTTGTCAACCAGTTTTCGATCAATAACTGAGTTGGTGCAACCAGAGTCGATAAGGGTTGGGACGGTGAATGTCTGTCTGTCGTCTATGGTAGTGACTTGAGAAATGACATGGAGGCTTCGTTTTGGCGTGGGGTTGTGCGGCGAGGTGTAAGCATGGATGCGTTCTACAATGTTTTCTTCGTCGTGGTTCTTGAGCATCTGTATCGCTTGCAGGGTGATATGTTCGTAGTGATATTTATGGGCCCAGTTTTGTAATAGAGCTCTTGCTCTTTCTGGTTTCTGGTCTTTGATTCGTCTGGCCAACCATTCCGGTGAATGTGGCTTTGCATAGGTTTCAGTTACAGCACGTAGATGTTGATCAACTCGTTTCATTGCAGTCGTTGGTAACATACGAGGGTTAAGTACAACATTACGGGTCAGAGAGTCCGTGCTCACTCCTGACCTTTCTGAAAATCCTTCGGGGGCGCTTCGATTTCTTTTAATGACGATGTAGTGGGAGTGTCTTTGGTTTCCTCCGTTTCCATATATCGTATTGCCATCTTTCCATGTGGGCAATTTCTAGCAATGTGGCCTCGTTCGCCACAGTTGTAACAAGTAACATTTGGGTTGGGCCGATGTTGTCTCTGCGTGTTGGAACTCCCAATCTCCATAGGTACACCTGATCCTCCAAATGTTCCTGCTGTGTTTGGATGGACTGCATTCTGGGGCAGTGGTCTATGTGATGGAGTATAATACGGTCGTTGTTGGATATACCATGGTCTTCGCGTCTCTGTTCGCGGTACTGTTTGTTGATGCTGTGGTGGGGGGTAGTCTTGGTTCTGCTGATAACGCGGTGTCATGCACCAAAGTTGATTGGTAGCATGGACAGGTGTCAATAACGAAGCGAATATTCAAAAAGACTCGCCTTTGCGCCACACAGGCACAGTGCCACGTGGAATAGTAATTAATATTGCCCTTTTCGAACTTGTGGCTGATCAGCACCACCTCTATTAGGCAATCCAGTCACGCTCACCTTTGCTTTTCCATCCGGTACTTTCCACGTTTCGGCATTTCGGCAAATTTTCGCGTCGCCACTGGCTACACATTGCATTGCGCCCTCGCTTTTGTCGTTTCCCTTACTCCCCTTCCTTTGCCTAGCCCCACCATGGGCCCCTTCCTCTCCTTTTTATTCTCACCCGATGGTCATTTCTGGGTCCCCATTTTAGTTCACCTCCTCGTCACCTCCACCCTCCTCCTCCTCATCTTCTTTGCTCCCCCACCATTTCTGATGTCACCACTTCCTATCCGCTTCCGTCGCCGATCCGTTGACTACCACGTGCCACTGCTGATATCAGCAAAGCCCCGGTGGCCGGTCCAAATAGGGCAACAGGTCCATCTTCATGACGTCGATCTGCCATCATATACTATCAAAACATCGGTCGCTCGTCTTGCCTGGTTGGAGCGTGGGTGGGTAATTTTTGAGCTGGAGAAGGTTCATCCCCTTGCGTCGCCCATGTTCATCGCGGTCCCATTCACTTGGGTACACTTATCTTTTGTCCATCGTCTTCGCTACAGCTACACCTACCACACGCTGCCTGGGACTCACTTGTTCCAAATTGGGACTACTCCTCTCCCTCCCTCGTTTGATCAGGTGGTCCAACACAACCAGTCCATTGGTAAGGCCATGGAACTGTCGGATTTGGACTAGGTGGTGGACCGGTGGCTCCAGTTTCTTTTTCTTCAGCAGAACATTCATTTACAGTGCGATTATTTTTGATTTTTGAATCATTTTTATGGACACATATTTTTTTAGAATGCCTGACTGACAATAAAGGAACTGTGTTGATACTGATAGTGTTTTGCCTTGCCCTTTTTTTTACTGCATCTTCCCATGACATCATGATTTTCCTGCTCTCTTTTTGCTATTGGACTTTACTTTATGGCTGTACAAACCTGTGACATTACTCACAGCATTTATTGTTCTATCCCTTTCTTTTCCTTTTTTTGACAATCTTATCCTGTGCTACCTACGCAGGATTCGTCAGCGTACATTCCTTCCTTCATATTCTTTCTCATTCTTTTTGCACAGCTATACTGTGCATAGCCTACTTTTCTTTTACTATATAAACCCCTGTATTTTACCTTGTAAAAAAAAAGAACAAGAACTCCAATCCAGACTTCTTCTCTACTCTCAAGCTCACTACTCTGCTACTTGTGATCCAGTGTGGTCACAACACTTCCTACTTCTACCACTGTCAACTGCTGTCATCGTCACTTCCCACTTTTGAAGTCATTGTCATCCCTTTTGATTAGAGTCCTTCTGAGCACTACAGTTTGTGCGTCAGGAGCCTGCTATCACTGGGAACCTCGTCACCTCGTCATCCTCGTCGTTCTCAAACCTACCTTGTGCTACCATTAGCAAGGTAGTGCTCGTCTATACTCGTCACAAAGCCCCTATCCTTCTATAAATTCAACTATCCCTCCTCCTCAAAACCCACACTCATACACCTCTGGGTTTTACTTTGAAGGATCTTTATACGTACCACCCCACGAACAACCAGACCACTCCACTGTTCTAGGAGGCAAAGCCCATAAACAAGTTCCGTGGAATCTGGGAGGATTGTGTGTTAGTTTGTTTTGTGTGTGGTTTTCTAACAACAGTTCTTATCATCGACAGCGGTTGATATTGTTGGTACTGAGATGGCGACTTCTGTTGAGGGGGTCTATCTCTTTTCCTTTCCAGATTAAGTTCTTCATTTCACTGTTCCCATTTTCTTGCTGCTGCCTTCCATTCTAAGTACGTGGTGGGTAGGTTTTCCTGCTGCGAGATACAATCACGAAGGAACTGAGAGAGGTTGCGGCAAAGGATACTGTGAATGAACGGATAACTTTCATCTGCATCTGGTGGTAACCCTGCTTCCATAAGTTTGGATTCGAGTCCTCCAAAATATGCGTCTACCATCATTTCTCGCTGTTCATAATTATGAAGGGCAATCTCTGCTTTCAACTTGAGATGGGGATCCAGGAATTTGTTATGTAATTCCTTGATGAATTCCGAGATAGTTCCCTAATTCCGTGGTGCAAATAGGTCTCCTAGCACTGCGGTTTTGTTGTTGAAATTCGCCTTCCATGTGTGACAGGCGTCATTGGCTTTATCAGACAAGATTCCGGATAATGCGAAGAGGATTTTGGAGGAGTTGGTTTGGAAACTTCTGGGGTAGGCGAAAAAGTAATTGGCTAAGGCGTTCTTCCAGTCAACGTACATTTCCTTTTTACCAATGAATTCGAACGGAGGAGTGGCAAGGACAGCTTTGCTACCTTGATTTGTTTCGTCGGCCATTGCTGCCGCTAGATCAGGTTCAAGGTCTAAAGATTCCTGATTGAACCAATCGTCGGGTTGGTTTTCGGGTTCTAGAGCTTCCGCAGCAGCTCCTAGAGATTGTGGGGGAGGTGTGTCAGGAGTGACCAAAGGACGGGGTTCTCGGTAGGGCTCCAGTTTTTAACGGGTTAGATAACGAGTCTTAGATAACGGGTCTTTTAGATAATGAGTCCTTTTTAATTAAAGTCTGGGTCAAATGTAAAGTTACTAGGGAAGTCTCCTCCTTCTGCTTCTCGGGGCCTCCAGTACTCTACGCTTTGAGTAGACTCTTCGCTTTCCGACTCAGTTTCACTGCTAGATTCTCCTCCAACTATGTCCGTTAGCGAACTTCCTGTTTCTCGTTCTATCCTTTCTGCGCAAGGTGCAAAAAGCTGTTCAACCGACGGGATGAGCGGTGCTTCTCCTCTTCGACCTTGGTAGGTGTACGAGTACTGCGGATAGATACAAGTTCGTGGGCTATGGTTAATAACGGCCCAGAAATTGCTTTGGAGAACTGTAACAATGAAACATTCGGGGTGATCAGATTGTTGGTTAACAACAAATGGGGTGAGGATTTCTAAGATCCAGTAATATTCGTCGACGTATTCTGAAACATGTCGAATATTGTTGATTTTGGTTGTGTAATCTTCTCCGTCACGGGATTTCCTCTGAGCAGTTGCGATGAGCTGATCAAATTGTGCTAACACAGCAACAACTCGTCGAATGTGATCTTTGGTAGAGGGTGTGACAATTATAATAGAAGTGCTGTGTTGAAGACCAAACCGTGGTCCGAATGTGTCAAGATCTTGGACTTCAGGGAGGTAGAGAGTTCGGCGAAGTCGTGTTAGATATTGGACAATAGAAAGGTGGTCTAGATGATTGCCGATGCAGAAGTACTGGATAGGTTGGTAACTGACAGGAGAGGCGGAGTAGGTGTTGTAGTAGTCAGATGTAAAAAATGAGGATGGGATATCGTAGGTAGGTTCCTCGTGAGGCCTCTTCCTTAACACAATGCCGCAAAGCAAGGTGTGTTCGAAGTCGTAAGGGAGGAGGCGGCTGGGTATGTCTGGAAAAGAAAGAGGGCGGATTTGATGAAGGTCGAGGAGGTCTGGAATGTGACTCTGCGAAAGTTGCAGGTTTCGCTCTTGTACGTTGGCTACTCCCTTCAAGAGCTTAACCCTCTGAGTATTCTCGTAACTCGGGCGTACTAGGCTCTCGGAGTAGTCGATCAACGGAATTTGTTCGTGCCACAGGGATATGAAGATTAAAAGTTCTCTCCGTGCTCTGTCGGAGACGTTGGAGTACCTCCTCGAGACTGCGAGAATTTCTCCTACAGATGGCGGAATGGTAAAAAATGGATTGGGTGAGAGCGAGTGCGTCGTTTATGTCGAGGATGATTTCCTCAATCGGATCGATTGGAGAAGACGAAGCAGAGGAGTCTTGATACAACTCAGTGATCTGTTCGACCGTTCCTTCCGCGTCTGGAGTACGGGCTTCAGTAGGGACGGGGAGGACCGGGAGCGGTTTGTTGAGGGCTGCGAGGAAATCTCTCTGGTGTCTGCGGTCTGCGTCTGATACCCACTCTTCTGAGAGCTGTTGGGATGTAGACACGATGGAGGTATACGACGTCGCTGACGAGTCCGGTTTGTAGGTATCTGATGATGGCAAAGAACGCAAAGAATTGGACGAGAGCGGTGATGGTAGAGAAGGCGTCCAGTTTGAGATGACTGAACGACAATAGGTGTAGTGGTGTGGATGGTGAGGGGTCGATGACGATAGTGAGGAGAGGGATAGGGATGATAAAGGTGTGGAGAAGGTGATGATGAAGGTTTAGACCGGTGCAGTGGCAATGACAGTCTTTTTCAGGGTGTAAGGAAATGGTTTTCCAAAGAGGGGCTCTGGAAAAGGATTTGAAGGAGGTGAGTTCAATATTTTGTCAGGCAACAAATACAAAGCTATATAACAAAGCACAATGCCTGGTCAAGTCCTTGCTGGAAGGCGGTGAATCAGGGTATGAGAATGAAGAGTATCGGTATGAGCGCAAATCCAAACTAATATTGAACTAGAGAACAATACATCGAGTATGTACTTCTTTATATAGTGAACGGCGATGGTCAGACCGAGAAAGGGAGGAACTGAGAAAGTGGTCTGACCAGCTAGCTAACCAATAAGTAAAAAGGAGAAGGGGGTCCGATCTATCGTATTTACTAATCGTATGAGAAAATGTATTGGTAAGGGATGTACAATTGGCTGTATCAGTAAGCCCATGAGAAGGCGCTGACTCACAACCTTCTTCGCTTATCAATATTCCTCCGAAGTATTCCCAGACATAGCACTGGATCGTGGCTTATGTCATCTGGATATCTTCTCGAGGGTCGACAACAAGTCTACCTCGTCGTAGGTATGATAGGACGTGAGTGTGAATAGAAAATAAGAAGAAAAAGGATAAAAGTAATAAGACACCTGCGGTAATCTCTAGTCCGAGGGCAAGAGGAGTGACGGGGATCGAGTCTGCTAACCACGACATGACGGGAATGCAATAAGAAAAATCGATTCCTCACAGTAACCACTCCCTCATCACTACCTTTATAGTGTGTTCTTGTGTGCGCCAGAGTAACTAACTCTTCGTTGTTACAGTTGCTTCCCTGTCTACTACAGCCGACAATGCCTCTTCCCCCCCCGGCTGGTGCAACCCACCCCACCACCTCTACATCTGCCACTTCTGGGGCTGCACCGGCCGCTGTGGTTGCCCCCGGAAACGTGCCCACTCCCCCCGCTACCCATACATACCTCGGGCAAGTCTTTGAGGTGCCAGAGACGGTCAGCAATGGTCAGCAGTTATATTTGGTAACACGGGGCCGCAGGATTGGCATATTATTTTCTAATTGGTAAGTCCTCTAATCCTTTTCTTTTGAAAAATGATCTAACATCATACATATGTAGGCAATCCACCTCCCCCCATGTCATTGGGGTGAGCCGTGCGGTCTTTACACGTTGCCTCTCTTTAGAGGTTGGAATTACTGCTATGCATGAGGCCATTGAGGCTGGAGCAGTGGAAATTTTGCCTTGAAGTGGGCCGTTTACATACCTTGTACGATAGCTGTGTAGGGTGCACTCTCTGTCTTGGTGTCAACGTGTAAAAGTCATAGCAATATACTCTTTGCATCACAAACTTCGTGCACACTGAGGGTTATCACAAGTCACACAAATGATTCTTTTACAGGTATTTAATGTTCATTTAGTATTTTTTACTTAATGACAGGTATACATGCAGCGGCTGTTAAAAAGTACTTGCCGGAGGCGGCATGTCGAACCGTAACTAACGATCCACCGCTACAGGTCACAGGCGATCACATGATCATTGTCACGTCATGGAATTCGGGCCTGTGCGTAAGTAGTGAACTTGCCAACGAGCTTGTCAGTATCTCTATTGGCAACTGCTTATCAGCGCTGACTAGGTGCTGTTTGTTGGCCAATTCTTTAGGCATAATGTAATGCCAATGATCAGTCTTTCTTCCTCTTCTCAAAGTCCTCCCCAAATCTACGAGTTCTAACGCTAAGACATAGTCCCCTCCACGCTCACAGTTTTGCTTTGACTGTCTACAGCTCAAAGTAGAGATACACGGTGACCGAGTCATGTCTGTATCAGGTATCTGCCTAACTTTTTCCCTTTTTGTTCTATGCTACCAGCCCAATGTCTCTCTCGTGTTGCAATTTTTTAGGTTCATGGCACCCAGTAAAGTGGGAGGGACCGTTTTGAATCGGCTTGTGCGATCAGACGATAAGAGTTGGATAAGTAGTGCTCAGATGTCCTCAGTCTGTGAGTCCCACTATCACGGGTTTCAAGGTGAAATCGCGCGGAATCCGATCTTCGTCTGTAATTTAGGAGATCACCACGTCTGCTACAAATTTCATTTACGACTTGTTTTTTCATCATCGCCACAAACGCACGAGACTATGGTGCAGCGAACGATGGCGAAAGAACGTGTTGAAGGAGTTGAATGATTCATCAGGTAATCACCATAATAGGTACGTTCAACTGTCTTCTCTTCCCTTATAGAAAGTAATTTCCACTTAATAAGCTTTTGTGGCTCTTACCATCACGTATCACAATTGCCAGATTCCCAACTGCAGTTACAGTACGCTGTGGTTTACGAGAGACCTTGACCTTGGCGATCGGGTTTAGAATCCTGTGTGTATCCGATTCGATATCTCCAGATTGAATAGACTTTTAATGCTCATCGCATTCCTCATTCAGTTAACTGAGCGCTGTATATCACACGCCTGTGGTGTTGTACAATCGGTGTATACTTGCTCTCCCGCCGAAGGGGGTAAGGAGCGGAGATCACGTTCGTCGGACTCTGTGGTTATTGGGTACGTGAATCCCGATGACCTTTTCCCTCCACTGAGAGCTTATACACAGCCTTTTAGTCTGTATAGAGTATAGTAGCTGCTGTGCAAGAATGACATGTAGGCACATGACTGGCTTACCCAAGTAGCTTTAGTGGATATTATTAATAGCACCTGCAAGAACTGTTGGCTGTTCGTGCATTCATACCCAGAAACCGAGTATTTCTTGTGGTAATATAATTGGCAGCAGTTAGACAAAAGGCTCATCCAGCTGATGCTATTCCGATCATATCGCGTTGTAAGTATTGCTTTGGCCGGTTAGCGACTGGTCATACCTGTTCAGTTAATGTTTGCCGGCACCGGATGTAAAATAACAGCGATGTGATGTGGATAACCCGGCTCACTGGACCAGGTCAATCAACTATCGGCGAACATTTCTGACGCCATATATTTAGAGCTTATCCTTCTCGAAAACTCGCAATTTCCTACCTTCCCTCTTCCATCATGTCTGCATCTCAGTTCATCACTGTTTCTAGTGAAGCCTCCGAGTTCTCTCTGCCAAGGGCCTCGACAGAGCCAATCGCTCAGCAGCGTAAAGTAAAGAAAAGGATTATTGTATGCTGCGACGGGTGGGTAGCGTGTTTGTTAGGATATACCGAGTTTGTCGGCTCACGCTTACTTGTCGCAGAACATGGCAGGATGGAGTTATCGTGAAAGAACGATGGATGTATACTAACATTCTCGTGAGTAAGGCCTCGATCGCTGGTCACATATTGGCTGATATGTCTTTGCAGAAACTCTCTCGAGCTCTCAATCATGTTGACGAACGGCCGTACGTCGTCCATAGATTAACTCGACTGACGCGGAGTTGAAAATGTTCCATTATCTAGCGATTTTCCCATTCCACAAATCGTATTTTACCAGACGGGTGTAGGGAGCGAGCCCAATCTTTACTCGGAATACGTGCAAGGTATGGTCTTCTTGCATATACCCACTAATCTAGTACTAGCATGCTGAGAAGTTTTCTCATAAAGGTGCTACCGGATATTCTCTTGGTAGGTACACTACTCATACGTCAGCGAATGTATATGAACTTGACTCTTCTCCCTAGTCGTCAAAGTTCAAGAAGCATATGCTTTTATTGCACAGTGAGTGTAGATATCTATTTCTTGTTTCAATTGCTAATTGCTTGCACGGCGTGTATCTAGAAATTTCCATCCTGGAGATGAGGTATATATACGTCATATGCAATCTTCTATACCTTACTGATACGTCGAATTCGCAAAGATATATTTGTTCGGATTTTCTAGGGTAAGTTGTTCGAAATAATATATGGTTTACACATATTCTGACAGACTTGTAGGGTGCTTACACCGCACGTATGATAGCAATGATCATCGTCCGTCTCTCATGATTTCTGTAGTCATCCTCCATTTAACTTGAACTCCCACAAACAGGGAGCCATCGGTGTCCTGAACCGTACTGATATGGATAATTTTGCCGATATCTTCGTGTCGTATCAAAAGTTAGGAAAACTCAAGGATGGTGCAGGCACGTCCGAGTCTTCCCGTCGCTTTTCATACATCTGAGCTGACAGTGCCTTCCAGAGAAGACAGCTTTACAAAAAAAGCTTGACCCTTGGTTATCTCATGACGCTCCTGGAAAAAAACGAGCCGACTCCGACCAAGACACGTTTTCAATCAAGTAAGGCTATATCGTAGTGTGCACCGACTTTGACTCAAATAAAGGCCCGCAGATGTGTTGGCGTTTTCGACACAGTTGGTTCTCTGGGTTTGCCTGAAGAGTTGACGCACCATGCACCATCGACTAAGTCCCTCTTTGGGTTCTCTGATACTTTCCTTGGAGAGCATATCGAGCGCGCATATCAAGCCCTTGCATTAAACGAAACTAGGGCAGACTTTGTGAGCGTCAACGACTTGGTATAAGGATATCAGAAGTGACGTGTTCGATAACGTAGAATTGTGCGAAATTTGACCAGACAACAGGTGGTCGCAAAAAGGGTCAGGTTCTTAAGCAGGTGTGTTTTTCTCCATCCATATCTAGTGACATTCAAGTAAATTAACGTCTTTTATAGTGTTGGTTTACTGGTAAGCCTTTTCAAATGTTAATATGGACATTATTTTGATGACTCTCGCACTTTCATCAGGTTCTCACTCTGATGTAGGTCTTTCCCCTGCGTGTAAGGCTCATCGACTAAATAAGCATTACTTTACTAGATTGGTGGAGGCTGGCACGATCATGATCTCTCTGATTTGACCCTCACTTGGATGGTGGTATGTTAGAAAGTGAAGGATGCAAAGGCTTGATCATCTCATTTCGTTCACAGGCAAACATCGAGGACATGTTGTCAGTTGACATGACGTACATTAAATCATTACCGGACCCGGTGGCACTCTGGGGAGAACAGCAGCCACACGAGTGAGTGCAAATGGGGGTAGATGTATTCACCTACTGATGTCGGTGTTTTTTCCATCTAGCCCGCGGACAGGTATTTTCATCTTATCAGACAAAATTAGTCGAACACTGCCCACGAAGACTGACGACGTCACACACGAAACTATTCATCCCTCGGTGTTACGCCAGGCGCATATGCTTCCTCAATTACAGAAAAACATTGATGAAGACCCTGCCCTCGTTTGTCAGCTCTTACCTTTCGAGCAGGAGATGAGGGAACACTGGCCATATGTTCCGGGAAAATATGATGCGAAGCAGTCCAGAGGGTCTGCTCAAGTGATATCGGTCACCTCTGCAAAAAAAGATTTCTTATGGAGCAGTACGAAGGAGGTAGTATCCGTCGGGGCTCAGCTAGGTCAAGAGCTCTTCAGGGAGGTTCGTCAGACAACCACGACTACTTCGGGAGGGGACAATGCACAGGCATCTCATGGCTCTAGCTGGTTCGCGCAGATTGCTCATGAATCCCATGTCGGAGCTATCATCAAGGAGTTTTCTGGTTCTCAAACGACCCCTAAACATTGAGTAATAGCTAAAAGTTGATGGCTGTATTTTATACTTTCAATTAAGATGATCTTATTATCTTGAATTTACTATCAGACCGTACTTCGATGCGAGAATTTGTCTGTGGTGTGAATCCTGAAAGAGCGAGCTTGGGGAGGTATAAGCAATGAGTAGAGGATGCGTGTCGGAAGTAATCCCTACCGCCGCCAGTGAAAGTGTGGATCTGCCTTGTCGACGACGCGTATATCCGAACCAAGCGTATGGCCGCGCTTCTCTATAGACCTGTCCGATGGGAGGCCTGATTAGACTGGGGAGGTAGGGAAGCGCGTCCTTCTGAATCTGAATCCAAAGGTGGTCCCGGGAGTTCGGTGGAAGCGGTGTGTCACGTTTGAGTTCGACCTTAACAAAGCCCAAGCACTAAATATTAATGCTGCGCATGGCTGGACGGCCTTACTTTAAAGAAGGGAGGTTCGTACGGTGGTCGTTTGGTTACGGTTGGAATGCCGGCGACGGCATCGGATTTCTTTCAACGACTGACAATTTCGATAGGTCTCTTTGAATATTCCTAAGGGCATGTCCATATCTGTAAAAATGAATGTAGTATATTGTGCTTATTCTCATATGTGGTAGCCTGTATTTATTATATTTACATTGAAAAAACAGAAAAGTAATCAACGAGCAGGAAACAAGAGATGATAATGCCGGTGCAAAAGCGAGAATACCTGGATGAATCAATAAACACGGATAATATAATAACTTACAATATGTGACTGCCCGTAAAACGTGGGTGGCAACTGTGGCAACAAGTGATAAAGTCATAAAACAAGAATAAAATAAAAACTCACGTTTTATCCACGGCACGGCACCAGGGTTGCTATACCGTTATATGACCACCAAATTAGCAACATTTTATGGCAAGATTATCTGAGCTGAATGACAGGGCTTGGTTAGTTGACTATAGTGCGACAGCCATAAAAAATTTAGTACTGCACAGTTATGCGGATCTGTGGCCATGTTATTAGTTACAGGTTACACCATCACACACGACGAGGTTTTTTCCTTACTACCGCTCACTGAGTGCTCAATCTCGTCCAACGCTGCAGTCACTATTCTGGATCCATTCCATCAGAACGCTCACTCCACAGATCAGCTAAAACCCAATTTATTTATTTTACTCTGGCCACTCGAGGTTGACTGAGCATGCAAAGTAGGTAAGCGTGACTTTCTGCTTACCTAATATTTCCAGCTGACATATGCCTTGTACCCCCTTGCACTCAATCCCTGGCCTGCCTGCGAACTTTGCCGTACAAATTTTATGTAGTAACTATTTTCCTTTCCATATTCGTGACATTTTGGTCTTCACCAATTTTCCCTGTACTTGCAAAGCACATTTTATAATAATATTGATACTCACAACAATCACGGTCACACTGCATGGGCAAATTAGAGGTATAGAAGCGGCTGTTGAATATACTAAGATGCCGTGTTCCGCGGTGTTTAAAATTCCAACCGTAACCAAACGACCACCGTAGGTTCGATAGACAGAACCGGTATTACTGTAAGTTTAATTGGCGGAATTTTCCGAGGCTCAGCGAATTGCCGTGATATCACTGAACTGGCTCTAATAAGTAAAGGTTAGATCGTCACGGATGTCGTTTTAAATTGTGGTGGTCATCATGAGCCTCGTTTCCTGCCGTCGCCTTCTGCACCCTTTGATAGCTCTGAAGTGACCGAAGATAGTTAGTGAGTATTCTACATAGGCTGTTGGCAGGAACTCACGTCACGCAGCACGCTTTGATCTTTGGATTTTAGTGGCTGCACACTTGTTTCGTTTCGTTGATGTCATATTCCAGTTCATTTCTCCTTTTGCCATGCCTCTTGCCATCATTGGAGCGTCAAAGAACCAAGGCCGCGCCCGCAACCCTCCAGGTGGCCCAGGAATGACTTATTTTTCAATCTGTCGCATCCCGAGTAGATCAGTGATCAGACAGAACTGCATCCCCTAATCTCCCGTTACTCTGAACCAGCCATGTTTGCGGTGTTATGATAGATTGAGGTCTTGATAAGTACCGCCTTGCCTTAGATACAACATTCGCACATGCTAATAACAGCGCTTCCCATCTCCTTAAACCTCACCGAGAGGGCGAAGTTGAAGGCCACTCACCTCTCTTTCACTTCCCCAAGTCAAATATCACAGCTATGTCTTCACTATCAGACGTAAAATACTTGGGATACTCATACTGGGGTACGGACTTATCGTTGGATATATGCTTGCATTTACTTAGTGTCGTTCTTACAGGACTCCTGGTTGCAACCATGTTAGCTCATATGACTAGTCACTTCTACACGAAAAATGAAGCTTTAGCAAGTTTTATAGGGTGTACACTTTCGCAAGGTTGTTATTACTTTCACAATTACAACGATCGGTGGCCTGTAAAGACACTGGCGAGTAGGAATGTCATTTCAAGAATGTTTTGGTGCTCTTACCCTAACACACCAGGTTTCGTTTATCATGTACGAAAAAAGTATCATATCAAGGTTACAGAATTTCAGCTAGTGTTTCATAATAGCATTTTTAGCACATTGAATTGGATCCTTTTAGCCAAATCAATTTTCGCCTATATGGTTTGTCTCCAGTTCATCACAAATATCCAGACTTTGAAGACTAGGATTTACCCTTCAGGTTCAAAATTACGACAATCCGTCTGCTCTTACACTTCTGCCGTGGTGCGTAAAGTCCCTTTCCATAGCTGATGCCACCGAGTGATGGCGAACGTAGGGGATATTCCGCAGAGACTGCCACAACATATATCGTGCAAAGCACGTACGTGATCCCACAATAGCCTTATTCCGATATCTTCCTGATCGTGGTCAAGCGCACAGCTGTTCTTCGCTCACCACATTTACACAGGTGTGTCTTTCCCCGATAGGATGGATTGCCTTTATTTATTCGTAGCATAGTCAATAAGAATAGTTGGATAGTGGCTTCGATCATAGTGAGTTTTTGTTGTTGGTCGGGTGTTGTATTTACATTCACTCTAGGTCTTTTTTGCGTCGTGTGGTTTAGGCGAGTGCTGTGTTCGTTCCAAATATGAGATATGTTTATTTATTCTTTCCTTTGTTTCACAGGTTTCGGGATGAGTAGGTTGCTAACCCGTGGTAGTATGATATCGTTGATCAACGCATATCTATATAGCTCTTTCTGGTCTGTTGGCACAACACTCATACCTGGGCCTTGCGTATACTGGCACTAAAACTTTCGACGTATGCCACCCAAGGTTATGCACTTTGTATTGTGTATTCTGACTACAGCCTGATGTTCCCAGATTATAAGTGATATATGTGTAGTTGTTGCGCTTTCTCGGTTACAAGAGGATAGTATTCAAGAAGTCAGCGGTATATTCCACATTCCCATCTTCTTTATCTGGTTTATCTTCTGCTACACAGATGAGTACTGATCAGTAGTACCTTATAGGACAAGAGGCACCATTTCATCGATAACATTCCTAGTGCTTAATCGTGGCATATTCCTTGTGACTTTTCAAAGTATATATCTGACCGTCTTAGCTGTAGGAGAAATTCACTGGTATTGGTATGTATCCTTTACTCGGTGTGATTGTGTGTTCATGAACCATAATGGAATGAAAAAGGATTCCTTTCCATATGTGCCTTGTTAGTGCATACGCAAACACCACGTGTAAGTTATCGTCTGATTCTTAACATCACGCACTAATATGATGATGCCTGATTTGCAGTGGTCCTGTGGGTATAGAATAACTCCATTTATCGATATGGTCTTTGATATATCTGATTCCAGATTAAATGAACGTGCAAATATTCGAGAAAAGGGGAATATCAATGAGATATTATCTCTCGACCTCAATCTCCAACCACCTTTGGAGTCCATTGTGGTTCGTTTGTCACAACTGTTGCAGAATCCTAGTTCACACCAGGCGGTCGTGAATTCAACGGTGTGTTTGAAACAAATCTGTCTTCTTGGAGGATGTGCTAAATTCTTTCCTTTCGGTATAATTACTGATTGAGGCTAATCATGGTTGCACGAGTGAAACTACTCTGGCTACTATAACATTAGAAAGGGATCCTGTTAGTTTTGGTGATTCTGCACCTTTGTGCTACCTATATATTTTCATTCCTTTCTCTATCTATTCTTCTATCATTCACTATTGATTGTGTTCTCTATTATTTCGTCTTTGTGGCTGCTTTGTTTACCTTTGTTTACAAAACTTCGGACAGTACTGCAGAGTCCAATGCTTCCCATTCTCTAGTTACTCACATTGGACTCTAGTTCCAGTCCCTGATTGCTCTCAGCAAGTGGCTAGACACTTCCTTCAAGCTTTGTTCTTAATAGGTTATGAGCCCTGTGCTCTAGCCATCTTCCTGACCTCATATCTCACCATCCAAGCGTCCTACTGCTTATCCATCGTAACCATCATCTTCTGGGACTCTTATTATCTCATCCATCACCTCAGATTACTCTGATCTCATCTTGATCTCCAACAACAACTCCTTGTTGCAAGTTACCCCCATTTCGGACGCTTTTTTGGTCTTATCTGCACCATATCTCGCCCAATCCTTATCTGATTGTCCTGTAACTTCTACCATCGTCTTCTACGGCCTAAATAACCCTAGCAGACCTGTCAGAGCGGTTGGATTTGAGCTGGATCTTTCTGTGAGCCTTCATCATCATTTGATCACCTTTTGGCCCCCTATTCCATATCTCCACATCCTGTGCTCGGATCTTGGCCCTATTTGAGCCATCTACTACCCTATACTATTGCACTTTACACCCTCAATTTGGGGGCAATCCATCCATTCCATCATCCTCTGTGAAGTTCGCATTTTTGGCACTTTCACCCCTATTGGACCCCTATTGCATATCTCCACATCCTGTGCTTCACTTCTTGTGATATTTGGGCCATCTATTACTCTATAAAAATGTTCCCTATACCTCTGATTTGGTGGCAATCCATCCATCTTATCTGTCTCTGCATCAATTTCGACTTTTTGCCCTATTTTTCGCTTTTTGGCATATCTGGTGTGTGCATAAAGCTCCAATCTTCTCTACTCTGTCCATTATCAGATAGAACAAGCCTATAGACTGTGAAGCTCGCCTGCATTGCCTCAGTTTGCTGTTGCCTAGAGCCTCTCTCAGTCTGCGGTGTTTGGGGAGCTTAAGTCACTTTGTTGACTCATATACAAGCCCTATTAACCAACACTGTCTTGAGGCGATTTCTCTGTTAATATCAGTGTGGAATTGAAAGGGGAACACAGGCGTAACCCTGTAGCAGCACTAGGAAGCCTTAGCACCCTCCTGGATCGCTTTTGGACGCTTTTTGGACCCTATTTGGACCTATCCTTGCGCTTTCTGACCCTCTCCATATCCTCTCTTTACCGCCTCACCATCTTATCTGCTCGCCTCCTACTGTTGCCCATTGTATTTGCCACTATTCCATCGCCTATAGCCGTCTCTTACATCCTTTATCATTGCTCTATTGTCTTATACAACACCCATCATGTCTGACTCTGATCCCAAGTTCCATCCCTTGTCTGGCACTAACTACCCCCAGTGGAGTGGTGAAATGCAAGCCTAGTTGATGACCAAGGGACTGTGGAGGCTCGTCTCTGGCGCTGAAAAGTGTCCTGGGACTGACACTGAAGCAATAGAGAAATGGGAGTTGAGAGCTGAAAAGGCTGCTGGTGCATTTTACCTCAATGTCACCAAAGAGCAGCGCATCCATCTTGATGGCATCATTGATGATCCTGTCAAGATCTGGGAGAAACTGGCAATTGTGCACGTCTCTAAGAAGCCTGGGACGAGATTTAATGCCTATGACGACTTCTTCTCTATCAGAAAGAAGGAGGACGAGTCCCTGCAGTCTCTCATGACCAGAATTGACGAAGGCATGCATCAGATTCAAAATCTTCGTCCTACTGGCTTCTCATTGTCTGAATTGGACGATGAATTGACATGCATGGCCATGATTAGGGCGCTTCCTGATCAATATGCCCACTTCACTTCATCTCTACTACTTCTGGGCACCTTGGACAAGACCCAGCTCAGGGATGCTTTCCTTGCTGAAGAGGTCAATCGCCGTCGTCGTGCTGAAGTCGATTCTGCCTTGCATTCTTCATCTACCACTGCCAATAGCACCTGCACCCATCCTAACTGCCATCATTGCAACCAATCCACCACCTCTACTCGCGTTCAGTGTGATTTCTGTGGTTTACTTGGTCATACCCAAGACAAATGTCACAGATACATTGCTAGTCGCCAACAGGCAGTGGAGGGTGCTAAGAATCGCTACATGCGTGGCAATAAGGCTCAGGCAGGCTCCAGCAACTCTCAGAATACCTCTCAGCAGCCCAAATCTTCGCCCAACAATGCCAATTTATCTACTGTGGTCACTGAATCAGCTGGAAATGCAAGTCTTCATTCCATTCATCCCTCTGATCCTCATTGCCCTCTCCAACTTGATGCTGACATTGATTGGAATGCAGACACAGGTGCCACTTCTCATATGACACCTTATCGTCATTGGGTGCACCACTATACCCCATATTGTGTGCCAATCAAGCTGGCTGATCACACTGTTGTCTATTCAGCTGGTGTTGGTACTGTGGTGTTTAATCCTGTGATGTATGGCAAAGTGGCTAGGGCTGTGGAATTCTCTAGAGTGCTCCATGTACCAGATCTTCGAAATAATCTCCTCTCAGTCTTGTATTTAACTCGTCAAAGTGGTTTCAATGTCACTATTTCGTCTCATTCCATGTCCTTTATGCGTGACAACACTCTCTTGTTCACTGCAACTATCAATGACAACAATGCAGCATTCTTTGATGGATCTACTGCTGCTTGTGTTGAATTGGGACATTTTACTGCGACTATACCACTTGATTTGATGTTCTGGCATTGCAGATTGGCTCACCACCATCATGCTGATGTCAAGAGACTGATACAGAGAGATCTGGTCACTGGGCTTACACTGGAATCCAAGGCTGCTCCTGATCCTGTCTGTGAACCGTGCTTGTCTGGCAAGATGCATGCCAATCCATTCCCCTCATCTGATACTCGCTCTGCTCATCCTTTGGACCTCATCCATTCTGATGTACACCAAGTCTCTTCCCCCACATTCTCTGGTTATTGCTACTGGGTCACCTTCATTGACGATCACAGTCGATTCCGTGTTGTTGTGCCTCTCAAGGCCAAGTCAGATGTCTTTGATGCTTTCAAGAGATTCAAGGCTTATGCTGAGACTCAATTGGAGCGTAAAATCAAGGCTCTGTGCGATGACAAAGGGGGAGAGTACATGTCCAAGGAATTTGAGCAATTCACAGATGACCATGGGATTGTCAGACAGCATACCACCAGGAATCGTCCTCAGCAGAATGGTGTGGCAGAGCGAGCAAACAGACTTCTGACTGAGCGTATCACTGCCATGTTATCAGAGTCTGGATTGCCTAACAGCTTCTGGGGTGAATGTCTGTCCGCTTTGGTGCATGTCTGGAACAGGTGTCCCACTGATGCAGTGGCCCATGCCACTCCATTTGAGTTGTGGTATGGACGCAAGCCTGACATGTCTCACCTTCGCGTTTGGGGCTGCACTGCCTATGTGCATGTGCAAAAGGACAAAAGAGGTGTCTTTGGCTCTCATATGGAGAAATGTGTGTTCATTGGTTACCCTGAGGGGTACAAGGGATGGAAATTCTACAATCCTACCATCAAGCGCACTGTTATCTCTGAGAGAGCTGATTTTGATGAGCGCTACTTCCCTGGCTTGAAGAGGTCTTCTGACAATGTCCCGCCTCCACCTCCCACTCCACCTTTGCTATCCATGCCATTGGGCCTGGTTGAGGATGTCCCTGCACCAGGTCCAGGGGGAGATATGGGCCCACCAGCTGCGCTTCAGCAGCCTCAGCCATTGCCTGACAATGGGCCTCATTTGGACGTTGATGCAAAACCACCTGTGAATCAACCTCCTGAGCTTCCAAATCACCCTCCTCATCGCTCACCTTCTCCTGACTTGCCTATTGCACTGAGACGCCCTGTAAGGGCTAGGAGACCACCTAGACCATGGTGGCTTCAACACAGACAACCTACTCCTGCCATTGAGAGTGATGACAGTGATTCTGAGGCAGTTGATGATGAAGTGGCACACTTTGGAGACTCTGCTGAGCCTAGGTCATTTGCAGATGCAATGAAGCATCCTGATGCAGATAAATGGAGAGAGGCAGCCATGGAAGAGCTTCAAGCTCATGAGCGCAATGGTACTTGGTCACTAGTGGAACTACCTCCTGGAGTCAAGGCTATTGGTGGCAAGTGGGTCTTCAAGATCAAGCGCAACTCAAATGGCACTGTTGAGCGCTACAAGGCCAGATATGTGGCCAAAGGTTATAACCAGCGCCCTGGCTTTGATTTCCTCGAAATATTTGCACCTACTGTCCGCATATCGTCCATCAGAGTTGTCCTTGCCATTGCAGCCATCCACAACCTCCATTTGCGCTCCATTGACATTTCCCATGCATTCCTGGAGTCATGGATGTCAAGGTCTACATGCATCAGCCAGAGGGATTCCATCAGGGTCCTCGCAATCTTGTTTGCCAGTTGGACAAGGCCATCTATGGGACAAAGCAGGGAGGCAGAATGTGGAACCAGAAGATGCACACTGTGCTTGAAAAACTCGGATTCAAGCGTACTTATTCAGACTCTGCCATCTATGTCTTTAACAGAGCTGATGTGCGCATTATCCTGCCTGTCTTTGTTGATGACATGACACTGGCATCCACTTCTACTTCTGCACTTGACCAAGCTGTCAAGGACCTCTCCCTGCACTTTAAGCTTCGTGATCTTGGCCCTACTTCTTACCTACTTGGCATTTCCATCACTAGAGACCCAAGTAATCGCACCATCTCCCTCTCCCAACTTCAGTACACTCTGGACATTCTGGAGCGCTTTGGCATAAAGAACTGCAAGCCTGTGTTCACTCCCATGGATCCTGGTTTGCACCTCACCAAGGACATGTCTCCCAAAACATCCAGTGATGCTGCTTTGATGAAGGACATTCCCTACCTTGCTGCTGTTGGTGCTCTAATGTATCTGGCCACTACCACTCGTCCTGACATTGCCTACCCTGTTGGAGTCCTTGCCAGATATAACTCTAATCCTGGTCTTACTCACTGGAGCGCTGTCAAGCACTTGTTCCGCTACTTGCAAGGCACCCTTGATCATTCCCTTGTCCTTGGTCCTGATCCCAATTCCACTGAACTCTTCACCACTTTCTCTGATGCTGATCATGGTGTGTCAGGCAACAAATACGAAGCTATATAACAAAGCCCAATGTCTGGTCAAGTCCTTCCTTGAAGGCGGTGAATCAGAGTATGAGAATGAAGAGTATCGGTAAGAGCGCAAATCCAAACTAATATTGAACTGGAGAACAATACATCGAGTATGTACTTCTCTATATAGTGAACGACGATGGTCAGACCGAGAAAGGGAAGTACTAAGAAAGTGGTCTGACCAGCTAGCTAACCAATAAGGAAAAAGGAGGAAAGTGGTCCGATCTATCGTCTTTACTAATCGTATGAGAAAACGTATTGGTAAGGGATGTACAATTGGCTGTATCAGTAAGCCCATGAGAAGGCGCTGACTTACAACCTTCTTCGCTTATCAATATTCCTCCGAAGTATTCCCAGACATAGCACTGGATCGTGACTATGTCATCTGGATATCTTCTCGAGGGTCGACAACAAGTCTACCTCGTTGTAGATACAATAGAACGTGAGTGTGAAGAGAGAATAAGAAGAAAAATGATAAAAGTAATAAGACACCTGCTGTAATCTCTAGTCCAAGGGCAAGAGGAGTGACAGGGATCGAGTCTGCTAACCACGACATGACGGGAATGCGATAAGAAAAATCGATTCCTCACATTAGCTCCCCTTTTATAAGACTCGTGTCCTCATGAGTCCGGATGCGGCACTTTGGAACTTGTTACTAATCCAATCAAAAAGCATTGGAGGTTTGGAAGTGGCGGTGTAGTTTTCGTAAGGACGGAAGTGGAGAGAAGCGGTAATAATCCGAGGGGCGGCTGGATTTGTTTTATGGAAGGCGGCGAGTAAATCAGCGACATGCGTAAGATTGGTGTCGGGTTCCCAAGTTCGTTCAGAGACTGGATAACCATGCCAGTGAATGAGGTAGTCGAGTTTACTACCTTTCAGTTTGGTCGGTCTGGAAGCGATTATACTCTCTACTTCGTATTCGTCTATTCCTTCCACGATCTCGGGTGGTGGTCGCGAGGAAATTGGTTGATTGATGAATTCGGGAGCGTGGTATGGGGAGAGGATGGCTTCGTTGAATACGGGATGAATGGACTTCCAACTTTTAGGGACATCGAGTTGATAGGCGGAGGGTCCGACCTTTTGGGTGACTTTGAAAGGTCCGAAGCGTTTATCGTCTAATTTCTTCATTGGTCTATCCGTTGTGATGTTATGCCCTTCTAACCAGACTTTGTCGCCAGCTTGATACTCTCGGGAGGGGGACTTCTTCCGGTCGTAATACTTCTTCAGATTCTCGTTTGCTACAAGAAGGGAGGATTTCGTGATATCGTGGAGTTTTTTCATTTGTTCGCTAAATTCTACTGCAGAAGCGGATCGAGGGGACGACGTGGTGGTGATATTCGTTCTTGGGTGTAACCCATAGTTCAAAAAGAAGGGCGTTTGATTCGTTGCGGTATGGAGGTGGTTGTTGTAAGTAAACTCAGCAATGGAGAGCCAGTCTGCCCAGTCATCTTGTCGATGATTTATAAAAACGCGGAGGTAGTGCTCTAGATCCTGGTTGATCCGTTCGGACTGTCCGTCTGTTTGAGGGTGATAGCCTGTAGAGAGGCCTGGTGTTATCCCCATTAGGTCGTAAAAGTCTTTTGTGAATCGAGACATGAATTGAGGACCTCGATCGGAGACAATCTTTTCAGGAATTCCGTGGAGTCGTATTACATTATCTCGGAGTTGACGTGCATAACCGGCCGAGTCGAGAGTGACGAAGGTGGGGACGAAATGGGCCATTTTACTAAATCGGTCAACAAAGACCTGAACGGCGGTGTAGCCCTTGGATTCCGGTAATGCGCCTATGAGATCGGTGGTGATAATCTGCCAAGGTCGATCTGGTATCGGGTTCGGGTGTAGAGGTGTCGCTGAAGACAGGCAGAGTAAACCTAATAACAAGGTGAGTAGAGTGAACAGACATGGTGACAAAATGCAAGTACCAGACAGTCGATCTCACCAGATGCTGAGAATGCAGCATGGAGAAATGTTGGAGCGCTGGAAGGAAGTATATCGGCGCATGAAGTAAGACCATCCCTATGGACACTGCGAGGTTCTATCAAAAGCAGTCAGGGTGGCCGACGATGCTTTGACAACAGTTGATCAGTTGGCCACGGCAACACTCAGGCTTTGCTATGGTCTGCCGGTGTCCAGGATTCGGAATTTACGGTCTTATCCTCAGTAGAAGGGGAAATGGAACTGATGGAGGGCTTTCAAGATGGTTGGCAAAGGCATGACCGATTACAGGTTTTGGTGATAAGTAGTCCGTGTCGTTAGCATGCCAGTGGCATCAGCCACTGTCAGAAATCAAGGTAGTACAGTTGTAGTGACTCAGATCTATCATGCATGATATCCTAAACATCAAGATGCAACTTAGCCTTTAACCAATTGGCGAAAGTAATATTGAATTTGTGTGCTGCTTCCACCTTCTCATCAATTCCATCCATCTTTTCAGCAATTCCTTCCACCTTCTTATCAATTTCATCCAACCTCTTGTGCAAATTTTCTATGTCCAATTTGTCTGCCTGAACCTTCATCTGCATCTCTAACATTCCATAGATAGCATTGAGGGTTTTTGAAAGCCCTTCAAAATGAGTATCCATCTTATTGTCCAGCTGATCCATACGTTTCGTGAACTTCACGTCCATGGAAGAGAGCTTGTTGTCCATATTATCGAGACGTTGTCATGCACCAAAGTTGATTGGTAGCATGGACAGGTGTCAATAACTGTGAGGAATCGATTTTTCTTATTGCATTCCCGTCATGTCGTGGTTAGCAGACTCAATCCCTGTCACTCCTCTTGCCCTTGGACTAGAGATTACAGCAGGTGTCTTATTACTTTTATCATTTTTCTTCATATTCTCTCTTCACACTCACGTTCTATCGTACCTACAACGAGGTAGACTTGTTGTCGACCCTCGAGAAGATATCCAGATGACATAGCCACGATCCAGTGCTATGTCTGGGAATACTTTGGAGGAATATTGATAAGCGAAGAAGGTTGTGAGTCAGCGCCTTCTCATGGGCTTACTGAAACAGCCAATTGCACATCCCTTACCAATACGTTTTCTCATACGATTAGTAAATACGATAGATCGGACCACTTTCTCCTTTTTTCTTATTGGTTAGCTAGCTGGTCAGACCACTTTCTCAGTACTTCCCTTTCTCGGTCTGACCATCGTCGTTCACTATATAAAGAAGTACATACTCGATGTATTGTTCTCTAGTTCAATACTAGTTTGGATTTGCGCTTATACCGATACTCTTCATCCTCATACCCTGATTCATCGCCTTCCAGCAAGGACTTGACCAGGCGTTGTGTTTTGTTATATAGCTTCGTATTTGTTGCCTGACAATAACGAAGCGAATATTCAAAAAGACTCGCCTTTGCGCCACACAGGCACAGTGCCACGTGGAATAGTAATTAATATTGCCCTTTTTGAACTTGTGGCTGATCAGCACCACCTCTATTAGGCAATCCAGTCACGCTCACCTTTGCTTTTCCATCCGGTACTTTCCGCGTTTCGGCATTTCAGCAAATTTTCGCGTCGCCACTGGCTACACATTGCATTGCGCCCTCGCTTTTGTCGTTTCCCTTACTCCTCTTCCTTTGCCTAGCCCCACCATGGGCCCCTTCCTCTCCTTTTTATTCTCACCTGACAGTCGTTTCTGGATCCCCATTCTAATCCACTTTTCCGTCACCTCCACCCTCCTCCTCCTCATCTTATTTGCACCCCCACCATTTCTGATGTCACCACTTCCTATCCGCTTCCGTCGCCGATCCGTTGACTACCACGTGCCACTGCTGATATCAGCAAAGCCCCGGCGGCCGGTCCAAATAGGGCAACAGGTCCATCTTCATGACGTCGATCTGCCATCATATACTATCAAAACATCGGTGTAACAACCAAGAGTTAGTTACTCTGGCGCACACAAGAACACACTATAAAGAAGATGTTGAGGGAGTGGTTACCCCTTAAGCTGCAGAGAGTTTGTTGGTATACAACAGGAGGACTCGCTGAGGAGTCTCCTGGATCTATTGGGGTATATATACTACTACAGGTTGTTTGTACATGTGTACTATACAGTTGATGAAGGCAGTGGCTGATGATGTCATAGGGCCTAGCCCGTATGGCCAGCTCCACTGTGTGAGAGAGTTAAGTCTAAAAGTAAAAGAAAGGCAACGCGGCGCGAGAAAGGGAAATGCCGCGTGGCACTTAAAGTATAAAGTTAAAGCGGAGAATAAAAAAGGAAAGGAGATGTCCGGAAATTGTGTTATCGTAACACTACCCCCCTTCTAAGGCTCGACTTCCAGGCGAGACCAAATTCCGGAGGTAGTGGTAAAATTTTCGGGCATAGGTTGAAAGAGGGAATTAAAAAGGTTTGAATCCATGCCTCTAAGCTTCCTGGGAGCTGAGGGATTCCTAGAATAAAATTTGCGAACAGCATCGCGGGAGTTTTCCAGATGGGATTCTGGTTCCCATGTTCTGTCCTCGTCTCCATAGCCTTTCCATAGGACCAGGAACTCTAATTTTCCACGCTTCAAGCGTGCATCTACCACCCGTTCGACTTCGAACTCTTCTTCACCTTCCTGGGTGACTACCACCGGACCGGGCCGGTCTACGCGCTGTCCCGGTAGCGGTCCTTTGTAGGGTTTCACACGGCTAATGTTAACCGTGGGTACCACCCTCATTCGTTTTGGGAGTTCCAGCTCCACCGCATTAGGTTTGACTTCCTTAATCCGGTAAGGGCCAATCCACTTTTCGGTCAGTTTTCTAGACTGCCGGTCTTTTAATTTTAAGTGGTCGGTGTCTAACCAGACCAGGTCGCCGACCTTGTAATCAGGGGCCTTAGAGCGTCTACGCTCTGCCCTGTCTTTCATCTGCTCCGCAGTTTTAAATAGCGCTTTGCGCGTTTCGTCCAAGACAGACTTCATGTCTTTTGCCATGTTCCCAGCAGCCTCGTTTTTGCTTTTGCCAGGTTCTACACCCATTCTGGGGAGGTACGATCTAGTAACCTCGAATGGTGCCTTTCCTGTAGCCGACGACTGTTTAATATTATAAGAGAACTGGGCTATCTTTAGCCACTTGGCCCAATCTGTCTGTCTGTCGTTAATAAATATCCGGAGATACTGTTTCAACTCCTGGTTGAGTCTCTCCGTTTGTCCATCGGTTTGCGGATGGAACGCCGTGGATAATTTAGGTTTGATGCCCAGCATCCGGCACAATTCTTTCGTAAACTCGCTAGCAAATTGCGGTCCTCTATTGGAGATTACCGTTTCTGGTAACCCATGGATGGACCATACGGAATCCTTAAATAGGTCTGCCGTACCGGCGGCGGTGATGGTTTTGTTGGTGGGTATGAATACCACTTCTTTGGAGAAGCGGTCTACGACCACCATTACTGAATTGTACCCGTTTGACTCGGGCAGATCCGTCGTGAAGTCCACCGATATATCCTGCCAGGGGCCAGCTGGTATCGGGTTCGGCATGAGTTTACCGGCCGGCAGTTGATGGGAATTCTTGGCCATGGCGCATCTCAGACAGGATTTTACGTATTCCTGTACATTTTTGACCATGCCCGGCCACATGTAGTTTCTGGAGATCAACTCCATCGTTCGTTGCCATCCAGGGTGCCCAGCCACTGGAGTGTCATGATGTCTATCTATTGCCTTGATCCTTGCGGACTCAGGCACATAGATTTTGTTTTTGAAATGAAAGAGCCCGTCTTTCCATAAATAGTTTTTATTGCCGTCAAGGCGTGCCTTTTCCTCTGGGGAGATGTCTTTCCTGAAGACTTCCAGGAGGTCGGAATCTTGCCCGATTCTAACATTGGCAACTCTTGATTGATCTATCAGGGTGACACCTTTGTTGTCATCTTCAATGCCGTTGGCATGATCCTCTCTTCTAGATAAAGCATCCGCTTTCCCCATTGAGCTTCCTGGTTTATGAATTAATTTATAATTGAACCTTGACAAGTACACCGCGTAGCGGGCCTGTCTCCGGTTCAGGTCTCGGGCCGTCATGAAGTACTCTAGGTTCTTATGATCGGTCCAAATTTCGAATTGGTGCCTAGCACCTTCTAAGTAGTGCCGCCAGTGCTCTAAAGCTCTAATGATGGCCAGCATCTCCTTGTCGTATATTTGATAGTTACGCTCTGTAGGCGACAAACTATACGATAAATAGGCACAAGGCCTCCAAAGATCATCAGGGCATTTGATTGATAGAACAGCCCCAGTGGCGAAGTCAGAAGAGTCGGTTTCTAGCCGGAACTCTTTGTCTAATTCAGGGAATGCCAATATGGGCGCTGTTGTAAATGCCTGTTTAAGCTTATCAAAAGCTTCCTGTTCTTTGGCGCCCCAATGCCAAACAAGGTCCTTTTTGGTGAGATCGTTCAACGGTCTCGTGATTTTTGCGAAGTCTTCAATAAACCTTTGGTAGAAATTACCTAAGCCTAGGAAGGCCCTAACTCCTTTGACGCGAGTAGGTTCTGGCCATTCCAAAATAGCTTGAACTTTCTCAGGGTTCATCCTGATTCCGTTCTGGCCTATGATCATACCGAGGAAGTCTACTTCCTTTACTTTAAAATTACATTTTTCGGGTTTAACGAATAGGTCCCGTTCCTGTAAGCGTCGAAGGACTTCTTGCACGATCCTGTCATGCTCAGCCTCATCGTCCGACTTTGTAAATATTAATAAATCGTCAATGTAAATGACGACACAGTTTTCCATATCCGCAAAGATCTCGTTCATCATGCTCTGGAAGGTCGCCGGTGAATTGGTCAACCCAAAGAACATAACAAGGGGTTCGAAAGATCCTCGGTGGCACGTGAACGCGGCCTTCCAAGCATCTTCCTCTTTGATTCGTACATTGTTGTACCCCCATCTGAGATCCATCTTTGTCAGGATCTTGGCGCCAGCCAATTTGTCCACTAGCTGACTAATCAAAGGCAGAGGATACGCATTTTTAACCGTGTGCTCATTCACGTAACGATAGTCCATAATCATTCGCTTTTTACCATCCTTTTTAGGAATGAAGAACACCGGGGACGTCATAGGACTTTTGGAAGGTCTGATGTAACCCTTCCTAAGTTGTTCGTCTATGAAACTAGATACCTCGTCTCTTTTGGGAGCAGAGAGCGGTATCATGTGTCCCTTCCTTGGTTTGAAGGTGTCTTTCAAATCTATAGCATGGTCCCAAGGCTTAGCCTCTGGGAAGCGCTCTGATTTGTGTTTTGAAAAGACCTTCCAGAAGTCGTGGTACTCAGGAGGTACCAGCCTCTTAATCTCTTCCTCAGGTTTTACCTCATCATCATCATCGTCGATCTTTTCTAAAGATCTGAGCTCGTAAACGTGACTAGCGTTTAACTTTTTGAGACGCTCATTGTGACGGACATGATTTGGTTTACCCAAGTTTACACATTCCTGGGGACAATGTGACAATGTGACAACCCCTGTCTGCCAGTTGATCTCAGGATTGTGTTTAAATAGCCAGGTCCAGCCTAAGATTAAATTAATCTTCCCTAGTTGGGTAGCCTCGGCAGTGACTCGTTCTCTGTGTCCTTGGTATTCGACCACAAAAGAACATTTGTGTGTAATACAGCCACCTGCGTTAAGCGTACCGTCAACGTTATAGACGGGAATAGACGTTTCTAATTTTACAAGGGGGAGTCCAATTTGCTCCGCCCAGACCTGATCTATGAAGATCCCGTTAGCGCCTGAATCAAGCAGTGCGCTCGTTGAGTGTACTTTGCCCCTGGCAAGGTTTTCCACGCCAACGTCTAAACGGATCTCCTTTTGGAATAAATATGTGCACATCAACACACGCCTTGGGATTTCGGGAAAGGGTGGCTCCGAAGAAGAAGAAGAAGAAGAAGAAAAAGAAGGAATCTTGAATGACACATGTTTTTCTATTTTTGTTTTACCAGAATCAAGCACCCTAGTGTTTGTCTCGCCGGGGCCACGCTCCAAGGGAGACGCTGGTGCAGCGGTAGTATTATAAATATTGCAGTTACATTTCTTCATACAAGTACATACTTCTGATAACAAATTTAAAAACTTATTTACAAATTGGGGAGCCATCCCCGTCATTCCGTTATTGCTCGTGCAACACCCCGGAGCAGGGGCCACTTTGTTGTGGTTTACTTCATTTTTACCAGGAGCTAAGGCACCCAAGTGACCTAAGCCCCGAATTCTTTTCCCTGAGCCTTCATTTCGTTGACCTGTTGGTCATAGAAGAAGGCCCGGATTTCGTCGTAAGAACGACCGGCCAAAGAGTTGAGCCGATCGTCCGGCTTCTCGATTTCTAGTTGGCACGCCTGGCGCCCTTGATTATTTTTTTGTTGGGCAGCCTGTGCCCTGTTTCTACAGTCTCGGGACATGTGTCCCTCTTGGCTGCAGTTGTAACAGTTGCCCTTGAATCTGCGCATTTGTCCGCCTTGGACCGCGCCGATATCCATAGGAGCACCCTGTCCTGGCTGCAGCCCGAACGGCTTGAACCCGTGAGAGTGATTATGATGTTGGTTTGATGACCCAGGGCGCCTCTGGGGTGTGTTGTTTTGTTTGGTGGACCCGCCACCTTGGTGCATGGTATAGAGCTCTATGGCTCTACCGACTCGTCGTACTTCCTCAGCCGCCAGGGCCAAGTTGTCACTTCGTGTATCCTGCAGATAGATCTGTTCTGCAATGCGAGGGTTCACATTGCGTTCTAGCAGTTCCACTGCATGTTCATTGCCAAGACCCCCTTGGATTGAGAGGGCCAGGAACCGGGTTACGAAATCATCCGTTCTCATGTTTCCTTGTTTGAAGGAACGGATTTGCTGACGCGCCCAGTCACGCTCAGCTTGCGGTTTGAAATATTTTTCGATCTCGGTTTTGAGATCGTCCCAGGTGGGCCACACACCCGCGGTGTAGCATTCCTGGAGTCTTACTTGGGCGTATCGACCCACCACAGGTCCTTTTAGGCGAGATAGCACCGCAGTGGCTACCTCAAAATCGTCGGCAAACGCGTCCCAGTTCGCCTTGACCCAAATCTGGAGCTTGATCCACCATTCGGCAAATCGCGCTCTGTCTCCTTCGAAGGCGCCAGGGTCAGCGACGACTTCGACTTTCTTGTTAAACTTTTTCTCTACCGAGGGGGTTGCTACAGGGGGGTTGGCCTGTATCTCGGCGAGCTGCGAGGTTAATGCAGCTATCTGCGTACGCATTGCGTGCAGTAGCGCATTCATGTCTTGGGGTTGCGACGACATGTCGACTTGTTCTCTTTGGGTAACGTAAAAATAGGTAACTGGGGGTCCCCGCTTGCTATCTGCGGATCAACCTCTTCCCAGCTGAGTATCGGATCTCAATCTCCGACTACCCACACTATAGTATTTAAAAAGGTATATAAAAATGTGTTTGTAATAAACCCTGGTCCGAACGGTTGTCAGGGGGTGGTCCACTTGTTAAGCTGTCAACCCTTCTCCAGACTGGCGGAGGCAAGTGCCCGGCCTGGTCAGAGGTATTCGAAAGTGAAAGTTTGTATTCTAAATCTAATCAACAGTGGTTCCACACCGACTGCTGAGCTAAGGTACTCCCCTTAATGCTGGGGGCCGCGTATCGAAGGTTTGCGTTCTTCTCCCGAAGCACTACAAGGCCGTCGCTAGGAGCGCACCTATCTGCTATGTGGGATATTCCTAACCGCTAACCAATCTCCTTCACCCTGGAGTCCGGGTGCCCAATGGGACTTTTGCACACACGTGCGAGAGAGTAGAAGAGCGAGTCCTAATGTAACAACCAAGAGTTAGTTACTCTGGCGCACACAAGAACACACTATAAAGAAGATGTTGAGGGAGTGGTTACCCCTTAAGCTGCAGAGAGTTTGTTGGTATACAACAGGAGGACTCGCTGAGGAGTCTCCTGGATCTATTGGGGTATATATACTACTACAGGTTGTTTGTACATGTGTACTATACAGTTGATGAAGGCAGTGGCTGATGATGTCATAGGGCCTAGCCCGTATGGCCAGCTCCACTGTGTGAGAGAGTTAAGTCTAAAAGTAAAAGAAAGGCAACGCGGCGCGAGAAAGGGAAATGCCGCGTGGCACTTAAAGTATAAAGTTAAAGCGGAGAATAAAAAAGGAAAGGAGATGTCCGGAAATTGTGTTATCGTAACAATCAGTCGCTCGCCTTGCCTGGTTGGAGCGTGGGTGGGTAATTTTTGAGCTGGAGAAGGTTCATCCCCTTGCGTCGCCCATGTTCATCGCTGTCCCATTCACTTGGGTACACTTATCTTTTGTCCATCGTCTTCGCTACAGCTACACCTATCACACGCTCCCTGGGACTCACTTGTTCCAAATTGGAACTACTCCTCTCCCTCCCTTGTTTGATCAGGTGGTCCAACTCAACCAGTCCATTGGTAAGGCCATGGAACTGTCGGATTTGGACTAGGTGGTGGACCGGTGGCTCCAGTTTCTTTTTCTTCAGCAGAACATTCATTTACAGTGCGATTATTTTTGATTTTTGAATCATTTTTATGGACACATATTTTTTTAGAATGCCTGACTGACAATAAAGGAACTGTGTTGATACTGATAGTGTTTTGCCTTGCCCTTTTTTTACTGCATCTTCCCATGACATCATGATTTTCCTGCTCTCTTTTTGCTATTGGACTTTACTTTATGGCTGTACAAACCTGTGACATTACTCACAGCATTCATTGTTCTATCTCTTTCTTTTCCTTTTTTTGACAATCTTATCCTGTACTACCTACGCAGGATTTGTCAGCATACATTCCTTCCTTCATGTTCTTTCTCATTCTTTTTGCACAGCTATACTGTGCATAGCCTACTTTTCTTTTACTATATAAACCCCTGTATTTTACCTTGTAAAAAAAAAAACAACAAGAACTCCAATCCAGACTTCTTCTCTACTCTCAAGTTCACTACTCTGCTACTTGTGATCCAGTGTGGTCACAACACTTCCCACTTTTACCACTGTCAACTGCTGTCATCGTCACTTCCCACTTTTGAAGTCATTGTCATCCCTTTCGATTAGAGTCCTTCTGAGCACTACAGTTTGTGCGTCAGGAGCCTGCTATCACTGGGAACCTCGTCATATTGTCGTTCTCAAACCTACCTTGTGCTACGATTAGCAAGGTAGTGCTCGTCTATACTCGTCACAAAGCCCCTATCCTTCTATAAATTCAACTATCCCTCCTCCTCAAAACCCACACTCATACACCTCTGGGTTTTACTTTGAAGGATCTTTATACGTACCACCCCACGAACAACCAGACCACTCCACTGTTCTAGGAGGCAAAGCCCATAAACAAGTTCCGTGGAATCTGGGAGCATTGTGTGTTAGTTTGTTTTGTGTGTGGTTTTCTAACTGCAGTTCTCATCATCGACACCGTGCAGCTGCAGCTCTACATCTCAGTGAAGTGATTATACATACCTGTCTGGCCCTCTCCTGCTGATGCTCTTTTCACACCGAAGGTGTCGGATGAGCTTGTAGTTGATGTTCTAACCCCTAATACACTCTTTGTCAATTAATGGAAGACTTCATGCTGCACATCACTGGTGTACCAACCATGATCAATATCAAGAGGGAGGATGAAATGTAATCTCTCTAGAGGTGGTGGTGAATGGGCTTTGTCGTGGCGCTGTCGTTCTCGTGACGTGTGACAAACTGTGACTAATTCGTAACGAAAACTCAGTCATACAGGACCTGAGGCCTGAGGAGAGAAAGATTGATGTAATCGTCATGACTAAATCTAGTACGTACACCATCATCCGTCTGTTCTACTTCACTCACCCCAGTGCCTGTGCCCTTTTCATCTATAGTGGTTGACTGTAGGAAACGCTCACTCCCTGACGATTTTTTCCAGCGTGCAAAGAAGTCAAGGCTAGTCAAGACTGCACCATCAAAGCTAGGCTCGCCATCGTACTATAACAAGGCCTTACCTACGAGAGGATCTTGGACGACCGTCCTTCACCGGACAAGGTTATCCCTCCTGTCGCGCTCCTGTACCATGGCTTTGGCCTCTTCCTGGATATCTGTCGGGGCCGTTTGGATATACAACAGCTGAAGGAAGTTAAACAGAAGGATCTAAAGTTGGCTGTTGATATTTTTGCACAGAAGATGTCTGGTTACTACTGTGACGAGGACGAAAGGAGGGATGCAGCCCTTACCGCTATACACCACATTTTTAGCCATCGCACTGGCGTTCAGTTTCCGAGACCTATGGCTGCTTCCATCAGTAAGGTAAGGTCGGATGACCACTTCATCGGAGACCACGGCACAGCACCTTGGATTGTTGTCATCAAAAACTGCCTAGCCAACATCAGTACAATTCCCTTCGTCGAGCTTACTGGTTATGTTGCACGTGCCAACAGCTAGGGCATGGAAGAACATCAGAATGTGTTTCGTGGCTGGAGGGTGCCGTGTCTCGGCCTGACTATTGTTGGTGAGTTAATCATTACTAAATTTTTGGTCTTGCGCATTATACTAGGTTGTGATGAGACATTCTATGCGATAATCGCTCTTGACCACCAATACCGGGCTGCCCCCCTCACCTCGACTCTATCATGCCTTCCATCTGCGAACGATGGTGGCGACCGAAAGGCCCTCTATGCCGCCTTCACTGCAGCATCAGTTGTTCTAGCATACATATTAGAGGACGCCAGGACATTCCGACAATCACTGCCTCCAGACACACTCCGCCGGTTTCCAGCTATTACCAAGCTGGGCAAGTACGGCTGCAAGTCCAACGGCGATGTCGAGTTTCAAATTCAAAAGCTTCATCCTGACCGACAAAACTACCGCCTGCTGTATATTGCCAAGACGAAGGACGGGAAGGAACTTATCACAAAGTTTGTGCGTCAGTATTCAATAGAGCTACATCAATGATGTACCAACCTCAACCATGCACCAAAAAAAATTCTGGGTTTCGAGAGGCTTCCTGGTGGCTGGAACGCAGTTGTTATGGAATATGTTTCGTCAGCCGCGCCGATCCTTAATTCAGAATGCCTCGCTGAGCATAGAAAGCGGTGGGAAAAGGAGTTGCGGAGGCTTGTGGAATCCTTCCATGAGAAAGGTTTCGTACACGGAGACCTATGTGACCCAAATATCATTTGCGACGACCAGAATAGGATGATGCTCATCGACTTTGATTAGGGTGGCAATACCGGTGAGGTGTCCTATCCCACCGACGTGCTCAATCCAGAACTCACGGAAGGTCGAAACGCCACTGACCTGAGAATCACCAAAGACGACGACAATCGGGTCTTGCAGATCACTCTGGACAAGCTTCACCGGTGAGTTGAGTGCAGGCGTAGTAGCTTTGATTAGGCTGGTCTCGTGTACATAGACACGTGATGCGATGATACTACTATGCAAGATGCAATATTAATATAGTCACTCCGTTTCCCAAGGATAGTACCTCTCTGATTACCGGTGGCCAGTATCATCTCCTACAGCGAACAGTACGCTGGCACGCATTGACACTGTTTTTATTATAGAGTCAGTGACCTGTAGGTGATTAAATGCAATGACGAAGACGCAACTGAGATGGCGAAACAAATCCCGCACCTCTTATAAAATCCCCAAGGCCACACTTTCCATATCTCCACAAATGTACGGAGCCGGCGATGCGCTTGTGCTGATAGGAAGAGCATCCGCAAGGCGAGAGGGGGCAGCTAGAGGAAGACAAGAGCGGTATCTGATCACCCACGCGTGTTTGCACGACAGGACAACTTGGGAATGATAGTGATAATCGGGTGAGATACAAGTCAGACGACGGAAGAGAATAAGGCGTGAATGGACATACTTGACATCATGCTCTATAATCTGCGAGACACAGTTCAGGCTTTCACTATCTCTCATAAGTTTAGCAGCAGCAGAATTATCAAGACATGGATAAGACCCAAAAACTATTTTCATGCGAGAAAACAACGCCGATGCCCTGTTAGTTGTGGAAATTAGATGTGCGCAGTATCCGGGTAGTCAGCGTTGGTACTGTATCGCAGTCGTGATACTGATACCACCGTCGTTTAGTCTACGCATAAACAAAAAAGGGTCGAATCATGTCGATGACTTGTACTCACCTAAAATATACCATGTATGGCGACATACCCATCACCCCTCAACCCTAGCGCATCAAGCAACCTAAACAAGTGGAATACATTGTTTTGTTCATAGTCATTCAGCAACGCAATGTTGAGTGTTCCACGGACGGTGCGTGCGCCAGGGGAGACACTCTATGCGGGAATCAATTACCCTTTTGGATTGTTGATACATCTGGATTGAAAGAACAGATAGTTTAACACGGCTATATAGACTATAGAAGCAAAAATTACGCACATGAGCAGAGGACGACCAATCAGGATCGGGTGAAGAGTTACAAAACCGTAAACTGATCATTTGCGCCTGATAAGAGAAAAGAATGAGAAAAGTTTTGAGAGGATACCTTTGAGAACTCAAGACGGTAGGAAGAATGTAAATACAATATACCATCCTTTCTGGTGACGTCTAATGTAATGCGTGGTAGTAGCGCCATTGACACTGCTCACATTGTCGAGTTATCCACACCATCCATAACATTAAAGCACGACTAGAACACGGCCACAGGACGTGTGCGATGAGATGAAGATAGATGGTCTATAAGCATATAGGATAAGACAAGGTCACAAGGAGAACTTGGAAGCAAAGATGGTAGCTAGGGAAGTGACACATTAGCGCGCTGGTGAGAGGGAGAACCAAACTAGGATAGATGAAGACGAGAAGAACAATTACAGCGAGAAAACTGAACATGCTCAAGGCAGCAAACCTGTTTGATAATGAATTAATATTAATATTTTCAGGACACACCCACCAAGACATGACAACGACTCCAGACAGAGCGGAGGCCAGTATAATTGATGGCATCATGAGAGAGTAAAATTGCAGTGATGTTGATAGGACTCCGTGGTTGTCATTGGACAAACACAAGTCTTTCTAACTCGTCGGGCAAGTGCGATTTAAAGCTGGCCTCGTTTTCCAAGGCTGCATCCTGAATCATACGATGTGAATATTGGGGTGTTGAGAGGAGAGGAACGAATGATTGGTGCCATTTTCAGAGTATCTTGTGAGATATAAGCCGTGGGAATACAGCATTGCCTCCATCGTACGACAGTCTCGAGTGCTTATAATAAATAGACTCTGGTCAGACCGACCTCTAAAGCACAAAATGCCTTCCCAGAAGAAAGGAAAGATACAAAACGAGTTAAATCCACGAACGACAGAATATGAGTTCCTTGGTCCACCAGGAGCCTTCCTCATCACCTTCGGTGTTCCCCTCACCGTGTACGCCCTCTTCTTTGGCTGTTCAGAATCGTCGGGCGGCTGTCCCCCTCCTCTCGCGTCCATCCCAGAGCGCTTCACCACTGCACTTTCAGACTGTGCATTCTGGAGCAACCTGTGGGATACGCAGGCCGCTTTGATATATCTTGCTTGGTATGCTTTCTGTGTCGTTGCGTGGACGATACTACCTGGTGACTGGGTCGAAGGCGTTACTATGCGGACGGGCGAGAAAAAGAAATACAAAATAAATGGTGCGCCCCTTGCTCTTTGTAAATGTTGTTAGTATGTTCAAGTTGAATGAACCGTTTGCTCTTAGCGTTCTCGACATTCCTCCTTGCATTAGGACTGGCCGTGGGCTATATCTACAGAAACGGACCTCAATCATTCACCTTTTTGTACGAAAAATGGGTCGGTTTCGTTACAGCGTCTCTTGTCATGTCTGTCGCACAGGGTCTTGCCGTCTACGTCGGCAGCTTCAGAAAAGGCGCATTACTAGCCCTTGGTGGTAACTCTGGGAATTTTATCTACGATGTGCGTATATACATTTCTCCTTCACCCTTTCACTGCCCTGGTTTATTTCCTTATTCCTTGTTGCGCTTGAAGTTTTCTACTTTTTGCTGACCTTCACATCTGTACAGTTCTATATCGGTCGTGAACTTAACCCATCCATCGGTTCCTTTGACATCAAGTCTTTCAACGAACTTCGTCCAGGCCTCATCCTTTGGACCCTTGTCAACATCTCAATGGCGTGCGAACAGACCGTAAGGACAGGTGGTGTCAGTGACGCCATGTGGCTTGTACTGCTCTTCCAGGGATGGTACGTTGCCGATGGACTCTACAACGAGGTGAGCCCTTTTCTCGTCGCTAGTTCTTGGTGGTGTATATGCATGCCCGGGGATGAGGCTAGGAGTGAAATTACTTTGACGTTGTGACTGACTTTTTGCGCATCACAGCCTGCCATCCTTACCACCATGGACATAACCACTGACGGGTTCGGTTTCATGTTGTCAGTCGGTGACCTCACCTGGGTTCCCTTCGTCTACTCCCTTCAGGCTCGCTTCTTAGTTTTCAGGCCCGTCGAACTGGGCTCGGGGCTTTACCAATACTTCGATAACGAATCACGTGAGAGACCTCCTTTGAGCGGTCTGAATCGAACATTTCGGTGCTGATTATGACGCTTTTCGTCGTGTCTGATGTTTTTATTGTAAACAGAAATCCCTCGCTATCTAGGTGTACTTTCCATCCTTTTCGTTAACGCACTCGGCTATTGGATCTTCCGTGAAGCCAACGGCGAAAAGAACGACTTCAGAAATGGGAAGAATCCTAAGAGTGAGCTCTTTTTTTGCACTCCTCCAAGTGCTAAGCTGATGAAATTAACCTCTTTTGATTCGCCGCTTCTTTGATATCTCGCATCCCTCTCATCTGCTGGAACTAACCATGTGAAATTGAAATTCTTGCTATCTCTTACCATGGTGGGAAATGAAATCTTGAAACTTCAAAGACCTCCAATACTTCACTACGGAGTCGGGCTCTAAGCTCCTTACCACAGGCTGGTGGGGACGGTCAAGACATCCCAACTATTTGTGAGTTTTACTCGTTCCTTTTTAAAATGTCATTGTTATATTCGTGTATGTCTTGGGGTGTAGTCTTCTTGTGTGACCTTTATTAACGCAGTCACTATATGCATTATGTACTATTTCCAGTTCTTACGCTTTCTGTACTGCCGATTTTTCCCTCTTTTTTAACGTCGTGTCACGGTTGTGCTTTATGCTCATCATTCCTCACCGCCAGCGGCGACCTTGTGATGGCGCTCGCCTGGTCCCTCCCTACAGGGTTCACCACCCCCGTGACCTATTTCTACGTAGTCTACTTCACGGTCTTGCTCGTGCACAGACAGAGAAGGGACGAGGAAGCTTGCGAGAAAAAGTGAGTAGCCACTTCCATCCCGTCCCATCAATCCATCAATCTCGTCACACGATGATTCTTTATCGCATGCTCATTCCCGCGCTTTCGTTCATCATCCATAGGTATGGCAAAGACTGGGCCAAATACAAGAAGATGGTGCCCTACCGGATCATTCCCTACGTATACTAAACGGTAACGAGTGCTTGCGAAGGGCGAGGCTATCTCCACGTCGTGAAGAATTCGACTGCAGAACTGGAGAACGAGAACTTGGATTGGACTTGCGTATCCGTTGTGTGTTGAATCGTTAATGATAAGTTACTTGTCGCTTTGTTCTCTTGTGATATCTTGCTATTTATCCTGGAAGTAATTGTATGAAACCCTTTTATTGCATTGTTGGCCTCAGTCTCGTCCTCCGATCACGACTGAGACTGCAGAGGCAAAAGCTATCGAGGTTTCTGAAGCTTGAAGAAGGCGTAGGTAGGGGTACGCCCATCAACTTTCCCTTGAGCTGGATATTTTCTACGCCAATCATGCGCAGTGAACTTCTCGATGATCTTATTCTAGTGCTTTCTATCAAATCCAGCTTGATAGCGCGATCTCCATAACCGAAGAACTTTCGGCCAGCTATGAGCTGTACAAAGAGATAAAGCGGTGGAACCCAAGGACATGCGTGAATCTATCGAGAGAAGTCCACACAAGTCGCAAGTCGATACGTCACCGAGCAAGCGAAAAAGGACCATCTTGACCATAAACCATACCTTTAGAATGCCGATCAGCATATAGCTTATCTTCCTCTTGTCAGTGTACTGTTTTCCCGCCGTTCATCATAGGAGGTATACCATACAATTCGGAAATACCATAAATAGTTACTTAGAAGCACAGAGACTAGATACGGAACATAGTCTTAAATAACAATAAATTCATCAGTCTCCCAATTCCTCGCCCTTCGTGGCTTTTTTTTTTACAAGGAGCCTAGGCACTGGGGTTCGTTGGTGGCATGATTAAGATGAAGGCGACGCGGCAACGAAGGCGTTGAAGTTGTACAAGGTAGGGTCAGTCTGGAAGTCGAACCCAGCGGGCGTGAAGTCAACCGAGTTCACGCCGTTCCGTGCAATCGTTCCAGAAACGCTGCAGTCGGTTGTGAACGGCAACTGCAGCTTGTTGGCTCCAGCAGGCAATGATGTGAACGTCTGGGTCGTAGAACCACAAGACAACGTGACATCAGCTGTAGAGGTAAGCAAAGCTACAGCCCAGAGATAGTCTTGAGTCTAGTTTAAGGAAAACAACGCGTTAGCGTAAGACCAAGGTGACGTAGAAAGCGCGCCAGTGATGAAGAGAGGGGGTGTGATCATCTAAAGCGTGCCCCACGAGTGAAATGGGTAAAATTGCACTCACCCAATCTGCGTCCTGAGGGAGGCCGACGGGGTCATTGGGGCAAGATGCAGCCTCGGGGTACAGCCTTCCCCACAAGAATAACCTGTCCGCGCTGACGGTGGGATAAGAACCGGTCTTGAAGGCTTGGATATAGTACGTGATCAAATCCAGCCAACCTGTACCAGGTTTAATTTGTCAGAACGTCCAGTTCTCGCGATTTATTTCAAAGCGGAACACACCTTGGTGGTCGAAGCCCCAAGTCCAGGATCCGGACTGAGGAAGAACACCTTCAATAGGGCCAATGTAGTGAGACTCGCCGTAGTCATTCCAAGTAATGATCTCAGCAAAAGCAATGCTGTCTCTGTTGGCAATGAGCAGTTCCCAACGAGCCGACAGAAGCCAGTCGTCAAATCGGTAAATCCAGTTCTTGTTGAACGAGTCTGGTCCGTAGTGCTAAAAAGAACTCACTTATTACAACCGTACAAAGCCTAAGAGCATGAACCTTACGGTGAAGAACCATGGGGAAACAGCGGCCATGTAGTCTTTGCCGCTGAGGCCCGAGATATAGCTGTTGTCAGAGTCGAAAGTGATGTTAGTGTCGCCTGAAGGCCAGCCGCCGTTCCACTGATTACATGAATAGGATGAGCCTTAGACTAACGGTAGAAAAAATTAATAGCGTACGTTGAAAGCTCCGTCCATCACAGTGTATGTTGAAAAGGTGCTGGGATCAACAAAGAACGAAGGGATAAAGTAAGGAGTAGGGATGGAGCCACTCTTGAGCACTTGCGTCCAGCCATCATTGACGCTACTCGCACCGAATGTACAGGACTCGCCAGAGAACGTAGAAATCATAGGGTTTCCGGAAACCATGAGCTGGTTCGGGTGGGAGCTGTAGTTTCCGACATACTGCTGGACGATAGTACCGTCGGCCGCAGTGGTACACGTAAGTGAGCTCATGTCAAGAGATACGAAAAGCTTGAATCCGGTGCCGAAGGCTTCAGCAGCAGAATATGCATTTGCAACCTGGGCAGGCTCCCAATCCAACGACCCGACGTTGAGAGCGAAGGCGTCAATACCCTTCGAGGAGGCGAGCTGGATGTCTACATGTACCTTTGAATAATGTGTTAACATGAAGGAAGAAGATATGTACCACTAGACCAGTTAGAAACGGAGTAGTTGGCGACATTGCCGACCATGAAGTGAGCAAACACTACAGGCGATGATCCCGCAACCAGATTAGTTGGCGCCGATGGCAGAGCCAACGAAGAGAGGGAGTAAAAAAGCGTAGATAACACAGCAGCACTAAGCATGTTGAGAGATGGATCTCCTTGCGGAGAATGGGAGAAAAGTGATGTAGAGTCGCAATGTAACTGCCCATTGATAAATAGCTGTAGGGCCGACGGTTACTCAGACATAGCAACCCAAGCAGATCAGCATTATGCGATGTATGTTCTCCACAAATTTTACCGATTTGGAAAGATGTAGTAGAAAACCAAGACCCAAGATATTCAAGGAAGGTGCACATGAGTGGAAGGGTGCCTCGGGGGAAAATCGAGAATGCGAAGATCGTACCTGATTTTACGCGTCGTCTCCTTGTAACAATTATCCCTACCGTAGTTTCACCACTGGTCCCACTCAGCACATCTGTAACTGCGCTGGGTAGAAGATGGTGCCTACACGTGAGACCGTGATCAGCTGCTCCAACTTTGTTCAGTTCGCGTATAGTCAGGGGTGAAAAACAAAGCGTGACAACAAGAAAGGACCACCTAGCGTGTAGTGCTGTGAATTCACAAGAATATTTTAAGGATTAAACTTATTGATGGGTCAGATGGAATGATGAAGAACGGAAAGGACATCCTTGACAACGGTGAAAGCATAGCTATAACACGCCAACAACAACTATACCTTTGATATATGCCGCGCTTATGAATCACTTCGTTAGTCATGATCGCTCATTGTCAGTAAGACTCCCCAGCGTAAAGTGATCATTAGACTCACCATATCTTTTCTTTATAGTTCTCTTCTTCACTCCGAGCTTTCGCCTTCGTGTGATATCCTCAATACTTCAAGCTTGACCATATGACATACCAATAGTGTGTGCTTGCGAACACTACATAGGCCATCACGGTAACCGTTATGGATGCAGTGAGAGGAAAAGTAAATTTGATGCATCCAAATACAACCTACCATATATGGTATGTGTGAGAAGCGTCGGTCAAGTTGTGATCAGAGCATCATGTGATAAAACCTGCGTCATGATGGCGTGGAGCGCTACCACAGTATCATGACTACCGAATAATTCTCAAGTACATGTGCCTCATATGCGAATCGTCCAAGTGTTCTCTTTGCCCTCATGCCGATAGTGGAGGCCGTATAGCAAATGGACGTAGATCGGGCCCGTAAGGACGGCCTAACTTTTATCATGATTAGCCTCAACGACTACACCTCGTGCTACACGCGGAATACAAAGCACTCGGGGTCTCAGGCACCCTAGGTGTCTCCATTTCTTTCAGCACGTCCACTTGTTCTATGTACGCCAGACCTGCCTCCAGATATTTTTATGTTTAGGAGTGGAAAGGAAGGGTTCCATAATGGCAGTCTAGAATGATAACACATACCAAGGACACCACATAACCAGAAATGAGTTCCATCTCGAATTCGGCACTCCTCTCGACAAGAATGCTGGAGACAGCGTATGTCGCATTCCCCATAGCTTTCAGCGATGGCGAGTCCCAATGACGAAGAGTAATTTGACATCTGTCAAGCTCGCTTCATTAATGCAACACGTTCCATAAATGCAATGTCGCCCAAGCCAACACCAGACAAAAGCTTGACAGGCTGGTGAGCATTGGGTAAAAAGAAACAAGGTTTTATCAATGACGTCTATAGCAAACCACGGGAGTAACAGTACATACTCAGTACATTCAGTAGTGGTTACTGTCAATGATCTATGAATTTTCGTGGTCAGCCCTCGGAAGACAGTTCCAATCATGAGAAGTAACCCCTTGTCGTATGAGGACAAGTAATATAAGGCGAGAGAAACTCAACTAAGACGTGACGAGTGGACATTGAGGTGGGTTTGAACTTGGATTTGACATTCTATCTGGTAACTTCATGTAGCGTCACATCCTTACTCTCCCTCTCAAAAACATCTTCCAAACTAACTTGCATGGCAACCTGAATCGATGACACATTGCATTATGCTGATAACAAAGCCTTCTTTTGAAAATTGCCCATATAGACCAAGCCCCATCAGTAGGACGGAAGAAACGAATATCTTCGATGAAACCGTCGGGTTAAGGAAGTGATTCACACAAGATTCCGTGGGATGGGCAGCAATATAGGCCTAGGGACTATTTTACGAACTAAAAGGAGCGCAAGGTTTTGAGACACGTTATTAAAAAGAACTGTAGACTTTGATATAATAAAGTGCCGACGTACCATAATAATAGTGGACAAACTGGAATGCCATCGTATGCTACCCCAAGGGAAGACGGGGCGTGGCGCAAGTCAAGTTTTGATCTTGCTTCATTTTGTTCGTGGCCCGCGTCCTACACATCCCCATAAGCAGCGATAATATGATTTCCAGCATTCCGTCATAGAGGCTGAACAGATTCTTTCCTCCTGATCACGAAATCCTCCTTCATATTCGGATGGTGGTGAACAACGCAAGTAGGGCCATTGAATAGATTAAAAGAAAACAAGGACTATGAAAGACTGAAATGACACACCTGGGCAACTGTAGAGCGTCGTACCGATTGAGGCTACCGTCGCATAATCATGGTGCACCAGTTGTGAGACCCAAGGCCCGACCGCAAAAAAGTAAGCCAGGATACGAATTATTCATCGCGCTAAGTGCCTTTCATGGAGAGCCTTCAAGTTGTTTCGGTGCAAAAAGTGTTATGTTCTCCTGGTAAGAGGTTTGCGGTACTGAAGATGTGTTTGCCAACAGACTGGCTACAGCAATGTAGGCTTCACTGGTTTTTGCACCCGCACATTCTCATCGAGTGTTTCCCTCCTAAACTCAAACGGCTGACCTGAGGTTTGTTATGACGGAAGCTTCAGTTGCGATGAAATGCTGCAGAGTCCGTTTATTTGTAATTATACTACTTTGGTCAATGGCAGGAGCCGACCGGTCGCCGATCATCCCGTCCCGGGCGACGCGAATGTATCACCACGACTCACATCTTCAATGACATTTTAACCAATGTCTTCGTGACCGCTTTTCTTCTGCTTTTCTCGCTCTTAGTGAGGAACATGAGCTATAAGGGTAACCAAGCTGATGCGGTGCTTCTTTTCTATGCCAGCATCTCAGTCGTGGCATTCATCATTGCGTAGCTTTTCTATCCTGCAAATCTTCAGTTAGATCCAGCGTTACATACTCAAAATAGGTGACCGGGTATCCATAATCATAATAAGAGTAAGATTCTTCTTTACTTCAGGTCGTACATTTGCTAAGCGGCTCACAGAACCTATGTCTGCATAACATCGCAAAGGAATATCACATTTTCACGATTGGTGGTCGTAGTAACCTATCATACAGGTTGATGAATATCTTGTCCAAATCGAGGACAGAATAATACCATCACCACGAATTTTGGCTAGACATCGCAGCCGACTGCATCTTCAATCTCGTGCTGTCTGCTCAGACTCTCGCTGTCGTAATAACGCACATCTGTTTAAGGTTAGTGCTACTTTATGTTGATGTGATTTCTATGCAGCTTTTCCATTAACAGAGACTCCTTTGGGTTATTGCCAGTGAGACAATATTCCAAGCAGAGTGAAGCCATGTTTTCATTTTCGTATCCTGAATACACCTTCGTACACCTCTGTCTCCTCCAGGAATATTCTGCACACGATGAAGTTATTCTAGGTACGTATTGCATCAATAATAACATCGAGAAAGGCCTTGGGGTCATCCCAGTGGAGCTAGGAGATACTTTATTAACGGTGATTTTCAAGGATAAACAGCTTGTTTCTCACAAAGTGATTAGCTTCTATCTCGACGAACCGCACAGGGCGTATTTTTCTACCTTGCGAAACGTGCTCCTTGTATATCCGTTCACTTTCTATGTAGCTCCACGCGCAGTGCCAGGTGCTGTGCATGCACCCGATGTGAATAAAACGCAGGGCAGGAAGAATGCTTGCTGCCAAATTCTCATCACGCAACGCACGCTGTGCTTGACCAGCGACATTAACCTGCATTGCGCTGGAAAACATGGGAAGGTCGGTTCGAGCTGCTGCCGCCTCATCGTACCCAGCTGCGATATCTTCTTGGGTCATGTTGGTGACAGAAGAGCGTTCCCCACGCTTGCGAAAGTCAAGACCACTGAAGGAACCGGAAGCTAGACCTGGATGATCAAAGTACGAGCTGACCCAGTAATGAAAATTCTGTACAAGTTCCTCAGGAGTGGCACAATCTGGATCGGTCCAAGGTTCGTATATCTCTACGTCTGATGGTATTGGATAGCCGAATGAAAAATGAGGTGGATCTATGCCATAGAGCCAAGTTAATGTTGAAGAAAGGCGAACAACGTTGAAATCAATACAAACCATACATTACGAAATCCTTCAGGTAAGGCTCAAGCTGGATGTAACGCTCTTTCGGGATAAAATCAGGGTGTCCCAGTAGAGCTAAAGGGGTGGCATTGCCAATAGACCAAGGTATGATTACTATTCCCCCAGACTTGCGATCGGTAGCGAACTTTGGTATGTCGTATGTCGTCGTGAGGTATATCAAAAAATCAGCCACCTGCAAGCCAAGTCTTTTGAGGAAGATGCTCCGACCTGCCACAAGGTCTTCCATCTCTGCATCGGTGTACTTTGTGTTAGACCCAAAGTATTCTCGTCGGTTGGGGATAATGATGCGGAGGTTATAATCTCCAGCCAGAGGTAACAATTTACGGAAAATGTCTGTGGAGTAGAATTTAGAGGGTGTCGAACTCGGGTGTTGAGCATGGTTGGCTTACTTCCATTAAAAGCTGCTCCGTGCCATATTACGAGTGTGGTGTAGTCGACAGATCCAGATACAGGTCCACTATCAACAAAATAAATCTCGACAGCTGGGGAGCCAACTTTTGCGGTAACCTCTGTTATCATGTCGGTTATGGGAGATACTGAACAGTCTCTAGAAGCAGAGCTCAAACGTATATAAGGCAACATTGGTAACATTCGGTAGCTTTGTCAGTGAGACCAAATGAGGTGCAAGAACTGTATATCCGGGCCATAGAATTCTCACCACGCTATTATTGTTCTGACGATTGGCTGAAAATGGGTACACCCGGATAGCATAATGACACTATGGTCCGGCAAAAAGGTGTGCTGGGTAGACAGACTCGGGTGGAAAATGTAATACCACAAATCAAGGGTTGGTGCTGTGTTCATTGTGCAATGGTTCTTCTGCGAAGTACTATCTCACAACCAACCTTCTCGAAATGTGCTGTATACTAACGTGAACGTCAATTTACAGGTGCAGCAAAGATACCCCTGAGTCATCCGCTTTCAGAGGTGCGAACTCACAATCTAATCATTTTATGCTGGCCACTCGATTTCAGAAATATCCCATGCACACAATGAGGTTATTCTAGGCGTATCATGTCAGTGATGTGACGTCGAGAAATGCTTCTGGATGATCCCAATGGATCTAGGACACCATTGGTAATAGTGAATTGCATGAATTTGGGAAGGCCGGGTTGTGTTGCTGCTGCCTCATCGTAACTCCAATAGTCAACGCCACTGAAGGACACAAAAGTTAGACCTGGGTGATCGAAGTTGGAGGTGACCCAGTAATGGAGATTCTGAACGACTAACTATCTCAGGGTGGCACAATCTGGGTCGGTCCAATGTTCGGAGGTCTCAATTCCGCGGGTATCGAATAACCAGTAGAAAAATGAGGAAAATCTCTACCATAGAGTAAAGTTAACCTCTAGAAAAGATATGCAACATTGAAATCGGTACAAACCATACTTTTTGATACCCTTCAGGTAAGGCTCGCTGGGTGTAATGATCTTATGAGACAAATCAGGGTGTCCGAGCCTGGAACGTCGCATGTAGTTGCGAGATATATCAAAAAATTGGCCACCTGCAAGCCGAGTCTTTCGAGGAAGACATTCCGGCTCTGCCGCAAGATCTCCCATCTCTGCATCGGTGTATTTTGTGGTAAGCCAAAGTATTATCGTCTATTGGGAAGAATGGTGCGGAGATTTTAATATGCAATCAGAATTAAAAGTCAACAAAAACTGTCTGTGGGACGTGCGAATAAATGCGGGTGGAGAAAGTTAGATGAAGAATAAGGCTTGCTCACTTCCATTGGATACTGCTCCCTGCCATATTGCGAGCATAGTGTAATCGACAGACCTAGACACGGGTTTGCTATCAGAATAATACACCTCAACAACTGACAAGCGGTAATCCCTGCTATCATGTGGGAGATGGATTAGCACACAACGCCATTTGATTTAGAGGCTTTATCAGTGAGACCAATGGGAGGACCGTTCGGATCATTGCTCTGACGACTGAATTTGTATGCGGCCGCCGCCGTGACTTCTGGTAAGTTGTTTGAACATTAGTCAGCATAGCTGAGAAGACCGGCAGAAATATTGCATCAGGGGCAACACGTCCTAATCTCCTTATTTTCCAGGGAGTATAATCATGAAAAACAAAGGGCATGTGTAGGGCTTGTCAGTGGGTGCTTTGAGGGGATCACAAGGCTTCGGGTGCATTGACACCAAAGGACGCTAGTGAGTATCTGGTCATGAACATGGGACTGAACCGATCGCTTAGTCGACTCACCACTATCATCACATAGCATGGATACATCGTACTTCCTTCAACTCCAAGCTGTTCGTATTTGATTCCTGTTTCCATTTCTATCTTGTGTACCACCGAGATTTCTAAGGGAGAAGTTCGTTTGAAAAGCCGATTGTATACGTCAGCTACGATGTCCCGCTACAAGTACAAACGATGTACATGTGCACAAAGCACCATATCAGCAGTACACCATTAGAAAATCGATAAATACGCCCAGTAGCTGTCCTACATGCAATATCACTTTCATGCGGGTACTGCATCCCCCAACTTCTTCTTGGTTCCCCCAACTCCCGCAGTTAAGCTCTTGTGTATGAATGGGAGTACTCCACCTCCGGCGATCGTCGCGCGTACGAGAATGTCAAGCTCTTCGTCCCCACGGATCGCAAGCTGTAGATGGCGTGGCGTGATACGCTTTACGCGCAGATCTTTCGAGGCATTACCTTTATGGTAGAGTCAGCATATATAGTAACTTAAGCTTCTCGTATATCGAAATGGCAAATATATCCTGGTATGTGTCGGATGATGTGTTTATGAATGGGAATTTCATACGAATGGAAATGCTCGACAAGGTGATAGAAGAGCATGATTATAACAAATATATCGTAAAAAACTCACCAGCTAGCTCGAGCACTTCCGCAGTCAAATACTCTAAGATTGCACTCGTGTAAACTGCAGCTTTAGCACCAATGCGTACATTATGTTGCGTTCGTTGTTTCAGATAACGGTGAATACGGCCCACAGGAAACTAATAAGGAGAGTTATTAACCGGATAGAATAAATAATCTCCAGAAATATCCGAATGTATATCAAAGCGGGTCAATTATATGTCCCAGAGAATAGCTTTGTCGACATAGGGGCCTTTATCCAACCAGAAGATGCAAGGATGAAACGAGGATAAAAGTATGCCAAAGTAGGATCAAGGTACGACAAAGGGGGGCTCGAGTGATAGATCCCAACTTGGAAGAAAACCAAGACAAGAATACCATGAAGTTATGCGACTCACTTGCAATCCGGCCCTCTGACTCCGCGTTTGGATCGTGCGAGGAGCTGCACCTACGCCAGACCCCGCAACACCATTTCCCGAATTCCCTTGTGCACCAGCTTTCGATTTACCACCGCTTGCTTTTTGTTGGGACATAGATTAATGATGATTAGCTTGAGTGCTAGTGGCGAAAGGTGTTTCCGGGTAAGTGGTAATAGATAGTACTGTAAGCAATAATGTAATTATTCCTGGTTATGAGCGGTTTATGCAAGCAATGCTGCACGACTACAGTGGGCTTGTGATTATAGAAAGACTTACCAAAATGCGACCAAAAATTAGGGTCAAACGCGAAAGTGGCTGATAAACACGAAAGTGGTGGTAAGAAGAAGAGTCGCGTCGAGGTTTAGGGTGGGCATTTCCATCTCTCTATGATCAACAAAGCGTGGTTATCACGTGACCACTGACTGCTTAATGCCGTAATGCCGTAACGCAACGGAGTTCAGCGGCTAATGGGACTCGGAGCGATTTGAAGTTCAGCACCATGACTTTCTTGGTTTCTTTCTTTGAAGTTCAGTAAACCTCGAAGTTTGCAACTTGCATCTCATCATTAACACCGCTTCATCATAAATTTGCAATTTTACTGATCACTACTACAACAAAGGTAGGGAATACATTAAAGATCGCCGCTAGATGTATTTAACTTCAAGTTATAGCAACCAACAGTCATGGAACAGAGCTCATCTGCTTATGTGCACGATCATCACGAGTCTGTCCTACGGTCTCATTCCTGGCGGACAGCCGCCAATTCTGCAGCATACTTGCTACCCTCACTCAAGCCAGACATGCATATCCTTGATGTTGGCTGTGGTCCGGGGACGATAACAATTGATTTAGCCAAGCTAGTCCCACAAGGGCATGTCACTGGTATAGAGCCGGTTCCAGATGTCCTTGATCAGGCTCGTACAACAGCCAGCACTCTCGGCGTGCAAAATGTCCTATTCAAGGTTGGCGACGTGCACGCCCTCGATTATCCCGATGCCACTTTTGATGTAGTCCATGCCCACCAAGTGTTACAGCACGTGGTAGATCCTGTCATGGCTCTTAAGGAGATGCGCCGCGTTACCAAACCCGGTGGGATCATAGCCGTCCGTTCCATTGATTTTGAGGCCATGACTTGGTACCCTGAAGTTGATGGTATGAAGGATTGGCTGAATTTGCACATCAAAGTCGCTCGTTCACTAGGTGGTGAGCCAAACGCGGGACGCATGCTACTTTCCTGGGCGAGACAAGCAGGTATTGACCAGGCTTGCGTGAAGGCCACCGCAGGCACATGGTGTTATAGCACCTCAGAGGAACGTGCATGGTGGAGCAGTTTATGGGCAGATCGGATTGTGAAGTCAGCTTTTTCCAGAAACGCTCTGGAAAGTGGGCAAGCTACCGAGGATGATCTGGCACGAATGGGACAGGATTTCACTACATGGGGCGCGTCGCCTGACGGATGGTTCGCCGTTATGCACGGCGAGATCCTTTGTCACATCTGACGAGGAATGTAGCTATTAGTCCTCTTTTTACCTGGTATGTGGCTATTTTCTGTCGTTTTCTGGGGGCTTGAACAGAAAGGTTCAATATAGTACGTATATAGATGACAATATCTGGATCACGGTGCTACGTTCGCTTGTTTCGAGTATGCTATCGCGGGTCTCGGTGAAATTCTTTCATTTTCGCTGTCCTCCCAGCTCTATTCCGTATTATACAGTAACCCCAATTCCATTCTAAGGAACTGGTGTGTCTAATTCATTCCTTTTGAAGCAAGTTTCTAACCTAAACTCTAAGATGTCGTTCACTTGAGAAGTCCATAGACTTCGGGAAATATGAAACAACTCCAACCTTTGGCTTCTTTTCAGCTTCACATAGTTACTCAGCTATCATTCCGATTACAATCTAGGCGCTTTCACCAGTGTCTCCTGACTTACCAGAACTCTAAGCACTTCTAGCAACACGAATGCAAGATTGCGGTGCTAGTGTGATCTTACCGCACCTTTCAATGGTACAGTATTGAATCGGTAGTGGTCTCATCCATATAAGTCTTTTTTCTGTTGTAGGCCTCCTGACTATTTTCGTCACCGGTTTATCCCTATTCCCCGATTTTCTGTCGATGGCTATATAACTGGTACATCTGGTGGTGTCCCTATCCTAGTTCCATCCGATAAGCACCCATAGTGTAGGATCCTTGAAGGTGAATTTCTTCTACTACCTTATCTGTGACAGTACTCCTCAGGTTTGTAATTTCAGTAATAACAAATACTTTGATTCTAATGTAATGTCTTGGCCCATAGAGATCTCAGTCATTTGGATCGTGGATCATGACGCTCCCTCGAGTGTGGTTTAGTACGTCCAGGAAATACCAGTGATATGACGTTAATATTTATATTATTGTCCCACAGTTACTGGAGCATCATCTGGCTTTGGAAGAGCCGTGACAGAGCTCGTTCTGAAGAAGGGTGAGATAGTCGTCGCTACCTTGCGCAAACCCGATGTCCTATCAGATCTCCGGATCAAGTATGGCCAGGATAAACTCCTTGTTGTTGCAGTGGATGTAACCAAGCATGGCGACATCGACGCAGCATTTGAGCGTGCAAAGGAAACGTTTGGTCGGATTAATGTTGTTTTTAATAACGCTGGACATCTACACCTATCAGAAATGGAGGGTACTCCCGATGATGTTGCTCATGCCGTTTTTGATGTCAACTTCTGGGGGGCAGTTCATGTCACCAGAGGAGCCATCAAGTTTTTCCGTGAAGTTAACAAACCAGGAGTTGGAGGAATTTTGCTCCAAGCATCTTCCATAACAGCGGTGATACCATTTTCAGGAGCGAGTTTTTACAGTGCCAGGTGAACCTCATTTCCCTCAAAATAACTTATACCTCGCTAATTGACGTGCTCGATACACTTACAGCAAGTTCGGTATGCTTGTACTTTTTTCATTGAGATACAGTACAATTTACGGGTCATCACAGCACTAGATGGCTTCAGCGAAGGTCTTGCTGGAGAATTGCTTCCTGCCTGGAACATCAAGGTTTGTAATGACCTTTTCTCAACATTGTCTTGTCTTCATTTTCATCTTGACTTTAGATTTGTATGATTAACCTTGGTAAATTTCATACCAACGTTTTGTCAAATTCAGTGACCTTGCCGCGACATCCTGCCTATTCTGATCCATCTTCTGCTGTGTCTATCTTTCTCAAACACACAATAAACGCAGTTTACCCGGGAGACGTACACAAGGGCGCCAGCGCTATCCACAGGCTTGTAGAATCAGGTCGAATTCCCTTGCGCTTACCCTTGGGTCAGGACAGCATCCAGGACTACAAACAGAAGATAGAAATTCTGACAGAGAGCGTTGCGGAGTACGAGTCGTGGTCTGATGATTTGAAGCGCGATGATGTATGAATGGAGTGCACGGAAAGATGACAAAATACTACGAGGTAGATGTGCTTAACTTTGTGTAAAAAAAAAATGATGTCATTCCCAGCAAAATTGTATCTAGTACAGTTGACCTATCCAAGCTAAATCGGATCATGAGGCCACTGGAAAGTAAAGGACTGCACTAATAAGTATGCCTCGTTCGTAGCGAATACGTTTTGCGCATGGAGTCATCACAGCGTTTTGCAAAGTTTCTAAAGATAAGTACAAATCACTATTTTATAGCAATTTGCGACTGTTTCTGTCCTTCGCAGTAGTCATTGCTACCATGACCATTATCTTGCTATGAATCACGATAATTACACTGGATTTTTGAAGCCATTGCCACTGATGACTGGTGAGCCAGCCCAACAATCTTTGCCGTAGCTATCAAGGAATCAATTATTTTGGTATCTAGACGCCAGGGCTTTTGTTCTCCCACTACCATGTTGTGTATATTACGTCTTAGGCACTGAAGCGCTGGCGCCCAGACGTTTGACAAACTTTAACATGGTCGCTGAACTTGGGACTTAAGCTACTAATGGAGAACGGCGCTCACAGTAGCTGAGATCTCAGATCTGAGACCCGGAATAGTCCGTCTTTGGTATACCGCGACTCGCTACCTCCGAGTTGAGTAGGCCATCTGCAAGTGAGATAAAAACGGTCTAATCTTTGATCTGTACTGACAATGATACAGTAATATCGTTGAAAGAAGAACAACCAGCTGTCACTGCCCATTTGTAGCGCCTGAGGGTGTCAACTAAGTCACCGCTTGGCACACCAACGCTGGGAAAGATGGAAAGGACATGCACCGCTTTGCTCACATCTAGTGAGTCTTATGCTATTCAACGGCTGTATTAGCTGATGAACAATGAACAGGCGACAGGGACAGGACTAGGAGAACCCATCAGGTCCTACAGAACCAACGAGCGCTGAAAGAAAACCCCGCTCATCAAAAACAAGGGGAAGAGGGTCCGGAACTAGGGGAGGTTGATATCCTAGAAACCAGAATTCATATATAAAAGAGGCCCTAACCAGCAGGCCAAGCTAAAGAGTCCATCGCTAGGATATCCCACCATTTCGAGAGATAAGGGTCCCCTCTGTCAAATACTCACCTTCACAAATGTCTCACTCATTTCGCATCCCTGTGATTGTTATCTTGTTTTGTGCCTTCGTCCTTAGCATCTTTGTCTCCATCTCCTTGCCCCATCTGAAGTCGGTGGATATTACTCGAGTAGACTTCACTAGCGCTGGGAGCATACCTGCGTCAGACAACCCAAACGGTATAGCACATCTAAGGGTGAGTGGTGCAAAGGCTTAATGAAAGAACTCGGAGCCTAATAAACAATTCTTATCCTCGTCAGTTTGGTATATGGTGATTTGTACTTTGGTGATTCGGTATGTATATTAATCATACTAACGCTCGTTTCCTCTGTAGGGCTCCTTGTTATTATCTGATGGATGGACAGTCTGAATGCGGGGTCGTCGGTGGGTAACTGATATTTACTATGGAACCATGTTTGACGAAGGAGTATAGGTCATGGTTATTCTGTCGATTTCATATCACTCTATGGCTCTGATAGTATCACCGCGGCCTGGACCCGTGGACTTGCAGTCCATCCTGTCGGTCAGTGACTTTGTTTTTTCCCGACATTTTGGTACCAGCCCCAACGTCCTTCTACAGCAACCGGAGTCACTTTCATCGCGCTGGTTCTCTCTTTGTCAAATCAAATCACCGTGTCGTTCTACGCGTTCATTTCCATCCTCCTCGCCACCCTCCTAGGACTCCTCGCGTTCGTCCTCGACATAGCGCTCGAGGTTCATGTCAAGACCGTAGTGAATAGCCTCAGCCTAGGTTACACAACAAGCACTGGACCAGGTGCGTTTCATATTGAGTGCCATAATGCACAAACTTATGTAGGAGCCTCGGCTGATTGAATTCACTGTAAAATAGGGTTCTGGCTTTCGTTTGTATCGCCGGTCCTGTTAATCGCGGCTTCATGCGTGGATATCTTGGGAAGAAGAAGGGATCGCAAGTCAGGCGATAGCTCCTACCCGCTATCATTCACCAAAAACTGGACATAGTAATGTTGTAAGAAATTATCTGCTGCACTTGGTTGTGCCTTTGGTTTAAAAACGTGTATATTCAATTAAGTATTAGAAGGTATCAGCAACTCGTTCAATCGAATGGTTGATATGTTTTGAATACAATAAATTTTTTCCGTGCAATGTTAAGGACATGAGTTACCGCGACGTTGTCGGCACCTTTGGACAGACGCTCGGCATCATGAATTTATGAGACCAGGTCGACTGCACGGTTAGATGCATGTTTCTTGGCATGTGTAAAGTATCGTAGTGCGCTTGCAAGGAATGATGAAAAATCACGAGCGCCTAACTGGAGTACCGTCCCTATTCGTACGGGACACGCCGTCCGAGTCATTCACGTCGAAAATTGGGCTCATTTAAACATCGTTCCTTTGATGTCGCAGTATTGTGTAAGCTGAAAAAAGTGTATTTAGTGAGTAAAATACATACCGGGATATCGCCGCCGCCATTAAGGTACTTCTCCAGGCCCATCATGACATTCTCCGTGATAATCGTTGAGATGTCTAGTCCCTTAGAAGCCCGTGAAATCTCCCACAGACGTGTCGCGACATACGAGCAGAACTATGCAACTTACGGCAGGATTGATGCATTTTGTCATGTGGACGAGATGGAGAGACGAGACTGTGAGGGAGAAGCTTGTGGCGCTGAGAGCAACTAGCGCTGAGGCCAGCCAGGGGGGTTTGTCGATTACAGCCATCCACGGTAATTCCATTTCCCCATTTCTAGGTCTCCGTGAACATAACACGTAGGTGATACTGCATATTCATGATTCTGGCGCCAATTTCCAATTTCAGCTGCGCGATGGAAGTTCAACTCGCCATGAGTTGTACTAGAAATGGGATATCCAAGAACATAGTATTAACACACAGGTGGTACATCTGCAAAACGACTTGACAGCGGCTAAGTCGGCGCTTCTGAAATTCTAGCGCCAACTCATGCGATTGGTGCATATTTTAGTCAAAACCGTATTTCGCAACCTCACGACATTTTCATAAGCTGTTATCTTACCACAATAATCAGAAGGACGATAACGGTCGATTAGATATCATCAAAACAAATCACGGATATTCAGCATTTGTATGTAACAAACAAAAACGCAACAACAGCATATCAGAGCTATCTAAATGCAACGACAAACGAGAAAACTACGAATCAAATCTCATCATGGACCGGTATACTTCTTTGTCCGAGAAATTATTAACATAGAAGTAAAGAGGTACCTCCAGCGAGTTCATTGCATTTATGGTGCGATCCATTCTCTCTCCATAAACAGGAATGAGCTCAATGGCCTGAGTAATCAACGTCAATGGAATGAAACCCCCTAGTCGCTGAGTGCCTCCATTTGGTGACGGCTCAGAGTGGAAAGCCCTCTTGACAACGAACATGTCCACATCAGGCTGCTGAGCAGGGCTTGAAACAACCTCGAACAATTGAATATATGTGATTGGTTGATTTAACGCAGGATGAAGCACACTGCCTTTACGGGCGATGGGCACAATAACAGTCCGTACTTGTGCGACCTCAGGCATTTCTGCGGCTGGAACGAAGAGTCAGGATTAATAGTAAAAAATAGGGCACGCGACTAGAACAAACTTTTGAGCTGTATCAAAATGGTGTCGCAGTTTCCGAAAGGTGCATCATTACTTGGAGGAAACGCCTGAACCATCTGACTCGGCATGATGACCTGGGTTTTAAATACTGAATGCTGTTGTAGTCGAAATTTGAACCACAGTTGTACTTTATCAAATCCTAAATCAATTCCTCCCCGCCCATTGAAAGACCCCTGGCTACGACGTTGTTCGATGGAAAGTCCTTTTACAAAGTCGTATAACGCAGCGCTGAGGTCTGGCAGATTTAATGAGATAGCAGCATCATGCATAGATGTAGAACGTATGTCGGGGACTACAGTGAGATGGAAAGCGATGTTTGAGTCGTCAGATGTGAGGCCCTTCAAGAAATGGTTTCGAACAGGGCGGGGGCTTTGATATCGTATTTCTTCGGCCGCAGTTGCGAACTGCGATACCCATGCCAGTTCAGGATCCAAGTCAGCAATCTCGTCTTGCTCTGTCCTGATAGCAACGTTCACAAGGTCCTGATGAAATAGTCGTAAGAGGGTGTACAGTTCGAACTGCCGGACCTTCTCTGCGATGTCAAGCAAACGAACGATCTGGAATATGAAATCGCTCTGATGGCTGGTCCTCTGGAAGGTATGCTTGCAGTTTGTTATCAGTAGCCGTTCACTCACATCCGCTGTATACTGCAAGATGTTCCCTGAATTCTTGACCGCCCGTGCGAAGCTCTGCAAGAGCTCAAGCTTCGGAATCCAAAAGTGGTCCATAGCACCTTTTTTGCCTCGGTGTGCCTCGGCGTCCAGGATCGCCTGCTTGTGACGGTAAAATTCGGCGAGTGCGGCCTCCATTTGCGTGATTGATGTAGGGGTATGGATGGGATTCTGTGCAATGTATATGAAATCCACAATAGCACGGATAGCTCGGACAGCTTTTGGTGGGGCTGCACCTGCAATTGATGGAACAATTGTGCGCTGAATGTCGCGATGATCCCTGCCAGTCATTTGCTTGACGTGTGATATGCCTTTGGAGAAATGGCGAAATCCAACACGTTTGTGGTGACTTTTATATCGATCATCCAGTTCTTCATTTCCGAGCATTGTCTTGCGCCATAGAAGAACGTGGTCAAAAAAGAATTTATGGCAAATGTGGAGTATTTCTGGGGTGAGAAAGATGGCAGGCTCAGCGAGGTGCCAATCGCGCCAAAATGGTTGCTGGACCCCGCTGAGGCCAATGGCTTTGGCTTTGGCCTGGAACTCGGTGATCTGCCATCCATCGACAGCCTTTGAAAGACCATAAATTTGGCGTAACGTGTGGTTTCCGGTACGTGGGGGATAAGGTTAACTGTCACCAAAGTTGGCTAACGTGGCTAGTGACACTGGAGATGAATTCTTGGCTACACAGGCAATAAGCTGTTGCTCCGGAAGATCAGCTTGATACGCCACCAAGGGCGTGAATACATAGCGAACGAGGCCGAATGGATCCGGGATGAAAGTGCCTACTTTTGCTGCAATCTTGAGGTTCACGCAGACTTTGTCCATACACTTATGCCACACCCGGGCTTGCAGTATGCCTTGGAAGTCATTGTGGACATCAAACTTTGGGGTTGGGATGAAAGCTACACATCTCCAAGCTTGCGCGGTGGCTTTCATGCGTACATCAGATGCAATATTAGCAATCATCAGGAAAGTGGGATGCATTTCAAGATTTCCTGTGCCTCTTGTGACGTTAGTCTTGTCCGAAGCCATAATTATTGGCATCATTGTTGCGCCTTCAGGGAATTGATTCTAAAAACCAAAATATTAGGTGCAAGTGGAGTATACACCAAAAAAAAACATTCCTGCAGTTCAAATGCATGATTGGCAGTCATGAATTCGCTAAATTCTCTTTGAACGCCTTGGTATGTTTCTTTAGGATCGAACATCATATGCTGTGCAAAAACCGGGTTCGCAAAGATATGCTGCGCAACTTCAAGAGCGTCTCTGTAGATCAAGTGTATTGGGGTAGATTTGTAACTGAGTAAGTGGAACTCCTCGTGCTTCCAACTGGGTCCACTGGGCAACCATTCGAGCCATGTAATCAGCTCATTTTTGTTCTTGAAAGATGGTTTATCTCGGGTCTTGAACTAAAATCGAGTTGATTTGATCAATACGATAACAAGAGATACGTGAACTCACCCACTCAAGTTTCAAGAAACGGTCCATTTGAGACTGCATCAAGCATTCGCACATGAATTTTGCAAGCTCCCATTCCCCGCGATCCTGAAATGGATAATAAAACTGGTCCTTCCGTCGATACGAGAATTGGTCGGACTCCATCTCCTGCATTATGTTCTTGCCTTTGTCATAGATATATCCTGATGTGGGGTGATAGCGAAAGCGCAGCTTGGGAGGGAGAGCTCCCTGTGCTGTGTGGGGAAGTGTACCTTCAGAAGGGATGTCAGAAAATGGATAGTAGTCAGCAGGTTTAGGGAGGGGGCAAGTACGACCACCACTCAGTATGGCAGAGGGAGTCCAACAGGTATTCTGGCTGTTGAGGTGCTGCACAATCTCATCCGCCGATTGAAATAGCAGTTTGCAATTCGGGCACTCCATCAAAATCGGTATGCCTCACTCAGGTTGCAGATGTACTGTCAGAGTCAAAAATCTTTTGAAGTCTTTTAAACTCCGAGTGAAGTAGATTTTGTGTGAGCCTGCAATATTTAGTGATCTTTCGAGTTGTCTGCTCTGCCATATCTGTTTCACTGTACAACTTTGGATTTGCTTGCATTGTGCTACTAGTTCACCTGACAATATGGACTCTAGTTCTAGTCATACCTTTGCATCGGATGACACACTCACACCCACTGCCACCAGCTTATCATCACCTCCTCATGGATCTTCCCCTGTCAGCAATGCCCGCATTTGTAGCCGTCTTCAATTCACTCCAATCAGAAAAAGATGGGAAACCCAGCTTGCCGTTAGCTATGTTGACAGTGGCATCGGCAAAATAAAGCAGGTGGGTATAACAAGATGGAAGTGACCTACTTAGAGATCCTAATGTTCAACTACAGAGAGCAGACAACAGACGTGAGGTTGCAAAGAGTCTCCAGAAAGGACTCAGTCGCTTTTCTGATCTAGCCGTCAAGAAAGCTGTCTCTTATAAACATGCTTCCCGTGAAATCATCTGTCATGAAATGCTATCATATGCATGGCGTGTCGAGGCCAGGGAGAGAGCAATCGATTTTCTCCAGCAGATACAGTCCGAGGCTGAAGAGGAATTGGATGTTGTTGAGGGAGAGTTGGAAGATATGAAAGAGCTGTTGGGAATGCGGGGTATTAAAGATGATATTGATGAGGAGGACATGAAGTATTCTGAGGCTTCTAATCCCACCATGGCTGGCAACTTTGATGCTGTCAACAATGAAGTTTATCACTTGGAACGTCAAGCATTTGGCCGCGGATTGCCTTTGGAACAAATCCTATCACAATTCAATCCTGAAGGTGACAGGTACCATGTGCCACTAGGATATGATTCGGACAACACATTGGAGAATTCTGACGGTTCTGGATAGGAACAAAGCTTGTGAACGCTTCATCTCACCAATCGCAATGGCAATGTGAATATTTTCTCGCTTTTTTCATTCTATCATTCATTCATGTTCCTTTCTTTTTCTTCACCCATGCCCACTTTTCCTATTTGTATGTCGAAATACTGAGTGGTATAGTTTTTTTTTTTTTTATCTCTGGACGTCGTTATCGATGCAGATGTATGTTTTGAGAAATTGAATAGATTCGTTGTGATTTAGCTGATTTTACTGCGATAGGGATATCTACATACAAGAAGATGAGTCTAGTCACATGTGCGAGCATGCTAAGTAAAGCTGTACTGCTAGTGGTTAGTGGTCAATTGACCCATCATATCAGGCTAAGATTACCGAATATCAAGCTCATGTTCAAGCTTGTGTTGATGGCGGCTCAAGGGCAGCCCAAGGCCTTGAGGACAGCCTCGGAGGAAGTAGAACTCACCCATTTCGTGTTTTACACCCCAAAGCCTGCGCAATTCCCCCATCCACCTTCTCCTCCCTTTTTTTCACTCACTCATCTGGTTATGGCGTCCAAACCTAAGCCCAAGGGAAAGAAAAAGGCAAATGTGAGTCTCGAATTCACATTTGTATATCCATTAACCGGTCATTGCAGACGAAACCTAAGCCTCGCAAAGGTTTTGGTCTCAATCCGTCAGGCAATCCTGTTGACTCTCAACTGGCCCTTCAAATTGATCGACCAGAGACTCCCTTAGACGAGCATCCTCCTCACGTGCAGCATCATCACCAGCAATTCATGGACCCTCCATCATCATCATCCTATACTCACCCTTATCAGGAGCACTTCGCAAACCAACAACCCGCAAATCCTTCATTGTCATCTTATACCCACCCTTATCACCAACAGCAGTTTATGAACCAGCAGCCTGCAAATCATTCATCATCTCAAGGGTTTTTACCCTCGTCCTATGATGCGGCCAGTAGTTACCCACAACTTTATAGCCAGCAGCCTATGTACTTCCCACCTTCTACCTCCAACTATCTTCCACAGCAACCTTCCACCAACACCAACTATATCTCGCCACAATTTCCACCAAACTCGAGCCGACAAGCGAGTTCCAGTCTTCTTCTCGCCCAATCCTACGCTACTCAACCTTCATATGCACCCTACGTGCTCCAGCCCAATGCCGCATCTAGTAGTGGTGCCCAGACAGTGCAGCCGCCGGTGCCCCCATCTGTTCAAGGGTTGACGTCTGTGGAGTCCAGCGCGGGCCCCATCAGAGGGTCACAGGCACATCTCGCTGGTTGACTTGGAGAAGGCCGGATGCCTGGCGGGCTGCGATTTGTCTATGCATATTCTCCCATGCGCAGCGGAGAAATGTCTCCTGGAGAATGGAGTGAAGGGGTTATCAGGGTATGTTATAGCTTTTTTATTTCAATATATTTACTAATTTCCTACCTTTTTTGAAGATGGGCTCGAATACCCGGAGCATCATTGAAACTTTCCGCTCAAAACAACAATACCCTTCCACAAGACTCCCCCCCACTCCTACACCTCTTGCTAGGCCTGTGAGGTCAGTCCCCGCTTGCGCAGACCCCTCCATCGGCTCACACTCGGCCCCTGCCCCACGTCCAGCAGTCAAGCAACTGCCACGTGACACCAAGGGCCGCCACAAGCTGGGCAAGCAGCTGTTGGACATTGCGAAGACCAAGATCGACTACTTTACTTTGAATGAAGATGCCATGCCAGGCTCTGACAAGAAGAAGCTTTTGGTGTCCAAGGCTTCCAATCAAACTGCGTTGGAAAACGGCTACGGAGAGGGGCCTTTTACATGGGCCCCCTCCAATATCAAAGCTATAGGCAATCACATGTCACTCCTGCGCAACGAAGTCAAAACCGTTTGTCGGTATCACAGCCACTCAGGTTTCCAACTTCTATTACCCCCCTGGCTCTCCGGCTCCTTAGATGCAGTAGAATACACAATTGATAAAGTCAAGCAACTACTCCAAGCGCCCATGAGACCATTCATACACAAGATTGTTATGGTGCATTAATCCACGTCTCATCTTCATTAGGCTTATCTTACACTTAACTGCAGCATCCAGATGGGCAACGGACCATCCATTTTTTCCAAGGAGATGTATTTGTTAATTGCGTCATCGACTTTGTTTGGCTCGGTGGGTTCGCTCACCTCCTGCAACCGGGTCGGCTCGATATTGTCCTGGCCGTCGTGTCTGCAGGGCTTTGCTGTACAATCATGGAAAATGAGAGTGGTGTGTTCGTGAAGACTCCATTCACAGCAGTGAAGTTTCGGGATATTTACGATTATGCTATAAAGCAGCTGGAGACCATTCGTGGCAATCCGGATTTGTTGGCCGAGCACATTGCGCTGGAACAGTTTATTATTGATCTGGGCAATAGAATTTATGGTACTGTGTCTAACACTACTAGTACTACTTCAGTCTTTCGAAACGAGTAGCCCATGGACTATATCTTATCATATCTGGTATATGATTACTTTGATTACCTCAGAAATGTTCATATCTCTTGCGATAGTATCTTGCTAATGTGAATCTCATCTTACCGAAGTGCAAAATTGCGATAGTAAGGGCCATGCTATATATGGTAATTTAATGCTACTTAAAATGGTAGGTAGGGTCGGGTTTCGGGCTAATACAGAAAAAGCGAACTTGCAAGAACTTGCAAGATTTTTAGTGTAAATAGATGTACTGTGCATATCCATAATTCTGGCGCCAATTTCAGCTGCGATAGACGTTTACGTTTACTTGCCACGAGTTGTATCATAAATGGGATAGGTGCAGCTGCCAACTTGAAGTTTAGCTATAGATGCCAAGATAGGAAATGAACGGGGAGCGAAAAACAGTGTGGAGCCACGCGGAAAGAGCGTGCATCACATTGTCTCGGGCCCAGCTCCAACCCATTATCATACTGTTGCTATACCCAGCCTACAATCCAGACAAAAGACGGCAAGAACTATGGGAGTCAATGGCTGGGCCAGTGGTGGCATAGCACAACACAGGTAAAAGAGCCGGCCTTTAGAAGAAGAAGAATAGACGTTTGGAGTCGTAGGCTAGGGAACTTCGGTTCGATTCTCGGGTTCATATAAAGACCTTCTGGCTCGCATTGCATCCACGTTGTTCGCCTCTCTTCTTCCCTCTTCTCTTTTCGAGTCGGACATCACCAACCCGAGAGTTTTTACGGTTGAAACTGCCCAAGGACCCAGCACAAGTCACGTTTTTCCATCACGAACTTTCGCCATGCCTCGCTCGTTCTGTATTCCTGGGATCATATTCCTGTTCTGTGCATTCGTGCTTAGCTTCATCGTCTCCATCTCTCTACCATACCTGACAGCGATGGATATCGCTCGTGTACATTTCAACGGCAGTCCTCTTGTTTCTGGCAATCAGGCTACCATGACACAGTTACGAGTAAGTGAGATTTTTTGGTGATACAGTAACCGTGGTCTGAACTCGCAGTAAATTTATCCTAACTCTGACAGTTCGGTGTATGGTACGTTGTGTATCTCAGTTTTGCATCGATGCGTATCGATATTTTTTCTCTTTTAGGGCTTACTGCTTCGACGAGTCGAGTGGTAATACTGTATGCTCCAACAATGGTAACTGGTCCTTTATTTTCATTTCAGCATCAACTTCTTGACGTACCGTACGTAGGTCATGGTTATTCCGTCACCGTCCAAACGAGCTCAGGCAGTTCCGAGACTATTGCCTCATCCTGGACTCGAGGACTCGCGGTCCACCCTGTGGGTCAGTGACTTATTCACGTTCTTTTCATACCCGAGTCTCAGCCATTGATCTAGCAACTGGTGTCACTTTCGTCGCGCTCCTACTGTCTTTCTCAACTCACGTCACTGTGACGCTCTTCGCGTCCATCGTCTCCTTCCTCGCCGCGCTCTTAACTCTTCTCGCGTTCGTCATCGACATCGCGCTCTTTGCTTGGGTTAAGCAACAAATGAGCAAGTTGGACGACGTGAGCGAGACCACGATCACTGGTCCAGGTGCGTTTGATGAATTGTTCATTCATATGTGACAAGACGACTGATTAAGTATATCACAGGGTTTTGGCTCACATTCGTGTCGATGATCCTGTTGTTCTTGGCTGGATGCACGGTTTGCTTTGGAAGGAGAAAGGATCGTATGTCCAGTGCCACTACGTCGTACCCCATGGCGGGTGCCAAAGGCGGATTCTGGTCGCGTTTCAGGAGATAATCGGTCTTTTCAAGAGTTGGTTTTCTGTCACCTTTTTATTCATAAACTTCTCGACCATCCTAATGGGGAGCAGTACTACTAACGGTTTTCTTCTCGATGTCATTTTGGATAGATTTGCTTGTTGTTCTGTACCCTTGTGACACTTCTATTGAAATGCAGGCAAACAGGTTTTATTATAACAGTTATTTAGTGGTTATGCCCGGGTTTGGGCTTCAGCAAGAAGTGTGACGTCATACGAGTCGACTCAACAGCTTTCCTTTCACCGAATGATTTTTTGATTACCAGTAGTCCCACAAGGTACAATAGCACCCACAAGAATGAAAGAGAATGATATTACTATTGGATGTATTGCAGCTATAATGACGCAGAAAACGTTTACAGATAAGCAAACCCCGACTAGGCAACTCTATAGTTTAAAATGAGTACGGTAGGAAACATAAACGAAATAAATAAAATAAACAATACCAACTTGAACACTATGAGTAGTCAACTGCTTATTTCGTCTTCGCGGCCTCCTCTGCGTGCTTCTCTTCGAGTTCAGCCTGTTTGCTCGAGTGTCAATATAAAGGTCAAAGAAATATACTAGAAAGGGGCCTCACGAGCTCCTGTTTCTTAGCTTCAATCTAATGCAATAGTTAATAAGAGAAATAGTAAGAGCATATTTTGATGCATGTACATACCTCTTTCTTCAGCTTGCTCAAGAGCTCAGCTTCGTGCCTGCGGGCATATTCGTCTAGGCAAAACGCGCATTCATTAAGGCCTCAAGTGCAGCATAGCTGTCTGAGCGACATACCCTCATGAGCCTTCTCTTTTTTGCTGGACATTGTCCATAATAAGCTACGAATCCAAGGCTAGGATGGAGACCCGCCAGTGCTCACCTGAATCCCTGGGATTGAGCAACACTGCCCTCCTTCACACTGGATGCAAACCGGCGAGAAGCACCTGCGAGTGTGGGCAAACGGCGTGCGGCAGTCAGAGTAGTGAACATGGCGATTTTAGTGAGTAAGAGCAAGAAATGGATTAGTTTCCGTGCAAGTCTTTCGGTTGCTTCTTGCCGCGCCACTTTATACAGCGTGACGTCGAGTCTCGGCGAGTTCAGTTCGTGACATCGTCGGAAAGGTAAGGTCACGCGTCACACATTTTACTCTTGTCCACCATGTCGATGCCATTCCTTAGACAGGCTGCCAGCACGGTATGTCTACTTTCAGCCCTTTCCTTTGGTGTATGATAACTAACAATAAATGCATAAATATTGGGTATTCAGGCTCGCAGTGCATCGCGTTCTCGTGCATTTTTTTCGACGACGGTCGTTCGCGAAGGTCGACCCCCCATCCCCGCTTTTCTCCGACGCATCGTATTGACCTTCATATTTCTATCCATCTTCATACAGACATCGTCCAGAGCCTCTACGTTAGAGAAATAAAAGCTTACAAGGCGCCTCCACCCGTATGTTTCGCGTTTCGCATTTCCCAGATATCCCCAGGTTGCTGACTGCCGGCTTTCGGCGGTGGTCACAGGCTAAGGATGCACACGTTGGCAGTGTGAAAGCCTACTCGTTGCCCCCCGCACCAAAACCCCCGGTGCTTCCCTCCGACCTCGCGTCCGAACTCGCAACATACGATGCCGCTGAACCCACCAAGGCTTCAGAGCCTAAGGTCACTTCCAGCTCGACGGAGCAGGTTGGTACTGGGGCTGATGGTTTTTTGAGCTTCTTGGAGCAAGATGAGCCGAAAGCTGAGGCCCACCACTAGGAAGGAGTACATACCGTCCGTGACTAGCAAATAGATCATCATTTTTATGATTGGACATGATAGTCAGTCTTACGCTAATGTAAGTAACTTTTTTAGAGTGAGGAGGGTAAGTTTCAAAAGCTGAGTTGAATGATATCAACAAGTGGATGTCTCTGTCTACTATCTATAGGATGTACTATGTAAGTAAAATACATTAGTGCGTTAGATATATTGCGAATAATAACCAGCGAGGCAAATGCGTCATGCGATAGGAATTGTGATAGCAAGGGAAAGAGAAAGCAAAAATAAGCCCAAAAACCTTTAGAGGTTGGGACGCCATCGAAATGAAGAGGACTATGAGAAGAAGTACTGCGACCGCTTGATCGTCTCCACATTGAAATCGCCCTTCTTCGGCACGGGTGGCAACACATCACACAAGTCGACAAACTTGTCTTGTAATGCCGGATCTATCACCTCTTCTTCGTCTTCCTCATCCTCGTCTTCCGCCAAAACAGTCTCTTCTTCCATAATGGACTTCTTCTTTCGTCCTCTCTTGGCAGGCCCTGCCTTAGCTGAACCCGTGTCGATCTGTTCTTTGTCCACCACTTTGACGAGGGAACCGAGTCCTGTATCGCCAAGTCCTGTAGCCTGCTCTCGAGCAAGGGAAACTCCGACTTGTTGGAGGTGCTTCATCATCTTTCCGGTGCGAAGACTGGCAAGGGGGATCTTATGAGTGCGGTAGCGCTCCTTGAACTATTTAATTTTGTGAGTAACTGAATTAGGAAACATCTTTAGATATCAGAGGGACGAACCTCGCTGTATAGCTTGCCAAGCACATCAGAAGAGTGAAGAGCAATGAAAGTGTCGCGGATGATTTCGGACATCTGGTCGATACTTGATGCATGCGTCCAGTAGGAATCGTGAACGGAAGCGAATGTGACTCCTTGAGTCTGATAAACACTGAGATCAGCCTCAAAGTTATATATACCAATTATGAAGACATACTCGACATTCAAGTGCAGTCAGCATCATGTGCGTCGCATCCAGACTATGAATGAAATTAGGGGGGAATGCAGAGGCTTGCTTATTAGCATTAACTGAAACGCAACAAATATCAATACCCTGGCAATAAACAACCTGTTAAAGAACAAACCTTCAGCAGGTGCATTGGGGTCAGAGATGTAGACCGTTTGCAAGGCAGTCATGATTTGCTTTCGTTTGACCTTCCTGTATGGTTGCACAATCGGTAGGCCAAGGGGTGTTGTCCATACAACGGACGTCATCTGCTCCTTGCGGATGCGGTTAGTTGACACCGGAAGGCGCCTCTTCGTCTTTTCAGCCTCAAGCGCTTCTGGGATGCGCTCAGCTGGTATAGATTTAGCAACGAGCCGCGCACAAAGATTGAGCCACGTCTGAATGGCCTTGGCACCACTGAACAGATCACCAATGCAGAACAGTGTCTAGAACGGGACAAAATCATGAGCTTACAGGTCATATTATGAGGATGAGAATATACCTTTTTGGCTAGATAAGCTGCAGCATTCCAGCACTCCTCTTCGGGTATGTCTTTCCTGTCTTTAAGTTGTCTCTCAATTTGGTCGCGGGCACCAATGTACGTGACACCATATACAGTGGTCATAACCTACAGTTCATAACAGTCAGCATCGGTAAGCGAAGCAATATAGGGTTTGGCAATAAATCGAAGCTTACAGTCTGCTTAACAACTTTACGCGCCACCTTGCCCTGTAGCATCTTGGCGTACTTATGATCATTTGCTGCGTCTTCGTCCAGTTGTCGCTGGACCATGTTTGCAACGTATGTGTATACGTCTGAGGGACGTTCGGTCACACTCAAGTTCACTTGCTGCGCACCGCGATTGTCGCCTCCCAGAGCTGCATAGTGCTGCAGCCCATTACATGTCCCGTCTTGATGCACAGGCAACGATGACATGTAAGCCTCGGGGTCTTCGGATTCAAGAGCGGCGCGTAACTCCATACACGTAGCCAGACATTGCCAAGGGTCGTCAGCTTTAGTCCACCAGCGTCTGCCCTATAGTGCATGGCGATGTTTAGCTTTAGATAGCGGTGGAAATATAAGTAATCCCACCTCAAGTGGCTTCTCCGCACTGTCATACACTTCGTCCAGACGTTCCATCACATATTCCACGCGCTCGTCAAAATTGGCTTTGTCGAAGCCGTACAAGTTGGCAAGGTGAATCTTCAACCACCTGAGTCCTCGTTCGCCAAGCGGCTTGGCTTCTCCGAACATTAGCAAACCACGACTCAAATCGTCTCCAATGTGATTCAAATGCGGCGGGATGGGATATGCGCGACCACGGAAGTCGAGGTTGTGAGGTAGATACATCGTGTCTCCCAAGAACTACACAAGTGTCAGCAATGGTCCAGTAAAGAATGATAAACTAACGTACAGCACGCGCGATCTCGATCTTGTAGTTGACGCTACATCTGTCAGAGTGATTATTCGCCTTGGCTTGCATGTACGCCTTGAGTCTCTGGCCATAGACACTCTTGGCTTTGATATCCATGCTCAAGTTGTCCGGTTTTTCTGGCTCTGGCTGATCGAAAACTGAGGGAGGTAGCTTGCAAAGACGCTCTCCCGAGTTCCATACTGTCAGTACTACGTCGAAGACATTGCGATTGATTTTCCAAGGAGTGCTACCGAGGACATCGAGTCCAGCATACACAAGTTCAACATTGCCAAGTTCAGAGGCATGTTGAAGGTAGCTTTGCTGCTCTTGTGAATCCTTGAAGCGCATGGCGGAAGCTAGAGAAAAATGATTAATTCGATACGGATGTTTGGGAGATGCTGTGATACGAACATTTATTGTAAAGATAACCACCTTGATCATAATTCAACCATGGTTTAGGTTTGACCAACATTGGTAGGTGACGAGGGTGGAGGGTCTCACGAAGACCGTCTTTTGCTATTCGGTCAGCCACTACGGGATTCAGTCGAATGACTCCTAGTTTCTGCCCCCGTACATACTCGTATGCATGATAGAACGCAGGCTGGTCCTCCGAGCTGCGAAAGAACATCAGCACACAAAGTTAGTCAGAAAAAATTGCCACTAACATAGTCTCCTGGGTGCGTTTATCGATGGCCGTTCTCGTAACAGTTGCTACATCCATCAAACAGTCCACTAGGATACTACCCACACGTACGCGAAGTAGTTGTGTCCACTCAGTTGTCCATTCTTCGCTGTCCATAGTATATTTTGCTGCCGTCACACGTCGAGCATGCAGATCTCTGTACCCAAACCCAGTAAAGAAGCCATATTCACCCGGCCGAGATTGAGAAGGTATGGCTATATTGTTGCGCTTGCACATCTGGGCTTTGTATTCGTTTTCTACTGCACGCCCGACAGTGAGCAACGCGCGAGCAGTTTTCATACCGTCCGAAACACCGCCACTGCCATTTAACCGCATGATTTCAAGGATGGTGATAAGAGAAAGTTTGGAGGGTTTAACAAGCTGAAGGAATGGTCCTAAATTCGTTCCTTTGCCTCTGCTATCTATAACACAATATTCAGCACCGGTAGAGCATCCTGTGCCTCGACCAACTTACCTGCCTTCTCCTCAGCAACAATGATTTCCTGTATTTCGGCGTCAAGGCGTGGCTGAAGTTTCTGATGCCAGTCCCACATCCACCGTTGTAAATCGGCACGTTTGAGACCCTTGTTGTTCAATCCGAGCTCATCAAAAAGATCCGCTTCATGCTTGAGTCGAGCGACAGCGACATCATACACTGACTCTTCCAGCAGCTTTTGCCTTGCTGCGACATCTTCTGATAAGACGCGTCGCGCGAGTTGAACTTGCGTTAGATGTTTGCGCAAATTACTCAAGTTAAAGGGCATTTCTTCCTGAGATGCACTCGGTATCACAGTGCCGTCCTCGTCCACAGCTTCCTCTACTTTGCCCTATCATAGAACGATAAGCTGAGAAAGATGAATATCGGTGCGAAAAGCCACTTACCTTCCAGCGCATAACTGGAGTGACCTCTGGAACGCTCTCTAGGGGATCGGGTGACTGGGTAGCCATTGCCTCGATTTGTCCCAACTCTGAGACAACCCGTGACAAATTGAGATCCACAGCTGCTCTAGATAACAACTTTATGACCTGTGATGCTTCTTCAGAGGATGTGAAGACACGGTCGGAAACGATATGGGAAACTGAAATTTGACGATCAATTATGCTGGTGAGAAGTTTGGTGGGATTATGGGCAATTGTGAGGTTGACGGGGGTTTCAGAATCAGGGTTGAAGCTAGATGATGGAAAAATGAAGCACGTATTCGAGCAGTAGCATATATTCACTTACCGTAGCCATGCGAGGAGCATCAAAGAATAGGTAGCAGTGGTAGGTTGAATCTTCTCCGATTCGTGTTCCATGATATTGTATAACTGCCATGCTTCCTCCACCCATAAGGCTCTATCTTCCGGCTCTTTAGTATATGCCATTTCCAAATATGCTTCCAAGAAAGAATTGTAGATTCGAGATTCTAATATGCTATCTCCCCGTCCTGTCTCACGCAGGCGCTCGAAGACTTGCCTGGCTCGGGGTACATCATACAGATTATGCAAGCAAGCGTCCATCACAGCTAATTGGTCGCGTGTTGGTGAATCCGTAAAATAAAAGTCATTCAAGGCTGAAGATTTGTCGTCCGGCAACGGCATGGGTAGCATAGTGTAAGGTGTACGACGCTTCAAAAAGCCTTGCATGTCGTTCCCAAACGGCAATGACTCCTCCTGCGGCACTTCTGGTGCAGAAGAAGCCATGAAAGCGGGGTAGTCCGGGCGAGGAAGTTGAGCTTGTGCGACAGCAGGGGCATTTGCTTTTTTGGTTGGAGTCGAATAGAAACGAGCAGGACGGGGAAGCCGTTGTCTAGAGTACGACACCAAAGTCGTCTCCAACCTGCGTGCTGATGTCCTTGGTATCATTTTGAGTCGTCCTCGCTGTTGCACCCGTCGAGCTCGAACGTTAGTGACTTTTTACTTCCAAAAAATTTGGACGCAATATTCATTAAGCTAATCCTAGATTCTCACGGTCCTATCAGAGAAGCTGGAATTGAGGATGAATCGGAGCATAGAAAAAGCCTGGCGGCTGATTTCAACCCGAGTTGACTGTATCATGCCGATATACGGTTGCAATGCCGGACTGCTTGATTAAGTGCTCCGCCATAACAGCAGAAACAGACTACTACCATCTCGTGAGTGCGAGGATAAGAGTACTCGATCTGCTTAGATAAGCACTACCACACACATCTCCTTCAAGTTCGCAAATGAGCATACGAGGGCCACGGAAAGGCGAAAATTATGAGCTCAGCGTTGACCTCAACAGCGAGTATCGTGATAAACGAAAGGATGCAATCAAACGGGTCATAGCCTCAATGACTGTGGGCAAAGGTATCTATATTATCTATATACTTTCGCAGTCCCATCAAGGTAACCCATCCCACTTTAAAGATGTCAGTGGTTTGTTCCCCGATGTCCTCAAGAACATGCAGACAGAAGACCTCGAGCAGAAAAAGCTGGTGTACTTGTATCTCATGAATTATGCCAAGACTCAGCCGGAACTCGTTATTCTGGCAGTCAACACGTTCGTGAAAGATACAGAAGATCCCAACCCCCTCGTCCGAGCGCTGGCGATCAGGACGATGGGCTGTCTACGTGCAGAGAAAATCATTGATTACTTGTGCGATCCACTCCAACGATGCCTCAAAGACGACAACCCATACGTCCGGAAGACAGCTGCGCTTTGTGTTGCCAAACTGTATGATTTGAAGCCCGAGCTGGTAATTGATAATGGATTTTTGGAACAGCTACATGAAATGGTTTCGGATAGTAACCCAATGGTAAGACTTTGCCGCCAAGTGTGCGTAACTCCTCACATTATGTGTCTTAGGTCGTCGCCAACACTGTAGCAGCATTGACCGATATCCATAATACGGCCATTGCAGCGCAAATATCACCATCTTCTTCTGATCCAGCCATTTTCAACATTACTTCCACTATTCTAAACAAGCTACTGATTGCTCTGAATGAATGTTCAGAGTGGGGTAGAGTGGCTATATTGAATGCTCTGTCGCGATACGTAGCTCAAGATGAAAAAGAAAGTGAACACATTAGTGAGCGTGTAGTTCCTCAATTCCAGCATATCAACGGAAGTGTTGTACTCGCTGCTATGAAGGCATGTTTTCTTTCTTTTGGGCAAGAAATCTCGATATTTATGGGTACCTTAGGTGGTTATGATCCACATCCGTGGTGTCCGACGAGAAGAGCTCGTCAAGCAATTGATACGCAAAATGGCACCTCCGCTCGTTACTCTCTTGTCCTCTCCACCAGAAGTCCAGTGGGTAGCCTTACGAAATATTAATCTTCTACTGCAAAAACGCTCGGACCTTCTATCCAACGAGATGCGCGTGTTCTTCTGTAAATATAACGATCCGCTCTACGTTAAAATCGAAAAGCTCGACATCATGGTACGACTTGCCAGCGATAACAACGTCGATGCTCTCTTGAGCGAATTAAAAGAGTGCGCTTGCTTTTTCTACCATATGCATTGATCTCGAGCAATAATTCGTTGCGATGCTAGATATGCGTCAGAAGTCGACGTCGATTTTGTTCGTAAAAGTATCAAAGCAATCGGTCAAACTGCTGTCAAAATCGATGCTGCTGCAGAGCGATGTGTAAATGTACTCCTGGAATTGATCGATACACGTGTCAGTTATGTCGTCCAAGAGGCTGTGGTAGTCATGAAGGTGGAGTAACCGTCTTGTCTTAAAGACAGGGACGATGACCATTGATATCAACCCACACAGGACATATTTAGAAAGTATCCTTCAACATATGAAGGTGTCATTCCGACGTTGTGCGCGAACTTAGAAGAGCTGGATGAACCAGAAGCAAAGGCGTCCCTGATTTGGATTATTGGGGAATATGCCGATAAGATTGACAATGCCGATGAACTACTGGGTATATTCGTCGACACGTATATAGAAGAGTCGTATCAGGTAAGCTTTCTGTTTTCGATCGACGTACATGGTATTAATAGCAGCTTCCTTGTAGGTTCAATTACAAACGTTGACGGCTGTCGTCAAATTGTTCTTGAAAAAACCAGACTCATCGCAAGGCATAGTTCAACGGGTCCTCAATACCGCCACCAAGGACTGCGATTCACCCGATGTAAGAGACCGTGCTTACATATATTGGCGGTTATTGTCCACCGATCCGGCAGCAGCAAAAGTAAGTCAGAAATGGCATGTGTTTTGAATCCTCTTAGAACCAAATTCTGTAGGCAGTGGTTCTAGCACATCGGCCGCCTATATCTATTCCAAGAACGACAGTCTCACCAGCATTATTGGAAGAACTTCTTGGGGAAATATCCAACCTGGCCAGCGTCTATCACAAGCCACCGGAGACTTTCATTGGACAAGGCAGAGTAAGCGCAGATTCCGTCCAAAGGAAGGGGTCAGAGTGAGTGCAACATGATTTCGCTTCGAGTTTAATAAATGACCGGAATTGTCTAGTACTTCCGATGATAGGTTTTCTGCACAAAAGGCACTTCAGACTGTCGTTGCTGGACAACAAGCAGAAAATTTGCTTGACTTTGATGATAATATGACGGTGGAAGGACAGCCATCTGGCCTCGCAGCTACGCAAGTCCTTCCTTCAACTCCAGCTGCAGCGAACCTCCTCTCTGGTACATCGACCAATCCTCTGGATGATCTTGTGTCCATCTTTGGTGGTGCAAGTGTGAGTAATGGCATGAGCGGTAATGCGTTCGGCACAAATGGGCTTGGGGGTTTATCGTCGCCGACCACATTAGCGCCGTCTTCTGGGTTCAATAATTTGGTTGCCAGCTCACCCGCACCTCCTCAGCAGCAGCAACAGGAGGACCTTCTGGGCTTATTCTAAGGCCGCGACTTTGTTAACACCGGGTATATTTTCTCTCTCTGTTACCGCTGGTCACCATTAGTACTTGACGAATGATCGAGGTTTTTAGAGCTGGTGGACTGTATTGCATATTATACTGTATAAATGAGTTTCTACCTTGTTTATTGTACTGAGTACTGAGTTAGTTGTTGAGTAGATTACATGTCTTAAACAACTCTCAAGGTAACTGTACTCATTATCAACTGATATCGACTGTCATATCATTAATTTGGTCTGACTGGGGAGACTAACTCATTATTATGATATTCTTGCCTCGGTGCCACTTCGGAATCATTTAGCACAGCTTTTGCATGAACCGCGCCTTGGTGGAGCTGATAGCACTTCCCATCATGCTTCATATCGCTGTATCCCCGTAGGTTTCGCATTTGGTCTAGTAACGTGTCTGATATGATCATTTAAAGGATATTTGAACCTGCAAAAGGTTATATGTCTCCTTTTGAATCCATGGTTTCAATCGTGTCTTTTGCGTCGTGGAGCACATGTACTTGGGGCCCTATATTGTTCGATCGTTGCAGTCACCGACTCAGAGAATGCGAGCGAAGTCTGCTGACGCCAGTCGCGCGGTTGCGGACGTTCAACTTGAACGTTCATCGTCCCCGCAGTGGTAACCTTCAGATAGTAGACTTTATTTCTCCAGTCCTTGCCAGCCCATCTATCCAGAGATAGTGTCGTCCCTGTGGTCTTGTAGGGCATCGTCCACATATGACTGGATACTAGAGTGACGTTCGAGCTGTAGTGATCCGGTTTGTTGCATTTGATCCCGAGAGTCTCTTTGATGGCTTATATCCAATTTTCAAGTCCTAATCATCTGTCTCTTTCTGTGCTATTTAGGAGGCTTCTAGCGAAAGACTTGATGGATGCCATTTGATCCTCTCAACTTCTGGGTAGCGCTGGCCAATCCTGATGACCTTGCCACGAGAGAACCATACGCTTCTAAACATAACACGTGCACCGCGAGCTACCATCCCGCTACCAGGGATACCGTACTGTGATCACTATGCTTCACTTGTCAAACAAGCATAGTCACTCTCATTTCCACGCGAGAGAGCCTTCCTGTTCAATCTCCATTCGTACGTGTATTTGTGTCAAGCAGCATGGTCGTCCGCTCGCCGGGCCTTTTGTTGCCAAGTCCTCACTTTTCATATAAACACTAAACATGTAAATTCTACCGTTCCTACCGAAGGCCCTGGGTGTGCTCTTGATCAATGATGCGTTCCACATTCATTCTAGGCTCCCTTGCTCTTTTACAAGGAACAGTCGCTCAACAGATCACTGAAATAGTATGCATTTATTTTCCTCGCCGTGACCCACTCAACTGACGTGATCATCGTTTGTTTTCTCTGTATAGTGGCAAACGACTTGGGATAGAAATAGTCTTTTGACTTTCTCCGCTGGTTCTGTTAACTTCGCCTCCCCGGGCACAGCTGCAAGTGCCGACATCACCGTTGATGACACCTCTGTGTATCAGTCCATGTATGGTTTCGGAGCATCGCTCAGTGAGTAAATGCTATTGTGTCTGTATGAGAAAATCGCTTCTAACTTTATCGAAGCTGATTCTTCTGCGCAACTACTGAGCACTCTGAAGGTATAACTCGTAGTTTCTTCTCATTGCTCTTACCTAGCTCACGTTCTGTACAGACTCAAAATTCTAACAACTACTGGGCACTTTTGGACTCTCTTTTCAATGGTAAAGTAGCAAAAATCAACCTGATAGCCTAGCAAAAGTTCCTGAATGAATATTTCTTGGCTTGGTAGTTACGGATGGAGCAAATTCTGCTGGATTATCCTACCTCCGTGTGCCCCTTGGTGCATCCGACTTTTCAGCAACCGGTACTACCTTTTACTATTATTTTCGGGACCTGGGATTGACTTCGTGAATAGTATACAGTTATGATGATACGAGTGGGGACACGGGACTGGGCAGCTTCAACATCGATGCTGCTCCTAGCTACGTCTTCTCTACGCTCACTGACATCTTGTCGGTCAACAATCGGTTAAATGTACACGTATTGCCATGGTCACCTGTAAGCCTGTTTTCCTCGCTACTTATGGCCCTTCGATAATGACCATATTCGTCAATGTGCAGCCGGCCTGGATGAAATCCGGTTCAACGATGGAAGGTGGAAGCCTGGACAGCCAAGATGTCGACACGAGTATGTGGTCATCTTCACTTTTTAGCATTTGCATCCTTATCTCAATTTGCTCCATTCAGTGGCTAACTATCTGCTCAAGAGTTTGCAAGGTTTCCAGAGCAAGAGTATCCCCATTTACGCCATTTCGATACAGGCACGTTTTTACCTAGTCCTCCTATCTGATTCCATTCTCAGCCACGATGCAGAACGAACCTGAGAACAGCGATGCTACGTACCCGAGTTGCAGCATGCCAGTGGCGACTGAGGCAGCGATCGGAACCTCCCTAAGGAGCCTTATGGACAGCAACGGTTTTACCGACACCAAAATCATCGGATTTGAACACAACTGGAGTGACGCTGCCAACTATCCCGTGCAACTCGTAAGGACATATCCTCAATCTCACGTCCGACATCTGTAATTTATAGTCTCTTATTAACAGATGCAGCAAGCTGGGAGTGCTTTCGATGGTGTTTCCTTCCACTGCTATGAAGGTACCGTCCAAGAGATGGCCAACTTTACTTCTCAATATTCTACCAAGGTCAGTTTGTCATTGGTTTGAAATGTTCCAACCTAGGTTGTCTAAACACCACTATCGTGTCAAATAGGAAGTCTACATCACCGAGTGCACAGGAACGCTTGGCTCGGACTGGTGGAGTGACATCAAGGTAAGATAGGCTGATAATTTTATGGTGTCCTCTTACTGATGATATTCACAGTGGTACATGGATAACCTGTAAGGACAACGGTTTTACGAGGGGATATGACTAAAAACTTAACTATCGACTCTCTAGTTTCATCGTTGGGCCCCAGTACGGCTCATCGAACGGCCTCATGTGGAACTTGGCTCTCGACGGTAACGGCAACCCCATCCTTTCAGGCTCAGACAGTTGCCCCAGCCCCGGATGCCGTGGTGTTGCTCAGATCAACAACGATGGAACCTACAGCGTGAACCAAGAGTGTACGTCCATACCAGAGTCTACCATTCAACGCTGCTAATCTGGACAATCCAGTCTACGCTATGGGTCAGGCTTCCAAGGCTATTCTTCCCAAGGACGTTGGCGGACCCTTTGGCAAGAGAATTGGCGTCTCTGTGGCTGGCTCGCTTGGCTGGTCGCTGATTGTAGGTGCCTATGTCACCGCACGGTCTTCTTCGTCAGATCCCAGCCGCTACTCCCTTGTGGTCCTCAACTGGTAAGTAGTATGTCTCATGATACGTGTTGTCATGCTAAACTACTTTCGTGCAGGGATGACAGCTCCAGCACCACCTTCAACCCCGTTTCCGTCGACGCCACCATCGAGTTCAAGGGCATGCAGGTAAGAACTCTCGGTGACTCGATGCTTCACTTTGTTCATGAGTTTCGTAGGCTTCCTATACGTTCCCCGTCGGTGTCACCACCCTTTCGTGGTACGATTAGATGCAGTGGTAAAAGTCACTTTGAAAGTGATATCAAAGAAGTACGCAGTTTGTGTTTTTACTATTTATTGTTTATCTCCCTGGGTGTATACGATGCTATGTTCATGAACCGTGATACCTATTATTTATACTGGAATAAAGTCGATGAAATGCCAACTCTTCCTGGTGAGACCTGCTCGGGCCCCGGGCGCACTGTTGATAATATACGGCACAAGGAAGAGCGTCTTTCCTTCTCAGAGGAAAACAAGTACGGTGTCTGCATTTCCATGAATTCATGGAGAGACTGACTGTATTTCATTTGAGCGTCTGATATTTCGACTGCGAGGAGCTCTTGCTCTATACACGGATAGCATTCTGATTTCAGTTTAGGGTCGCCATGATAATAAGCAGTAAAGAAATAAGATTTCGTGAAGAATGCTCGAACCCAAACACCAAAATAGAGCTAGCAAAAAAGGAGCATCACAGAGTCCTGCCCAACACTAAACTATCCACGAAAGAAACACCCTAATCCACCCTCCTATTCTCGTCGCCATTCTGCTGCTTGGAAAGGGAAAAGGAGTACCGGGAGCCTGCGTGTGCGATATTGGCGAGGAACCTCTTGGGCAGCGTCGCTTTCGTCCCCAGGCGGTCGGTGCGTCCGAGGACTTTTCGTCTCCACGACCCGCCCCGTCGTAAACGCGTTTCGGTGCTGCTGACATGGGTCGCCGCACGGGAGGCCGGAAAGGCAGCGAAGCTCGTCGTCACGAGTGCCTGCTTCAGCGTAGGCTTTTCAGGGGCTCGTTTTCGATTCGACGGCTTGCGCACCACGAGCACTTGACTATGAGGCTTGTAGTTCTTCGCAGCCTCTGAAAGATGCTTTGAAGGCTTGTTGTTTCGTAAAACCACCTGTTCACGCGGGCTATCCTGATCGCGCGCCCGCAGGGGGAAGCTTCGAACGCGGAATTGATGGGTTGCCGAGAACGGGGCTCGGTCTGCCGATGCCATGGAGGTGCTCGCGGACTCTACGCTCTTTCTCTCCAGTATCGAGATCGTCTTGGTTCCCTGGTCCATGGCGAGACGTATGGTGCTCATTTTAGCCGCTCGCGGCGAGCCCGCGTCCGAGTCGCTGTAGATGCTCGGGGAGCTGAAATCCAGGGAAGACTGGACGCCGTAGAGGTTGACTCGGCCGGGACCGTGGACGTCGAAGAGGCCGTGTAAACGCGGAGACGAATCGCCTCGATGACCGCTTGAGAAAACGTCTGGGTCGTCGTCGTCGTCCGCGCCCAGGAATGCGCTAGAGAAGACTAAATCGTGGAGCTGGTTCTCCAAAGCGTTGATCTTCCGCTTCTTGAATGCGCAGCGGGCTTCTGCGTCGTCGCATCGCGCTTCGAGGTCCTTTACTTGCTCCTCTAGAATGCATGCGGTGGTGAGGACGTTGAAGAAGTTTGCAGACAGCTTGTCGTCGTTGGAGGCCGGTGATGGGTTGGAGTCGTGCATGGAGGAATGCTTGAGAACTGAGCTTGATGTGAGAGTCCGGAGGAAGGTGGTTGGCACGCACTGTCAGCCCTGCACATACGTTATAAGAATATCATGTGAGGCTGCCAATGGCAATGGTTCTTAACGGTCTGAATCGAGATGACGATTTCCGATTTATTAACTTACAGAGCCCATGTCAGCCGCCCGAAGCCAATCTCATTCGCCCGCTCACCATTTCCTGAGAGCCGATATCTCGATAGGCCGATTCCCCGGAAATGGCACCCGTGCTTACACCTTTGGCGTCCAGAATCGTCGATCAAATCCCGATGCTCCTCGAACGTTTACGTGAATACGAAGGACAAGAGAAGGCCCTTGATGTTCGCTGTCAAGAGCTGGAAGACGAGCTGTACTCTCGTAAGAGAGGGTTTACGGAAGTGGATTCAATGCAGAGTGGGGTAGCGGAGGAATACAGGACCCATATACACGATAGTGACGAGGGTAAAGAGAATGTGTGGCCGCGTGTTCAAGGTACGTTGTGCGGAATGGCTGTGGGCCACTTTCAGCATCTCATCATGAGGTATGGGTCAGATGGGGGAAAAGGGATTGGGACGCCATTGATAAAGCCGAGGATCAAGGCAAAAATAAGGGATGTGCGTGGATATTGCACTCCGTACTGGTAGCTTATTTCTTGCTGACGCGTTGACGTCGGTTGACCCACAGCGGGTTGCAATGGGGCCGTCATCGACCAAAGCCGTTTCTTTGGTCGGAAACAAGAGAAAAGGGGGACATTCGCCAGATGAGGAGCTCGGTGGGATGATAACGATGAAGAAAGCCAAGTTTGAGAGCGAAATTTGACCTGGACGTAGTATTTTTATTGTGGGTGGAGTATACAGTTTATGATTGCGGTATTTGCCGTCTGCACGAACGGCTGGCACGAAAGATAACAAGGAGAGGTGGTTATTGAATAAGGTGTCACTGGTGATTGTACTGAGTCTGGTGAGTACTAATAAGGCCGAGGCTATAGCCAGTCAGGCTATTCGGTACAAGTGATCAGCTCTGTTTTCGTCCTTAGATATCGGAGAAGCAGACGCAATTCCATTGGGAACACCGCAATCACGGGACGCTCTCTGTCTAATTGGCGATTCGCTGCAACGCCCATGGCTACCAACCAGCCAACCGGCATCCCCACAGATAGCCTCATTATCTTTCCCTTTGGTTTTCCCGCGTGTATCACAGGTATGTGCATGTGTGCGCGCTACTGCATTGACAAGCTCTCCGATTTTAATCAGGTCCAACATATGCACTGTCACTCTCATGTTTCAAGAACATTCAAATTCCTTACTCAAAATTCAAAATAGCTAGTCGGAGCCGCAGTAAACCCTTCTGAGAGGCCGTGCCGTGATAATCTAATACACTCGCACCGCGAGTCACATCAGGTCCACAACGCGTTCTCACCCTTTTGTGTGCTGCAGTACTACTTTGCACTGTACGTAGAAGCAACGTTCTTTTCGCTATGACCAGGGATTGATCGCAAACCTCTTTAAGCTCTTTGCCGCGATTTGCCGCGATGCGAGTTTCGTGCGTAATGAAGCACCTATATAAAACAACCCAATAACCTCAGACCATCCTCGTCAGTCCTCGCACGTAGCATCTTCATTCAATAGCATGGCGAGCGATCTACCCTTGTCATACAACCTCGCAGGCAGTTTGGTAGCTTTTGCTGGCTATTGCGCATGGCGCTCCTATTCTTCTCGCCAATACAACCTTCCTCCAGGGCCTCGCCCAGACCCTATCATTGGCAACCTTCGCCAATTTCCCCAAGCCAATCAAGAAAAAGTGTTCGGCGAGTGGGGAAAGGAATTTGGTGAGTCGTCACTCTTGTGCTACTGTCCTAATCAACTGACTGTCGTAGGGGACGTTATCTACATGCAGGTATTTGGGCAAGGTGTATTGGTCCTCAACTCTGTTCAAGCAGCCCATGACCTATTGGAGACGAGAGGCTCGATCTATTCGGATAGACCACGCTTTGTCGCTTTGGGCGAACTGTGAGTGTCGTCCCTTTCTTTTGGCTTTGATCGCTTATTTCTCCACAAAGAATGGGGTGGGAGTCAGTCGTAACTCAAATGCCCTATGGTGATCGTTTTAGAAGGCACCGGCGTCTCATTCAAGATCACTTCAGTCGCTCCATGGTAGAATCATTCCGTCCCATTCAAACCCAAGAAGTACATAACCTCCTCAATGGGCTCCTGGAAAATCCCGAGTTGTTCTCGACGCATATCAGGAGGTAAGGCGCGCGTTTATTTTTCAGTCAAGTAAATATTAACAAGGCGCAGATTTGCCGCGGGCACGATAATGCAAATCGCATATGGTCATACCGTTGACTCTGTGGAAGATAAATATATCAAGCTAGCGGACGAAGCATTGACTGCAACCGTCAATTACGGTTCTCCAGGATCTCAGCTTGTAGACCTGGTTCCTGCTTGTGAGTCTCGTAGCTGGTCGATATAAATTATATGGATGTTAATCACCTATTATAGTGAAATATCTGCCAGTGTGGATGCCTGGCACTGGTTTCAAACGGCGAGCTTCTGTGGTCTACAAACTCGTTCGTGCAATGATAGAAACACCTTTCGAGATGGTCAAAAGCAAGATGGTATTTTGTTTCACAGCCCGTGTTGACTCTTGGCTTAAAGAACCTACAGTACCTTGGAACTTGCACGCCATGTTTCACCTCATCGTTATTAGAGAACTACGAGAAGACGTTTGATCACATGGATGCCGCTGAAGCTGAAGAGGATATTAGAGCCGCTGCAGGGGTTCTTTATGCTGGTAGGTCATTCTCTCGAACGCTCGAGATGATGCTCTAGCTGAGTACTTTGTAACAGCTGGATCCGACACTGTAAAGCTCTCAGTTGCGTTTACATCAACGAGCTAAATAGTGTTTTCAGATTGCCTCAACTCTTCATACCTTCATACTGGCCATGGCCATGTATCCAGACATTTACAAAAAGGTTCAGGAAGAAATCGATCGGGTGACTGGTACCTCTCGACTTCCGAACTTGGAGGACAGAGCCAATCTTCCTTACCTAAGTTGTGTTATGAAGGAAGTACACCGGTACGTGGCGCATTACGTTTTGTTTGTTTTGCAACACCTCTGACCATTCCATCCATAGGTGGAATCCCCCTGTCCCTCTTGGTAGGCAATTTCCTGCTAATCACCCTGCACGTCATGAATTTTTTGTACAGCTATGCCACATAAACTCATGACCAAGGACGATGAATATCGTGGGTATATTATTCCTAAAGATACCACCGTGCTTGCAAACGTCTGGTCTGTACTTGACGCTACTCAAGTGCGAATTGAACTCAACCTGTTACAGGGCCATGATGAAAGATCCGGAAATATATCCGGAACCAACAAAGTTCCGTCCAGAACGGTTTATGGAGATGACCAAAGAGGATGCTGAGCGCTATGATCCCCGGGAGGCTGTTTTCGGATTTGGACGACGGTACGTTTTGAAAGTAGTTGTCCTCCTTTCGAAAGATCGTTCATAGCAGCCATCTTTAGCATATGTCCAGGAAAACTACTTGCAGATACGGGATTCTTCTTGGCAGCATCACGTATCGCCGCTACCTTGAGTATATCAGGTGTGTTCGATGAAAGCGGCAATGGACCGTGTGCAGCCTTCGCTGGTGATCTCGTCAGGTATGTTATCCGCCCTTTTGTTTCCCCCGTTCGGCTATCTTACATGTCTCGTTATGATTTAGCCATCCACGGCCATTCAAATGCGACATCAAGCCTCGTTCCGAGAGCTGGCGCCAACTGATCCTGGAAGAAGATAATCAAGCGGCTAGTGTATGAAATGCGCCTCTACCGCATGAGTCACCGCATGTTCGGAATGCAAATATGCTTGTTTGCTACAATGTAGCAGAACTCTACCGGTCTCTCAATTGATACCCTTTGTGCGGTTCTTTTTACTCTGTTTTAGGAATGGAAGAACTATCGTACATTTTGTGTGGATTTGGCAATTATCCGTGAGCTCACGAGACCCGTCATAATTTGCAAAACGACATGGTCACCGGTTCCGGTAAGTGCAAATATACTGCATTATGCTCTGTTAGAAGCTCCACGCGTTGGCTCATAAGAGTATTGAGGACCTGAACTAGCTTTCGAACCTTACCCTGTGTGAATTTGTGCAGCGCTCGTCCTGTTTAATTGTGACCAATGTGATGCCCTTTTTTTGATTTTCCAGTTATTTTAGTCTTCGCTGCACTCTTCAAGTTGAAAATGACATTTCCAGGCTTATCTCGTGCGTGTTATCGCCCTTTTATTGTTTGTGATTGAAGATCAGTGGAACGTTCGAAATTGAATAGGTCCGTCCGGAGCTGCCATAGTCAATTATCGTATGGCGGCATACTGCACTCTTATATTCTCACCCCGCGGATCTTTGCCCTACTTCTATCCCTCCAACGTATTGTGTTGGCAGTGCCACCCCACCCCCGATAAAGACTCTGAATTGGCGCTGACAGTGGGTTTTCAGCATCTTGCCGCGATGATGGGAGTCCCTTGCGGGTATATAATGCGCCTCTGAAGCCGACACTGGCGACGTTTTTATTTATCGTCCCCCTTGAACGTCTTTATCATCAAGGGAGGTATGGAAGGATCGATGCTACGGAGCTTTGCGGGGGGTTTACTTGCGCTCATTGGATATGTCGCATGGCGCTCCTACTCCTCATCCCGACGCAAGCTCCCTCCAGGCCCACGCCCCGACCCCATCATAGGCAACCTTCGCCAGTTCCCCCGACATAGCCAGGAAAAGGGCTTCAAGGCGTGGGGGGATCAATACGGTGCGTTTTCCTGTTCTTATGGTAGCGTTGGTGCCGGTTGCAGTGGGCGCTGAATGCCATTCGCCGCGGCGCAGGGGACGTTGTGTACGTGCAGGTGTTGGGGCAGGGTATGCTGGTGCTGAACTCGATGCGGGCGGCGCGCGATCTGCTGGAGAAGAGGAGCGCGCATTATTCGGACAGACCGCGGCTCGTGGCTCTCGGTGAACTGTCAGTGTCGTCGCCTCTGCCATCTCGTCTTGATGGCTCACCTTTTTGTTTTTGTTTTTGTTTTTATGATGATGATTGCTGTTGTTGTTGTTTGTGTTTGGCATAGAATGGGGTGGGAGCTGGTGCTAACGCAGATGCCCTATGGTGATCGGTTTAAGAGGCACCGACGTCTTTTTCAAGATCATTTTAGCCGCTCTATGGTCCAATCCTTCCGTCCCATCCAAACGCAAGAAGTACACAATCTCCTAAACGGGCTCATCACAAGGCCCGAATGGTTCCAAACGCACGTGAGGAGGTAAGCGCACCGCCGTCGTTTCCTTACCATTGGCCTCGACGTAGCTCACGACCCCACCCCATCCTAGGTTCGCAGCGGGCACCATCATGCAGATCGCGTACGGCCATGTCGTTCATTCTGTAGAAGACCCATACGTGAAGCTGTCCGACGACGCGTTGGCAGCCACCATCAACTACGGCGCCCCTGGTTGTGCTTTGGTTGATATGGTCCCTGCTTGTGCGTCAGGCGTCTGACTTCCTTTTGTTGTGCATGTGGCGGTTGATCATGCCGTTTTAACGCAGTGAAGCATTGGCCTTTGTGGATGCCGGGAGCCGGTTTCAAGCGAAGAACACAGGAGATCCGTCAGCTGGTTCGTGCCATGGTGGAAACGCCTTTCGAGATGGTCAAGCGCAAAATGGTACAGACCTTACCTCCGTACTGGTTGATTTGACTTGAACCTGAAGACCTTTTCTCGGTTTCTCAGAAAACCGGCACTTGTCCACCGTGTTTCACGTCGTCCTTGCTAGAGAATTATCAGAAGACGTTTGGCAACGTGGATGCCGCAGACGCTGAAGAAGACATCAAGGGAGCCGCGGGCGTCCTCTATGGCGGTGAGCCTTCGGTCTTCGACTCTTGAACCCGATTTCCTAAATCACGTTTGTGTCACTCCTATAGCCGGATCTGATACCGTAAGGCTCCAGTCAGCTTGATCCACTCTGATTGATGATTTGAATGGCTCCTCAGATCGCCTCGAGTTTGAATACCTTCATACTGGCGATGGTCATGCACCCCGATGTGTACGCGAAAGCTCAGGAAGAACTCGATCGCGTCGTTGGCCCGTCCCGACTCCCAGATCTGGAGGACAGGCCGGACCTTCCCTACCTCAATTCGGTGCTGAAAGAGGTACATCGGTGCGGTGGACTGTATTTCATTCTATAGTGCAGCGCAATCTGAAGTGTGACATTGCGATAGATGGAATCCGCCTATTCCCCTCGGTCAGTGTGCATGAGTGAGATAGGCTTGTTCCATCTCTCATATCCCCGTGTTTTTGTTTGGATAGGTATGCCACACAAGCTGATGGCGAAGGACGACGACTATCGGGGGTATTTCATTCCCAAGGACACGATGGTCTTTTCAAACATCTGGTTCGTACCCTACACTACTAATATACCTGGCACGTGCAAAGCTCATCATTCATATCGATTCCTAGGGCCATGATGAATGATTCTGAGATATACCCCGAACCGCACCGGTTTCGTCCAGAGCGGTACCTCGAGATGACGGATGAAGAGGCTGAACGGCATGACCCCCGAGAAGCTGTGTTCGGATTCGGACGACGGTAACGAGAGAACCTACCCGCTCATCTCTATCGTTATTCACTGGGTGTTTGTTTTTGCTCAGGCTATGCCCCGGAAAGCTATTCGCAGACACCGGTTTCTTCCTGGCCGCATCACGCATCACCGCCACCTTGGATTTGCTGGCTGTCTTGGACGAAAACGGGCGCTTACCTTGTGCGAGGTTTACGGGGGATATCGTCAGGTACTTTCGCCACCTACTTGCTCTTTAGCTCCCCGTTTTATGTGTTCTTTTTTTGTGTACGCAGGCATCCCAGTCCTTTCAAATGTATCATCAAGCCCCGTTCCGAGAGCTGTCGTCAGCTGATTCTGGAAGAGGATCATCAAGCGGCCAACATATGAAGAGTGACGTCCAGGATAGAGGGTTTCTGTGTTGCTGTTGCAAGGTCCGAGCTTTCTTTTGATGATTATGTATTACTGTGCTGTATGTCCACTCTGGCGTCAGAATGCGGAACTTCCAAAGACTGCAGTGGGCGCACCAGACTTTTTTTTGAGCATTTGTTATCGACCTTGAAATTAAACTTACCTATATGATGACGGTTTGAGCCACGCCGTCGTGACATGAGTGTCAGGTACCCATGTCAGAGCCTTTAGGCTGAATAGATGTGCAGCTGGATTATGGCCACTCAGAGAGGCGCAGTGATAAATGAACAGAATGAGGTCTGAGGTCACTCGACCTGTCAATGACGCTAGTTTCTGAACGTATCGCACATTGCCTTCTGCTCTATTGTTTGGATAAATGTCATTGTGTGAGTGAGTACGCGCAGTTTAAGGGCACAGAACATGGCGTGATATCGAAGGATTTTCACCTCGAGGACAGGGGGGGAACCGTCCGTGACTTCATTCGGGTCCGTATATGGGGATCAGTGATCAATGATACATGTACTTGGCAGTAAGCCCGCTTTCGGTGAAAACTGAGTATCGTTGTTCGTCAGCCTGAGCTGTTTCAATCCACACCTGTAAAACTCCAAACAAACGAAAAAGTCGGACTTCTTGACAGCACATGATCAGTGCGACGAATGTTCTAGAAAAGAAGGGCAACAACCGTAAAACGCGACGCGGCTGAGCTCAATGTTCACGACCTCAACTTGCACTAGCAGTGTCAAGTGACACGGTCTCAGATATGACCTCACGAACAGACGACCGCAGGCAGAAACTAGCCTGTCCCAGGCACGAGGAGACACCACTTCTGATGAGCGAGACTTCTCAATCTGAACCGGCAAGCGGTACTCGCTTGCTGCAAGGGCCTAGCACATCTCAGGAGAGTCCTGCTTCGCGATCTGTTCACAAACAATCCGAAACAGACAGGGCGCTGAAGCTAGATGAATTGGGACCCATAGTGGTCAACCATGATGGGGTAAGTGGAAAGGGGTGGGTGTTTAGCGTTTGCGATGGCTGATTGGCGCGCCAGACGCTGTCCCGCATTGCGAACTGGGCGACGATGACGGAAGAGGAGAAGAGACGTACGATGCGAGTCGTAGCAGCCAGAAATAAGTACGTGCTGAACGAAAGTGAACGATACCCCGTGGATAGTTGATTCTGAATATGGGCTCTTGTAGGACTCGCCTTGCGAAACAGGACCCCACGGTGGGAAGTGGGGGTCCAGACGAATATTAGATTTGTTGGAGAAGATCGTAATGGACACGTTCCGTGGTGTGATGGCTGCATATTGGGCCTTCTGTTCCAGATTCATTTCTCGTGCTGTGGGCTAGAGTACTTCCTGACTGGATGAATGCAGTGGCATGTGGAGGAACAATGAATCCATTGTTGGTGTGATGGCTAGTAGTTCATGGGGTCGGAACCGTCGTGAAACATGCAAGAAGGCTCCTTTGGAATCTCTTCATGAAAACAGTCACCAGAAGGCTGCTACCATAGCCCCAAGACGCCTCGTGTTGTTTCAGTGGTCAAACTGAGACCCGGCCCATTTACTAGCAGTGCATGTCAGAGTTGGTTTAAACTTTTAAAGGATAGTAACACCCAGGCTTAGGGGGGGCGCGCATTGATGGCCGGCCAGGCTACACACTGAGCTGTTGCAAAAGTATGGGAGGTAGCATTCCGAGGCAATCTTTCCCCTTGGTCTGATTTCCTCCTATGGCAACTGTAAGAGTTACCTAGAATGGGAACTAGTTGTTTGGTGTTATGTTGACAGGTTTGGGTCCGAGTGGCCAGATTGCTTTGCGGAAGGTCTTCTGTCTCGGATGAGATACGACAACGTGATAAGTATATAATCCAAGCACGTCCACCGCCATGAACATCACACCTGTCGTTCTCCATCCCCGCTTTCATATTACCACTCTTCTCGACAGATAGTCATGTTCTCTTTCCCCACCATCCTCCTCTCCCTTATACGCGGAACCAGAGACAACACGGAAGATGTCCAGAGTCAGCGATCGTCGTCTCAGCGTGGTCCTATAGAGGAGTCGGTGCAAGTCCGCATGGACACAGTCACAGAGCGCGTCTCAGATGTTCCCCATACCTCCCATACCGCCCACACCGAGGCCCCAGAGCCCACTTCCCTCCCTCGCGCTACCCCGTCGCCCCCACCACCACCACCAGCCCACTATTCGTCTATGCAGATGCAGGACGATATGCTCCACGAAATATTTGGTGGTCGCCCCCTCGACGAAGTTCGAGCCTCCGAACTCGCGCCTCCTCCGTACTCCAAAGAGGGAGACTACGAGAGGCTGCCCAGCTACCCGGGCCATCCTGACGACGAGCCTGCCACACTGGCGCGATACCTCTTCATCTATGGCTTCTGTACGTATCCCTTCCTTTACGATCTTCGTCGCGCATAGGCTAACATCGCCACGCTGTCCCCAGTCTTCCCGCTCTTCTGGTTGTTGGGCATCGCCATTCTCTGCTCGCCGTTGGAGACCACTCCTGACTGGGAGCAGGGAAAGACGGAAGAAGAAAAAAAACAATTGCTCTCCGAGCTCAGAGCTGCCGAAGTAAAATGGGCAAAATACTGCCTTTGGGCGTTCCTTTCGTTGTCCGCAATCATTGCCACTGCCGTTTCATTTCTCTTCATAGTGAAGCTCCATTAAACTCTCTGTATTTTTGTTTCCCTCATCATTCATCACGCATTCTCACATCTTGTATTCCTCACCACGCACTCCTTTCTATTTGTATCATGTTATCAACGGCTTCAAACATTTTGTTAGCCTCGGCATACCCAATCTTACACATTACTTTACGACACTTCTTGGGGCAGCATGATGGTCTGCTATAATACCTACATACCAATGACGATACTTGCTGTGCTCGATTATATCACTCCAGCAGATTTGCTCAGAGACAAATACATATATATATATGCGCTCAACATTAGCAGCTATGAGCAAAGCATACAGAGATCGACAAAGGTTTAATTTCCAATCACTCTAAGCTACCCCTGCTTGTACTTTTTCTTTAAACCTTTGCACGACAGGGACCATCCCACCTTCGTCCACCACAAACCCCAGGCTCAGTGCATACGAGTTATCAAACCGCGCAGGCCACGAAGATACCAAACGACGATTCGTCGGATCGTCCTTAAACTTCACCAACCGCAGCGCCTCCTTCCCAGCCACCTCCTCCAACGCCCACAACTCGTCCCTCACAGTCGCAGTGAACCCCGGGAGACAGACGACACGGGTGTGCGCACGGAATTTCTCGGACGGTATGTGTTTGGCGATGACAAAGTTCTTCATGGTGGTTTCGGGGCTCGCTAGCCATGCTGCGAGATCGAGCTCGGGAGAGTCGAGCGAGTTACCGATGGGGCAGGTCGTTTCGACGCCTTTCAGCGGTTCGCGAATGATACCTGGTGCAGTACCTGTAGTCAGCCAGCCAGTCGTGTGGCTCGACGCAAGGAAGTCTGACATACCGGAGAGGAAAGCTGATGTGGCTGCAGATGGGACGCCAGGGCGTACGACGATAGTAGGGAGACGCATGATGCGCCCGTCGACGAAGCCTCTCCTGGTGTACTCATTGATGAGGAGCTCAGAAACGAGCTTTCCCATGCCATAAGCGCCTTCTGGGCTGGCAATGGTATCGGGGGTAATGACATGAGGCTGACTTACGGTTCATCACCATGCACATGAAAAAAGAAAGGAGAGAAAGGCATACCAAGGGTCCACCATAGACGGCGAGCGAGGATGCGAATATAAATCTGATGAGACGGCCTGCAGATGCCCCCTGGTGGCGGGCTGCATCGAGAACGAGTCGAACCGCGTCGACGTTGACCTTTTGAGAGCGCGGTTGGCTTGTGTCGGGCGGTCTAGAGGGAAGGAGACGTGCTCGCCTTCAAACCGAGATCAAAATTGTCCTCTGAGCCGCGGGACATGATGCCGTGTAAGCAATACACGGTGTCTGGAACACCAAAGTCGGTCTCGAATAGCGTGTTGACCTGGGTCTTGTCTGTCAAGTCCGCCTTGATGGTGATGGCCCTGGTGCCCCTGGGTGCCTCTGGCTTGAGGATATCAGCGAGAATAAGATACAGATTGGGACTTTTTGGATCCTCCAAGATGGTGCGCGCCAGCTAGCGATGGAATAAGCTTATATAGCGATCGGGCTGCGAGTATCGCAGAGCACGACGATCTTACCAGACTGCCCAGCCAACCTGCAGCGCCGGTGATGAGGACGACGTTGTTGTTGTTCGACATGTGTGTGTTCAGGTGTGCATGAGAATGGGGATGAGAATGGGAATATCGCCAGAGGATGACATAGGGAGCGGATGTCCTTTTTGTATTTTGGGTCCATGTCGGTCACGGTCAGGAGAAAGAGATTGAGCACATGCGTGTGCTAAAAGTATGTCAGACTCGGAACGTGTTAGCCGAAACGCTCTTTCAGGTTCACGACCACTGGCATTGGCAAGGCAAGATAGTACGGTTATAATGTTACACCATGCTTGACTGCAGGCTAATCTACTTTCTGATATACAACAGCAGTAACAGCTCCAACGCCCAGCTTATCGTTTCCAGCTTGAACCTCGAGGCTTATCAGCGATGGTCGATTGTGAGTAGGGCATCCACGATTTAATACGGACAAATCACACATACTCACCTCCCATGTGAACACGCAGTCGCCGAACTGAAAGCAAAAGCATCCAAGGCCAAGGACGCAGGCGTCACCAAGCTCTCCAACACCAAAGATCGCTACACGAGTGTTCCATCGTCAAAGACAAACTGGGACCCGAATTGGAAGGCAGCCCCTCCTCCTCCTCCGGCATCGCGTTCGACCGGCAGTGTCACTGCTGCTGCTGCTCCACGCGGCCCTCCGCCTCTCCCGCCGCCCCAGAGACCTCACTTGGGGGCTGGTGGTAGTAGCTCGCATGGACCGCCCCCTGTGCGACGTCAAAACCGCCCCGATGATGCTCCCTCTCCCTCCCCTCCTCCCCCTCCAGCCCGAGCACCAGTGCAGCATAGTTACAACCCACAAAGCTATGCAAAAACCGAGAGGACGGAGGAGATTGACTGGGCCAACCTCTCGTCGGAGGATAAAGATGTGTTTTTTGCTTGGCTAGATGAATTCTTCTCTCGCTTTCTCAATATCACCTTACCCCCGAGAGGGCAGGGCCCAGCGCCCCCGCCGACGTCGCGCGTACCCCACATATCAGTGACTAACCATCCCGGTCCGCCGGTAAGGCTGTGATTCGACGTCACGAACAAACATCATGCTGATAGGCCCCCCATCTCAAGCCCAGAGTCAACATCAGCTCCAGGCCAGCTCTGCCGTCCTGATAGGTGGAGTTGTTGTTAGCGGACGAGGACGAGGACGAGGACTCGGGGCGGTGGTTGTATTTTACGTGGTGTGGGTTCGTTTTCTTCTTTTATATCAGTTGATATTGTACTCTGTGTCTGCCTCTTTAGCTTCTATTATATGGCGATTGCAGCATAGAAATTTGAAAGGCGATGTTGCTGTTTGCGCTCGACTTGATTTTGACCCCACGATGTCTGAATATCGTTGGTATCCTTTCACAACCGTGCACACCCTGGACAGAGGTATCCCAATCTAATCCATCGCACCGCACCCTCGTTTGCGAGTCACAAACAAATACTCGCCTCTCTCATGAGCGTCTGCCAGACATGCATATTGCATATCAATCAGATCACAGTCATCTTAGCAAAAGGCGTCAAGATTTACTTCCAGATCACATTTGCTCGGAGAGAACCGAGCTATTCTTTCTTTCTCGCCAGTCGCAACAATAAGCCGCGACGATATCGCTCAATACTGCCTTCCTCGGGTTACCGCGACTCGATCAACTTGACGCCCGCCGCTCCTGCTCTGTCTCTCGCGAGCGCCCGATAGCAAGGACATGACTCAGACACGAGGCATTTCATTAATATTAATCTAGCGCCTGTCTTTCTTTCTAGATGTGAACGTCGCGTTGACGTGCGCACACGCGCACCTCAGCCAGAACGGTTATCACACCTGCCTTCCCGCAGATCTGGGTCGCAGGCGTCCATAGGGACTAGGGACGTTGGCGCTTTTCTCGAGCTTCTGTGGTAAAGGGCTGAATCCAATCAAACCCGTTTTATCGCACAATGTGCCTCATCCACGAGCTACAGGCAGTCAAGACCATACCGGTTCACGTGTACATCGAAATATCGTTCATAATATCGCGTTCGTGCCGTAAGTGCTCACTATTCAAAGTCCCAATCAAGTCCTTCTAGCCCTCCGTCTGCAACGCAAGGAAGGAATCGCGTATAACGCCTGTTCTGAACGCCCGTGATCCTGCGCCAAACCACTGGCTTCGAGATACTATGTCTCGGAATCCAAACAGGGAACTCACGTCCATCGCCCAGGTCCGGTTCACATAGCCCATAGGTTATCAACGTGCTGGAACAGTCCTATGCTGCCCATCAGTCACATAATGATAGTGAGGAGATCTGATATAGGAAACAGGCGCTTACAGCAAATCAAGGATCGATAGACCGTTTCAGTTTGTTCGGTCACAGTCATGATTGGGACAGATGAGGGTAGAGAGCGTCGCAAACCGATGTTAGATCCACCCTTCGCAGAAAGAGCTCATTGTCGCAATGGCTCATCGCCTCCGACCAGAATTGCAGTGATCCACGAGGAAACCGTCGTTGGCAACGAACTAGCAGTCTGAAGAGAGCAGAAATGGTCGGTTGGATCACGTACACTCGCACCAAACGAGGTAGGTGGGGGCTGGTTTTGCAAAAACTCGAAACGGTCTATCGATTCTTACATATTCTGCTGTAAATAGCTCAGCTAGTGATGCTTCCATTGAGAGAGGTGAAAGGTGATACTTTTTGTGTAACGAATTGGGTATAGCCATTCCCTTATCTCCATTTGATACCCAGCAGTCGTCTCTCGGAAATGATTTATATCAGAGGTGAGTTTTTAATATGGTTCATTTGGGCTCATCAACCTCACCTCATGTTTATACAAGTCACTGCGGCATGTGGAAACATCCAAACTCAGTGAATTTGGAAAATAGTATCATCCTGCCAGCATGATGCCATCGTTGCACTGGTAAATCTCACGAGAACATGCGCGTTCCATGTCCTGACCATCACTCGCACCCCCTCCTATACAAGCAATTCAGGCCCATATCAAAAGGATAACGCCCGTTCTTACTCCATTGGCAGCAAAAATCAATTAAGCCGGAAAGTCTTTTCCGAAACGACCTGCCAGGAATATCTGGCAGCAAACACTTTTATGACTTTGGTGGCATATTATGGTCGAGACATGAGGTGCCCAACAACTTGGTGCTGGTCTTGCTAACACCACCATTATCACATTAACGACCGCCGAAAAGTCAGCAAAGTTATCACATATACATTCCCGTGCTCACAAGTGGGATGTTGGCGCTTTCTTGGGTCTTCTGTGGTCAAGGGTTGAGCTATACCCGTTTCGTTGTACGTTCCTCGTGCATACACGAGGTCTTAGCGATAAGCCCAGGTAAAACGAGAAATGTCGATGATTTCTTACTACTACCAGTGCCAACTATTTAAATCCCTCGTGAAACCTTTGCACTGAATCCTTAGTCCCCACATCTATTCCTCTTGTCGCCCAAACACCAGTACTCGTGTTCAACATGCCAGTTCCTGTCCTAGTCGAACGTCGGTGTTCTTCAGCTTCAGGATATGCAAAAACTCTTACTGATCACAATTGACGCTTTAGCCCTCGCTGACTATACTGCCTCCGCCCCGATTGTGAAGCCCTCCGTGAAAACCGCGTTTCTACTTCAAGTTGCATCCCCGACTCCGAACGCGAGCTGTAACACACCCAATTGCGAGGAAGGGTTCATAAAATTAGCACTCGTCCCAGCAGCTGAACGTACGGCAAAGCAGGGTCCTGAGAATCAACGCTGATTATACTGACCGTTTCACGGTTCACAGATGTATCAAACTGGTTGGACAGTGTCCTGAGACCAGTCCTGCAACTAGTTCAAGGACAAGAAGCGTCAGAGTCCAATCCGAGTGGAGCCTCCCCTATGTCTGTTTTCAAGGGCCACCGAAGCGGTCCCGCTGTCACGTCGAACTTGGGCTCCGGAGCTCGAAACCCATTCGTGTTCTCCACCTTTCTGGATTCCCCGAGCTCGAATAGCAACAGCACGAGACGCACGTTTTTGCTCGGGTTCGACATCTTTCAAGTGACGTTTTTGAGTGTACTCTGGGAAAAGATTAAACTGAAGTGACTTTAGATACACGGCGCCATTGACCTTACTGCTCACACGTTGACCAATGGAACTCTCATAGTTGTGGTCCCGGTATTTGGCCCGCTCCGTCTGACCGAGACTATTGGAGGCAGCCTCGACGATCATAACATCAAAGTCAAACTTCCTTCTACGACAAACGTGAATGGAAGTTTCACTCTCTCGTTGGACTCGAAGGGTGAAAACCTCTTGATCGATTATAACATTGATGTCAGGTTTGCGGGTACCTTCCAAGGTAGTGGCGTGACAGTGGTATCCGTTCAAGCTTCACCTCCACCATCCACGACGTTATCCTATCCCGTAGAAATCTCCGAGCTTGCCGTCAAGAAAACTGATGTGTTAACTATCTGTAAGTATGTGTATCTTACACACTAGCCCTTATTAAAGGTCGTTTATAGCTTTCGCCGACCTAACGAAGCATGCGGACCTCAGCTACGAGAATTCTGGTAAGATTTTCCGACTCTGTGCATACAACTTAACTCCCTCATTATTAACGTGCATGTTTCAGTCTTTGATAGCTTCATTGAAAATCACTTTGACGAACAACACAAGCACATCATCGTCGACCAGAAAGGAGGCATGAACACAAGGGGATACAACTTCCGCATCAGCTTTCTCGACATATACGAGGTAATGTGTCCTATCAAAGCAAGCAGAAGGTATATTGACTCGAGTCTTGTGAAAAGTTGCAAGGGCACTTGAATCTGCACACAAAACACATTGTTGCGACGCTTTACCTCGTGGTGCCTATCTGGGGTCGTATCAGTGCGGCTGCCATCTCTGGAAGCTTGGCAAACGACCTCACAGCGGATATCAATCTTACCAGGCCATGGGTTGAAAATCCCAATTGCTGCGTCCCAGTGCAACTTCCTGCCCTTGCCCAAGGCTCAATCACGCTGTCGATTCAAGATCAGATTCTCTGGGCTAAAGTATCTACCTTGGTCAGATTTGCAGGATTTATCAATGAAACTGTGCCTTTGGTCACCCTTCCGTGAGTCGGACTCGCATATGTTGTCAATCCCTGCTAAGCAATGCATCTACTGTATTATTAACAGTCCCTTCTAAAAACGTCGTAGCGATGTCCTTGTTAGCTCGTGGGTATATAGTGGAAATATTTGTATTTGTGCCAGGTTCATCTTGTGTGGATTCATGGCGTGCCCTGTGGCAGCGCTGTATCATCTTGGATAGTTGAGAAAAATGGAACAGTCAAGTTCACTGTTGAGATAGCCTGACGATCGCGAATTTACTGGTTTTCGGGACACTTCCGGGTCCTGAGGAAGTAGATTTAATGGTCTATAGTCAATTGATCTCTAACGATCGAATTCATTGATAACCAGCTCTACCAGCTGATGAGAGAAAGATTCCAGCATATACATATATTAGTAAGAATAAAAAGCAAGTATGCAAATAGAGCAGTGATACAACAAGTTCGATAAAGCTAGCACATAGATAGTGGCGTCGTCATCGTACACGATGACAATCAGGATGTGGCGTTTGATAGAGGTTCTGTACACGCCGGTCTTCAGTTACAACCTGACGGGGTGGACAATAGGTTACTAGGGTATTTAGCGAAGGGATGGGTAGAGAAAGGCAACGACATACGGAGGGGCATCCACAGTTGGGTGCTGTTTTGTGCATGTGTGATTTACTAGTCTTACATCTTGAAGCATTACAGTCCGACATTTCTCCAGTGAAATAGCGCCCGTGGAAATGCTACGTGCACAAGAATTGAGCATGATTGTGAGTTGTTCGGGCATTGTGTGATGGCGAACAGAAAGGAACATACACCGCAACCTCTGTAGTAATCTCCTACACTGATGTGATTATGAGAAACATTAGTGGCGTCGCATAGAAAGTCTGGTGCTGCCTCTTACATCTCATGGAGGCACATCACCGCTATGGTCTATGGGTAGTACAGTTGATTCAGTGCCACAGAAGGGTTTCAAGCTTTTTAAAAATCTTTTAGTCTCTGAACCGAACTTGAATTTGACAGGGCTGAGAGACTAGAATCTGCTTAGCGCACAGAAGGTAGTAGAAGATGTGAGTGGTGGGCACAAGAGGCTGGGAGAGATATGGCGCACCTGTAGCATAACTATGGGGAAATATAAGACGGGGAAGGATATAGGAGAGCTGTGAGGAAGAGGTCACTGGTTTTGATTCTCACTCTTTTTTCCGCGGCTCTTTACCCCAGCTGCGTCATTCGAGCACGCGACACCCCGAACCGGCCTGTTTCGGATCACCGCAATCTAATCTGGCATTTACGGCAACATCTTTATCTCAAACTTAGAGTGAACACAGTCAATTGATAATGGCCTGTCGACAACACAGGCATTTGAAACACGAAGAGGCTAAGATAGCAGCACAATTTCTTTCCACACAAGTACTCGAAATGTTCCCCAGAAAAACGAAAGGCATGGTCCTATTGTCAGATGAGTAGCATGGTACTGCCGGATCCTGTTGCTGGTTCATGGGTTGGCCGCACCTTGTGGGGTAAAATATTATTGTGTCGATTTACTAGTCATGATGCATTACGTTTAGCACAGCGGGACTTACACCAACCATGTGAGAAACACTCGATAGAGGGCGGAGGGTGATCATGCGAAAGACATGATGCTGAGAGCAACGTGGGATCAACAATGATGGAGTGAAGCCGTCGGCGGTCGAGGTTTTAGGTACCTTTTAGGCACATTGACTGGAAAAGTCATACTACAAAATTGACAACAACCGCGGACTTAGACGCTCCGCCAATAGGAGCAGAGTTTAAACACATACAACGAGTATGACTTCCATTCCAGTGCACCACCCTGCGACGAAACTGGGAGCCGTACTCGATTCTGAGACACAGCCGTGGGCGATACTTCGTGATTGTCGTAAAAACTGTATTTAGTGCATCCAACAGAGGATCAGGTCGGCCCGACGAAGCAAGAATGGCAGATAACTTGAGTAGTCCGTGTGAGAAGCTCCAAATACTACAGTAGGTTGATATTCAAGGTTTGCCTCGGTAGCAGTAAACAACTGAGAAGCAATCTCCTATCGAACCAGCAGAACAGGAACAACAATCAAAGGCACTGTTTGTGAAAATCGTCCCGGTGAACGTAGCCCGTCAATGATGTCAGTCTTGAGCTGATAAGCGAAGGACAACTAAACACGGTTATCACGAAGATGCTGAACTGAATACGTCTACACTTACGATATCGGAGCGAAAAAGTGAATTCACTTTCAAGTTTCCCATAACAACCCTTGTAACAATAAGGTGAAATCGCGAACGCACCTGGGAGAACTTGAATGGGACTCGTCGTTATCCGCAAACGAGCACCGAATCCTTGGATCAAAACGGGCAAAAGGGCAAAATCATGATGGGCCGAGTTCATTACGGCCCGGATCTTTGAAGTTAAGGCAACCGTACCTTCAAGTGGCAGTATGATAGTTGGTCAACATATTACCTATCCAATGGTGTGCTGAATTTTGAATTTGGCCACTAGGATTAGCGAGTACGCACGACTGTCCACTGTGTAGATCCGAGCCCAACCGCTAGCAGATGGGAGCCATTCCACTTTGATTGGTTCAAGTTGCGGGAGGGCTTGGATTTGTCATATGGCCTCGTCTTGGGGAAGGGATTTATGCATTTGTACACTGAAACAAACGACATGAGCCTATGGTCGGTGTCAGATAAATAACACTCGACATTTGATTCCTTACAACTTTATTCAGTTACCAGGTCCAGTCCGACTATTGCCCGTGGACAGCAGTCTGTCTTGCTTCTATATTTGCTTTCTTGACTTGATCTTGACAGTAGCCTTGGTTTTCCAATCGGCAGCAGATATACGTTATGAAGCCACGTACCAGTACTGGTATATCTGGAGTACGTCGGGCTACGCGAGAGATATTCCCTTAAACTTAAATTGGCCGCATACACGGACGAGGATAAGGTGCCCTTGTATGACGTCGTGAAGTATAGGAAGAGCGCATCAAGATCAGTTAATCGAGCGACATCTATTACGTGGAAAGACTAAGAGCGTGAATTTAAGTTTGAATTTGTAAGAAAGAAATTCACCTTTGAATTAACTCTGGTATACAGTTGACCCGAAAAGGTGATCCTCAGAATCGTCGACAAGAACAAAAGCTAGCGTACTATGTCCAGCGGTATTGTCCCCCTCTATTACTTATTAAGAGGCTTTGGAGATTGTAATATCTTAGCCAACCGTTTTGTGGTGATACTAAACGTGGTTTTAAGTGAAAATTGAGCATACATAAGGATAAGAGAGTTTCCAGAATGGAGTTGACGCACCAATGTCAATAGTTGGCGTCATTGCAGACTTGGATGATTTACCGAACAAACTGTAGCAATGGAGTCTCTCCTGCCTCCGCTCTTTACCAAAATGAGCTTATACTGAAAGACTTTCACCAGTAAGGAGGCATGTGTTGGCAGAGATATATAAAACACGGTATCCTTGAGGGTATTAACATCATAGTGGTCAGATGGAGAGTTATTGTCGGGCATTCGGAGCGGGTCCGGAACATGGCCTTCGAAGATCTGTCAGTGGAGTTGCAGTGGGGCGTCATGGTCCTATCTCTTTTCGATTTGCTGCTTGAGCACCGTGAAACGGTATTGTCTGGGAACAGGTAAAGATATAAGGACAGGCGCCGTTGCAAGGGCTGGAAACCAGAGGGCGAAAGTTGTAGCTGTGACACTGTAAGCGCACATTGCCGCGGGAGACCGGCACCATCATCACCTCACTGACCATCGTCGGCGAACCAAATTTCTGGACAGAATGCTTTCCTCAGCACAAAAAATTCACGACATTCCTTACCGTTGGACAGCAGCTTCTAAAGCAACCGGTACAAGAGGTGCAGAGGTTATGCAGGGCATTGGTTGCAGGCTCGCATCCAGGCGTATCTTGCGGTCATAAACTTGAAGCCAACAACCGTAATAGTCTTGCATATCTTGCGCTGGACGACGACCGCTTTAACTTTCAGTTTCCTTCGGTGGACGTCTTATGTCTGAGTGGTTGCCACTCAATAGGACAGATGTGAAGAAACAAACCGTGAAAAAAATCTGGATCTTGCATGACCGTGTCTGCGCTTTCTTCCTGCTCATTTCTTGAGACTTTCCATTTGCTGCTGTCGCGTTCTTTCTGTTCACAAAATCTTGTCGATGGCACCGTTCGGACACACTATGAAGGCGGGACGGTGTTTGTGGAATGTAGACAGCGTTCACAACTCATTGGCTGCCTAGGTACGTGATTCCTGACGCATTTGTTGGATTATTTCTTCTTTTCTTGGGCTTGGTTGTCATCTTGCTTTTTCTTTGGCTGGCAGTTGCATGCATGCATTTGTCAATCCTTCGTTTTTTCGCACACAAGTTTGACTTTGAGGGGATTAATTCCATGGCTTGGTCTTGATCAGGCTTTTTTTTGCTGGTATTTTTTTTGTTTGAGAATCTGGACTCCATTCGTTTATGAGTGGTATACATTTACGAGGATTGGGGAACTTGCCTGACTCGGCATATTGCGGGAGTCGTAGCGTGACGTGACATGCTATAATCTTGACGTCACGCTTGTCGCGTCCTTTCAATTTGGACGCGTCGTAATACGGTGATGTTGATGCAGAATGTAAATGTGGTTCACTGGGCTGGAGTTTTTTCTATGAGCAGAAGACGAAAATGGTCTCGTTGTTGACAGACCTGTTGGGTCAGTCACTGTCTAGTACTGTGCTGCCATCAGAAGCCGCAGTTTCAGGCAACCGCGTTCTATTTTTTTCAGCGATGAGCTTCTTAGAAGATGGGGGGAGTCCCAACATGTGTAGGGAACAATAACTCACCGAGACTTCCAAACGAGACAAGAGTTCCAGTCTCAATGCAAAAGTGCATCGCTGGTTGTTGTGGGGTTGAGGCATTAGTAGGTCTGCCTATGCGGAAGGGCGGGCTGTTGCAGGGTGTGCCATTCTACTCATATCCGTCACGACTTCTGATTTGCAGAATCACTCGGACCAGGTAAAATTTTACCCAGGCTAGACTCTGCGAGTCGGACGGCGGACGAATCTCCATTCTAGACAAGAAGGTGGATCGCGTGTGTCCAGATTGACAGTGGAACGCCGCCTCGGCGTCTCAATGCAGTGCGCCGCATTATGTGATTTTTAAGGCAAAGTTGACACGAGTGTCCTTTCTTTTTCTTTCTTTTTTTTGCTCATCCGAGGCTGCTACTAAAGGATAGATAAAAGTGCAGTTTGCTGCGGATGCGTGCCGCTCGCCTTTTTCCCTTCCACTCCCTGTATTAGCACTCCCAATTAGCAGACCGTGTCACAATGCGTCTCCCCAGCTATCGCTCTTCCTACGTTCTTCGATATCATCCTTACCCCACCAGATCCCGCCCTACTACGAGGAGCTCAATGGTGCGTTATTCGTTATATTCGGAGAGAAGCCAGTAAAAGTAAACTGACGAACTTGTGTAAAGGACGCTTTTGATGATATGTTCCCAAATGATATGGAATTTTCCCCTGATATCGACAGCTTTACCTATGGTAGTGAAGTAACAAGGACACCTATCATTCCAGCGGTACGCCGTGCTTCATATGCGCAAACTGGGGGTCCTGATGCTGGTCATCGTATGTTTAGGTCGAAGGACGCGAGCCTGACGATGCCATTTCAAAGCTAGATTTGGCGCTCTACCCGGGCCCAGCTTCGCAATCCGAGGCAATAGCCAGGCCAGGTAACTTGCGCCGACGTATCAGCTTTTCAGATATCGTCATTGTAAGTGTATCCAAGCTCAGCATCATACTTTTTCCAATATGCTCTGACCCGATGATGCATCACATATCCCAGGACCTGGCGTTCTTCGTAATTCACAAAATATTGCCTCTGAGGTCCTAGGTGCATGAGATATATGCCGCAGTGCGTTTTTCTTGACAGAATGATGCTCGTTTCATTCAAGTTTCGTTTTCCTCTCTGCTTTCTGGCTGCATAGAACATGGTTGTCCCATGGCTCTGATACAGCTTTGCTGATGCTTTCATGATTCAGACCAGCTTTATATTAGTAAACTAGCATATCTGTTTTGGTTGCTATCGATTTAATGCAATTTAATTGTGATCCACCCAAGATCCACTGTTAGCGGATACTAGTCTCCTCTAAGCAACAACCCTAATGACACAGGAAGAGGATCGTTCCCTAAAAAGATACGACAATGGCCATAAGGTCTGCTCAATGATTCGGATGCTGCTGGAGTTCGGTCCCTTATCAAAATTATCAAGAACTTTATTCGGTGCTACGGCTACTTGATATTTAGTAGAACCTGTAAATACGGGTGGGTAAACATCACGCTCACAACATTATAGACCATCTATTATCATAACAAGAAACCAAACGCATGAAATAGGACACCCGCTCTGCGAGACGTCACTATATGCATGAGCAAAAAGCGTCAACCATTATCACAGTATACCAAGAAAAAATTGCCCGGCCTGGGCGACATCATAAACTTGACTTGTGTTCATCACCCCACCTCCTAAACATCGATCGAAAAGCTCATCACTTGTGGCAAATAAGCTGCGCCTGCCAGATCGAGAATGTGAACGTCGTCGTATACATCGTGCCCGTTGAAACCACCAAAAACAAAGAGCCGACTGTCAGCGATTAAGGTCACGTGGTACCCTCGAGGAGAAGGAGCTTTTCCGGAGATTTGCCGAGGTTCATACTGAAGAGATACTGCTGATATGATGGCAGTCAAACCAGGGCGATAGAAGTAACACATAAATATGCTAATATCACGCACCCAGGTTGTATAACAGGAGTTCATTGGTGTAGGAGCTACCATCGTGACCCCCGACGATGAATAGGTATGAGCCTACTTGAGTTGCTGTATGCGACAGACGCCTGTGAGATACTTGGAGTGAAATTTGAGTCCACACCAACGTTTCTGGTCAAAAAAGACAAGGACGTTAATCGTAAAGAAATCGTGATAAGTACTTGGACCCACCAAGATTGAGACACCAGACATCTGAAAAACATTCTTTTCCATCACTTCCTCCGATGACTACCATCACACTCCCAACTAGGTTGGCAGTGTGATATCCCCTCGGCTTGGGAGGTTTACCTGTAGTTTCTACTTGCTCCCACCTCATTTTGTCAATCGACACTCCGACGTCAAGTGTCCACACGTCATTTAAGGCCTGTAGGCCGTTTCCTCCGCCGAAAATCCATATTTTACTATTATAGAGAACCGCAGTATGAGCACGACGGGGAGCCGGGGGGACATGATCAAATGTAGGATGGATCCATCGTCTGGCCACGGTATCCAAGATATAAGTATCGTTGTAATATACAGGTCCTTGACCGCCGCCAAAAACAACGATTTTGTGCTGCACTAAAGTTGCGGTGTGTGCTCTGCAAGGTGGCGGTACCTCACCAACCATTTCAGGGTGAGACCATTGCATAGTTTCTGTGTTGAAAAATGGGTAGATTTAACATGACGTTCTAGACAGCAAGCAAGAGAGCGATATAGATCTCACCGGTATCAAAACAATAGACATCCTTCCAGCATCCTTTATCATCGCATCCACCAAAGAGCCATGCCAAGCTTTCTACAAGAGTGACGCTATGTGCGCGCATATTGCGCATCGGAAGAGCACCATGCACAGGCGCCTTACTCCAGTACATGTTGGTCGCTGGCGCAGGATCAATATCATCAGAGCGAGGGAGACGAGGAATATTGCGGATCTTTTGCTCCCTCCCCTTAATAGTCTTGCCATCCCTACTTGAACCATGCCCTGGACTGGAAGCTCTCTTTTTCAAGGAAGTAGACCCATTCGATATACCGACAACGCTGTCGCTAGTGGAACGCGGTGGCGGGCGGTCGCCATTGGGGCGCAAATTCGAGGGCTTCCTCGGTCCTGTCGACATGCGCGGCGTACCTGGGATGCTCACAGATGCATTAAATGTCGAGGTCGATGCTGTCGCCTGGTGGGTAGCATGGAGGTAAGGCGAGTGAAGATTGGGACTCGGTACGGTGACTGGGGGAGTAAGGCTTTCTTCTGGGACATCGCTGAGACTTGGCGTGCGCGATCCGCTCATGCTTTCCAGACCGTCGTCGTCGTTGAAGAGTTCGTTCAACGTTGGTATTTGGGCTGCACGGGCTGTTGACGATGACCCTTGACGTCCTATTGGCCCTACCATCGCTTCCTGTGTATTCGTTACAGACTAATAAGCGTGAGAATTATTTTTTCTTTATTGTCCGGACAGGGTAGAGTCTCGGTCATTCGCCTAACCTGGCGATAATTATCGAGGATATTTGGTTTTAAGCTGTATTTACGTGACACGGACGGTAATTATATCGTTCTGATGTCCTGCACGAAGCAGATAAGTATACTATTACATTTCTCACACAAGGTCAAGTCTATAGCATGGCTTGTCAAAGAACAGGTTAAATACTTGAAATCTAGAAAGTATTGTTCACTCGTCAATACTTACATTAGCTGGCGAGCTATCCCGGGTAAAATTCCTCTCTCCAATGTGCGCAGCATCGTCCACGGCGGCTTGAGCAAGTGTATCGGCGTTGGGTCGGGCCGACATCGGCCCGCCTTGAGGATGTTTGGCTGCAGCCCGCTGAGCTTTTGATGCAAGAGACCCACGGGGAGGATTATATCCCAGAGCTCTGTGTTCAAGAGACACCAGTGTCCTTGCTTCACCTGTAAGATGATCACTTTAAAAATGTAATCCTGATTAAAATACTCCAAGGGAGAACATACTTGCACCAATGGCATCGAGGTTGACACCGCGAGTTCCTCGCGCCTCGTCTCTTCTACAAAACCGGTTAATATCTTATCGAAGCACTGACATTATACATACGATATACGAGCGACGTCCTCAAGTGCAGCCATAGTCAGCGTGTCAGTATCAGGCCGACTAGATCTTTCAGGCCTGCCTGTAGGGTGTTTCGCAGCGGCTGATTGTGCTTGAGCTGCAAGTGACCCAGGTGGGGGACGGTGACCGAGAGCTTTATGCTCTATGGACATGATTTCTGTGGCCTCGGCTATAATACATGGTAAGATCCAAATGCGTGAATGGTGAATGAAAGTTGCGCGCACCTTCTCCGATAACGTCCAAATCTATCGCAACAGTAGGAGAGCTCAGTGGACTCGGAGAGGCACCACTAGCGGCACGAAAAGGTGAAATATCGCCTGCGGCTTCCACACTAACTGTAGTGTTTTCATGGGTGATGCTAGTGGTTATGTCTGGCCCATAGTTGGTACTGAGCGAATTGCCTGAAAACGGAGAGTACATCTCGAAGAATAGTGAGTCAGGCGGATAAGAAATATAACCAACCTCGTAACCTTCCTATATATTATCATAACCTCATAGTGGAGCCCGTTTTCAAATGCAGTAACAATGAACTCATGCGGTATCAGTACCCTCAGAGTAGTGATGGCAAAGTGGAACATATGCACTCAAGATAGGTTAGGGTTACGCAGTTGCTTCACTAAAGAAACGAGTACAGACCAAGTTGTACACCGTGACAACGATGGCCACACCCAAGCCAACCCCTGAGAGCCAAAGCTCGAGATCGCTGAATAGACAGCTGGTCTTGGACGAGGACGAATACACCGCTGCATTGTCTCGTATCATTGCTAGAGACTTCTTTCCCACTTTAGTTGACTTGGACCCTGAAGTGCAGGATTCTGGTGACATCCATGCTTCTGTTCGCCGCCAACAAGATATCAACATCACACCAATTTACTCTGGGGAACCAGGAGAGACACCCTATGGTCTTGCTTCTGAGACACCGTTGCACACACCGCGTGGCGAACCACCGTCGAAACGTACAAGATATGATACGAGCATGAGCCTCGATTCTTTCCAGGCCAAGTATACCTCGGAGGATAATTCCAGTTTTACACAAATCTTGGATGAAGAAAATAGGCAGAGAAAGGAGAGGTGGGGGTGGGCATGGGCTGCACAGAGAAGAGTCGAGGAGCAAAGGGAAAGAATGCTGGAAGGGAGAGAAAGGGGACTCATTGAAGCACCTCCTGCTGTTGGTGTACGGGAGAGACGCTTGATCGATGCCCCTCTTGTAGCAGGGCTGATTACCAATGGTCAATCTGAAGAAGCTGCTCAGGAAGAAACAGATCAAAGTACAAGTCAAGTCGCTGTAATAGAAAAGAAACTAGAGATGATAACAAAGGGTGACGATGAAAAGGAGCCGTTGGACGTGATGGCTCCAAAGAAAGACACTCGCTCTGCTGGAGTGGACGGATGGAAATTCAAGGTGAACGTTTTGGTTTATTTCTACGTTTCTCCAGAACTTACGCATGCCTCAGACTCGAAATTCTCTCATGTTCTCACCAGACGCCGATATAGCACCATATACTGTCTCGGATTCCAATACTATATCCAAAAAAGCTCAGGAAAACCCCGGGGTAATCAAGCACGGGAATACGCGTCTCCCTGAGGAGGATGAATCTCGGCCCCGTGGTCTATCTGCTCCTCCAAGTCCCACTCATAGCCGAGTAGCTGCAGCTATCACTGGTACACCTTGTTAGTGTATATGATATTTATATTTCTAATCGTGTCTGACAACCTACTAATAACCACAGATCGACCAAGATCTCCTACGACAGGCAGTTATCCGCTGGTACCTAACATTCCTTCTCCAACACCCTCAGACATGGGCCCTAAAGCCGTGAAACAACTTATGACATGGGGAACACTCAATGCAACACCCCGTATCTTGTCGCAATCTGATGACCCTGCAGAAGCTGCACCCCCTCCAAGCACACCTTTTCACCTTCCAGCACCCTCCAGCCGTGAGACAATATCACATCAACTATCTGCACGGGCATCAAGAAGCTTGCGAGCAAAAGCTGGTCTCCTAGGGCTAGCAAGTATCGGTCAAACTCCAATCAGATCGTCTACCCCTCACCGTTCATCAGGAAAAAGTGGGTCTATGGGCCCTCCTACATGGACTCCCCGTAGAGCTGACGCACCGGGAAATCTCACGCCTGCCGCAAAAAGGCTTTTGGATAGAACGAGTATGAAGACCGCTGCTGTACGAAGGGCGGAGGCTATGAGTCGTACCTCTGGTTGGGAAGGCAATGGAAAAGGAAAGGATGTGGATTTGAACCGTGTTCGATGGACACCTACACCAAATATCTCTTCACGGGGAGGGTAATTCCCTTTATAGTATATACAATTTCAGGATGGTATCTCGTGCTTTTGTTCATTGTTATAGCTATACCGAGCTATAGCAGCTGTAGCCCACTGTATTTTGTATGTGTCTGATTTGATCTCGAACCTATGGTGTGCAATTTTAGGAACTTCATTCCCACGCCTTCTTTAAAAATGGTTCCGCATCCTGATAAGTGTCACGCATTCATTCATTCACTCAAATTGGTTGGCTGAACCAAACATGTTCAAGAAGCCTTTGGGCAATCTGAAAACATCAGGTAAATTTATATTAGAAACATAAATCATCCTCGCTGATTATCTTGCAGCTCCTTTGCGCAGTTCAGACAGACGGAAACTCAAACAACGAGTGGTCCAGTCCTTTTCCCTATCGGCAGAAGAAGGCGATGTTCTTGTACCAGACGGTTTGCTTTCCGTGAAGTTCAACACATATTCGGATGATCCTGGAGTAAGAGTCTCAGAGATTGTATTGTCCTCGAGCTTGATCAGTGCTCAATAGGTCGCATATCTCGCACCAGGCGGAGACCCCTTGTGGTTTACGATCGGCAAGGGTTCAGATGACTTGATTCCAACTGGTACGCACTGTTGCAGACTTAAAGAGGAGCTATATGCATTTGTATATAGTTTATACATTATGGAAGAAGCCCGATTTACTTCCGTTCCTCTCGACACCATCTGCAGTCATACCGAAACTTATAGGAGGCGCAGATCTAATGATACCTGGAGGTGAGGCTATCTTCTGATCGCTCCTGTAAAAAAAACTGATTCTGACCGCCAAGAAAGTCATCCAGCATACTCCTTCGATAAAGGAGAGCCATCTTGTAAGCGTCACAGAGTATACTCGGGACAAACTCGGTCCGCCACTTGCTGTCGGAAGGATGGCGGCACATAGTGATATCATGGGACGAGAAGACGCGAAGGGAAAAGCAGTCTATGTTATGCATGCATGGAAAGATCATCTATGGGATATGGGTTCTAAAGGCGAGCCCCCTGATCCGGTTTCTGCTAGTAACTCTAAGCAGGCGGACGCGCCCCACGAAAGTGTGGCAGATGATAACGGAAGCCAAAGGGATGCCGAGCATAAACTGCTCGTTGAAGGCCAGACTGACACGCCGGCAAGTCCTTCCGGCGAAGTGACATCAGAAGTCAGAAATCATACTTTATCACGAGAAGGTGAGGAAATTTACTAATTGCCTACATAATGTGATTATTCAGACTATGAGCAGAAGTTACCACTATTCTAAGAAAATCAGTTCTTCAAGCTATACAGAAGCTGCTCTCTGAGCTTCCTGCATCTTCTTTCCCATTATCGGCTACCGTATTTTACTCTACGTACATCCTTCCATCGCGACCTGCGTTCATCTCTGAACATGTTCTGACTACTCCGATCGATATCAAGCATTCAACACATAAATCTCTCACCACTTTCCTCAAAGTATGCGAGAAGGAAGGGCTTATAAAGCTGAAAGATATGAAATCGGAAGTTCTCGTTATGGGCGTATTTCCAACGCACGATGATGTCGAGGCTCACCGACCATACACCAGCCTAAAGGACCTGGAGCTGAAGAGAGAGAAACAGGACGGAAAGGTGGAGGAGGAGCGTAAAAAGGTTAAAGAAATGATTATTGTTGAGAAATGGAAACCTCATCAGCAGTCGCTGAAGTTTTTCCAAGGAGTAGGACTCAAGTAGGTACTCTACTCCCATTTCAATGAAGTTTGGCATCTAATCTATTTCTATAGCATTTCTCTATTATACACTCTTCCCGACATCAAGTCTGCCATCAATAAACATGCTGCAGATGCCAGTCTCATTAAACAAAATGACCAGCAACTCATACGTCTCGACGAGCTTCTCAATTCCGTTCTATCTTCAAAATCAGACGAACTTCCACAGTTTATGAAGCGAGAAGAGTTGGTTAAGAGACTCTCAGACAAAATGCAAAGCTGGTACGAAATCACAGCTGACGGGAAAGATCCTGTCCTAAAGTGAGTGCATACATCTACTACCCATACACTTAGTGATATATATACTGCCCAAAGGAAAGGCCAGCTCAAGTCCATCTTAGTCGTGGTGAAAATGAGACAAGGACGTAAAGCGTCCACTCTGATTACCAACTTTGAACCCTACTTTCTCGTAGCAGAGAGTCTCGCCGACGAGCTACGACATATATGCGCATCTGCAACTTCGGGTGAGTTGTTTCTGGTCTACTACTAGATTTCGAGTATAATTCTTTACTCTACATTGTTTTAGTGTCTCCCGCTCTTGGAAAGGGATCGGGAATGGAAGTCTTTGTGCAGGGGAAGCAGATCAAAGCTGTGACCGAACTGCTTGTATCGCGAGGAATACCGAAGAAATGGATAGAGGCGATGGATTTATCAGACAAGAAGAAGTAAACGCATACGCATAAGATAACATGCATGTATACTGTATCAATTACTGTCATATCTAACAAGATAATACGATATCATGGATGCCAGTTCTGTTAGAAGAGGTTTACTCAGTTGAACGCAGTGCGGCAAAGTGCGGCAAGCAAGTCGCTCTCGGGTTTTTCCGACTAGGGACTCTGGTCTGCTCAATCAGTGGCAAATCAGTGGATAAAAAATCGAATATGCCTCGAGCAACATCAGAACGCTTTTCAAGAGCCCACCAAGCACCAATAAAAGCCAAGCCTACCAACAACTCTGGAGAGTCATCTTCTGCAGTTCGAAACCCGATCTTCAATACTGAAAGATTCGGTCAGCACATTCTCAAAAACCCGCTCGTTGCTCAAGGGTAAGTTCAGTAATCGTTCTTTCTTCTTGTCAAGGTATCATATCACTTAGCTGCATCGAATCAGCATTGTAGATAAGGTATTTTTCATTTATTTATTCTTTTGCACTTGTCGGAGTTTGATGAGAGGTCATCATGTAGGCCAACCTACGGCCAACAGACAAAGTCCTCGAGGTCGGTCCAGGTACTGGAAACCTTACAGTTCGTATCCTTGAAAAGGCAAAACATGTCACTGCAGTGGAGATGGATCCTCGGATGGCAGCAGAGTTGACGAAGCGTGTTCAGGGAAAGTGCGTAAATTCTTGATATTCGCTCTGTTCTCTGCACTAAAATCCTGACTGGACTAGGCCTGAGCAACGAAAACTTGATATCATTATCGGCGACTTTGTCAAGGCCGATCTTCCTTATTTTGATGTCTGTATCTCCAATACACCCTACCAAATATCATCTCCTCTCGTCTTTCGACTCCTCTCTCACCGCCCCCTCTGCCGGGTAGCAATTCTGATGTTCCAGCGAGAGTTCGCATTGCGATTAGTCGCACGGCCTGGAACGGAACTATGGTCACGTTTGTCGGCCAATGTTCAACTGTATTCTAAAGTAGATCATATCATGAAAGTGGGGAAGAACAATTTCCGGCCTGCTCCCAAGGTGGAGTCCTCGGTCGTCCGTATCGCGCCTCTCGATCCTCCGCCACCTGTAAAATTTGAAGAGTTTGATGGCTTGAACAGAATTATATTCAGTCGGCGAAACAAGACCATTCATGCCAGCTTCATGGCAAAAGGTGTGATAGATATGATGGAGAGCAATTGGCGCACATGGTGCTCGGAACAGAACCAGGTAGAATCAAATGCTTCTTCTTTGTCAAATCTTCTGATAGCTGTCTCAGATGATTGAAGACGATGTCGATATGAAGTCAAATGTAGAGAAGGTGCTAAATGAAACCGGTTTTTCGGAGAGCCGTGCAGCTAAAATGGATGTTGACGACCTACTAAAGTACTACTATTTTCTTTCGAAATCGAGTAAAAAATGTATTGACTTTTTTGGTCTCTTCTCAGACTGTTATCCGCTTTTCACGATGCTGGAATTCACTTCGCATGACTCATTGAATGCTATCTCTATCTCTATCTTCTTTGCTTTAATTATATCCGATTGTTTTCTCGAGCTTGCCCCCTGCTGTCGAGATAAAGGTTGCCTACCAAAACTATACAACTTTTGTTCTCCGCTTTCGCCATAATGAAGATACCATCAGAAGGATACCTACTCTGAGCAGCGGGGTGTACACGGAATTGTACCGCTATTTGTTATGGTTTCTTAAATTTCCGAGCATTATGTATTTTTATCTGTGAGTTGCTCTTTCGCTTTTTCACCCCTCTTTATCACCTCAAGGTGGTCCTAAACGATGTTGCTCTCGCTCATCCTGATTCTTTCATAAGACGCGCATTGAGGATATACCCTTGCACACCAGCAAAGCGATATAATATAAGGATATATTCCGTTGAATTGGAGGGGGCATTGATATGTTTGAATTAGGGTCTCCTTCAAGCTGAGATATACCTACTGTTCCATCCGGGCCGTCAAGGCACTTATGCAAGTGTTATGTTGCGTCGTTTAGCAACTGTAACAAAGAGACTTGAGTGCACATGGCAGCCATGGGTAATCTGATAACGTCCGTGACTTCTTCCTGTAAGGTACGCGCAGGTTGGATGCGTTATAGAGGATGCTTCCTAAAGCATACGGTTTGTCTCTACAGACTGTTATCAGTGTGCTGAATTGTACTGAAACTTCTTGTTCAATTTTCTATTATAGTATTAAAATAATAGTGCTGCGAGACGTGATATCAGTTTCAAACTTTTCAGGTTGAGCTTTGGCTTGAGCGTATAATTGTCGGAGCGGATGTAAAAGTCAGGCACATAAGCATAAGTACTGGTAAGCAAGACCATTAATAATTTCTTTCTCCGAGGCGACAACTGAAACCCGCGCCGGCATTTTCTATCTTCAGAAACAGACAAACATGAGGATAAAAGGGATGCAGACAGTTGGAATGGAATTTCCTCAGGCTTTCGGCTCTCTTTCTTTTCACATATTTCCCTTGCTTTTGGCTGTCGCCTAGTGCGACTACCATAGAGGACCTCAAACATCCGGCCTGGTGTCGTTTTCTGTTTATCCAGCCAACATTCAGGTTTCGACTCTTGTCCATTTCTTCAAAACAACCATTCGTCGATCTTCAATATATCTCCTTTGTTCTGATTGATATTCTCGGAGACTAAAAGAGAATATAAAATGTTTTACAAGGCTTTCTTGACCGCTTCCTTACCTCTTATCCTATCTGTGCAGGGCGCACCTGCTCCATCAGCAGCCTCTTTCCTAGTATGTCTTTTTTTTTGGTTTTTTTTTTTGACTAAAATGAACTCTACATTGATTATTGGCATTCAAGGCCCGCAGGATTACCAGCAATGTACCTAGGAGCAGCAGCAGCAGTACGAATAATACAAGTGGTTTACAATCTTCTCTGAGTGAGCTTGATAATATTTCTCCTGGAAAATGTTATAGACTAATGTTTTACTAGCCCTGGATCCTTCCGTGATTGCAACAGGGTTTGAAAATAACGGACAAAACCAGCCTGCGGCTGGTCAAGTGGCTTCCCTGACATCATCGAATAATTTTATCAACTTCTGTGCTACGGCCTCCAATGTTCCATTGACGAATGGCCAGCAAATTCAAGGTGGTTCATGTAATCCTGCACCGATGGGACTTATCCCGTCCGTCGCTAATATGCCGTCTTCAAAGTTTGTGTCGCCTACGAATTTCGGCACTGTCACGGCCAACACAGATTTCACCATTCAGATGGCCGTCAACAATCTCGACACTGGCTTCTTCACCAACGCAGACGAGGATTACTTTTCAGCACCTCAGCAGCTCAACTCTCAAGGTCTTATCCAAGGCCACACGCACTTCGTGATTGAAAACCTCTCCTCGCTTACACAGGTTACGCCCAATGATCCTACTCAGTTTGCATTCTTCAAGGGTGTCAATACCGCGGCGCAGAATGGGATAGTCAACGTAACTGTAACTGGTGGCCTTCCCGCTGGTTCATATAAACTATCTTCCATTAACTCAGCGATGAACCATCAGCCAGTGTTAGTAGCTGTTGCTCAGCATGGATCCCTTGATGATGCAATTTACGTACGTCCATTCATTCATATTATGTACTGCATGGGCTAATAGCACCTTGCATATTTAGTTCAGTGCAACGGAGAGTGGTGCCACTGGTGGGACGTCAACGTCAGCCAGTTCTTCCATTGCTGTCACCTCTACAGTTGCTTCGACATCAGTAACGACCGCGTCCTCTTCCGCCCCGTCGGCCACCGCTACGTCCTCGAGCAATGGAGCCAACTTTGGTTCTTGTAGTACGCCACAGATTGAGTTTGGAGCTGGTTTCAACGGCAGGACAGAGACCTCTTTTCAAGCTGTTGACCAGAGTAAGCCATTAAATTTGTGTTTGTTTTCGGCCCTCATTAAGTCATCGTATTCAGATTCATACAATCACGGATCTGCAGATAATATCGATGTCATCTCAGGTTTCATTTGCCAAAGATTGATATCCCCTTGCAATGCGAATGCTGCTGGCCAGGCTCTATGTACGCAGGCATCGGCTGCAGCAGATGCTGCCTCAGCTCAGACGGGACAGCAGGCAGATGCCTTCAACGCTGTATTTGGTATCACGACGGACTTTGCAAGTGTTACTCCAATAGCTGCCTAAGGTATGGCTACTTCAGTGTGGAGCCAACCCCCTGGCCACATGATGAGCACACATTGTCATCGTCTATTTTTTCTCTCTCTCAGAGGTTTTGGCGTCCTGGTTGACGATAATTGGACATTGTTGTTTTGAATACATTTTGAGTATTTTTTTTTGGATGTTTTTGGTCATTCGTATGGTGGTTCTTGTATTAGGTTTCTCAAATGTCAAGCAATAGAGCAGCTTTTAGCAAGGCAAAATTTCTGCACCGCAACCGAACGGTTACTGTTGTAAATGTGTGTTTTCACACAAAATGTCCATTCAAAGTTTTCGCATTCACTATTAGTACATCTATCATGTAAAAATGCTGATATATTATCTTCCCATCCACAAATACAGCCGCTAAGGTGCCAAGTACGGTTACCCGAAAATCAAAAACCACGACTCCATTGTCTAACAAACTCATACGTTCCGATATTCAAATGCTGGGCTTCCAGGCTCTGAAGAATCCATTATGGACCGGGTAAAGCCAGGTTCACCTTCGTGTGTCCTTGCCTCCTCAACAGAGAGCACCTCTGCGTCCACCAAACCCAATGACTTCTTCAGGTAAGGCAAAAATTCGGATAGAATCTCAGTCTCAGAGAAGGGTAGTGTCCGTCGGAAAGCGGTCTGAGCTCCAAATTCAGCCATCCGTTTCTGAAATAGACGACTTTAACAATTGCGTATGCGATAATAAACGACACGACAAACCTTGAACGCTTGGATAAATGGCATGACACGCTTATCCTTGATCAGACCTTTTTCTATCAGGATTTCTCTTACTTTTACGTCGTCCACCTTCTCCGCTTTTTCTACGTATGAATCCTTGACGGTTTGTACGCATATATTTTGCCATTCAGGGAAGGTCGTCGCTACGTATATTCTGACGCTCCTGGGTTTCTTCGGGTCAAAGGATGCATCCTCGCCACCTTTGCCCTTCTTGCCTTTGTTTATCTTCTTCATTAGGGTAACTTCAGCATCTCGGATCATCTTGAGGGTTCCGCGCATGTAAACGCCTGTCTCGATTACGGATTTATCAATTGGTCGGGGTGGCTCTGGCCAACGGGCTAATTGTATTGATTTCGGTTCCTGCAAGATCGTAGACCAGATATGTTCGGCAAAGTGGGGAGCAATGGGTGAAGCTAGCAATGCAGCAATGCGGATCCAGTATTGTACGAGTTCACCGTGCATGCCGATATCAGCAGTGACTTCACGATACCAATCACGAGCTGTTTGCAATTCGTAGAAGCCGAATTTCAGAGCATCCTTGTAGCTTGTACTAGAAAGTTATGTTAGATTAAACCCCCATCAAAACAATACAATGGGACTAACGCTTCGTAATGGCCCTTGGTGATGTTAATCAAGTCATTGATCTCCTCCTCAAACACGCGGTCATGATACGAATTCCTGGGTCCTTGTCTCAAAGTGGCTTGATCCTTGATCATTTCCTAGTAAAAGTATTGTTAGTTCATCTCAACAACCTATATACAATTTTTACGTACCTCGCACCAACTCAACAATGTATGTACACGCAGAATGTTAGCATTTGCTGTCTTCTCATCAAAGTTGGCATCTTCGACACCATCTCCTGCATCAGCAAGAGACAATCTTGTCGCGTCCGCACCAAACTTCTCGATACTCTCTCGCAAAGTTAAAGAATTGCCGGTACTCTTTGACATCTTCTTTCCGTTCAGCATCAAGTGTCCATTCGTACGCATACTCAGCGGCCATTTATCCTCAGAGAAGATTGCGGCGTGGTTATATACGGCGAAGGTCAAGTGATTTGGAACCAGGTCTTTGCCAGACGACCGAATGTCCAAGGGATAGAAGTAGTTGAATTCGTGTCTCAGCTTATCGGCCTTTTCGCGCGGGAGAGGAGCTGGTTCGGGCCATGGTCCATTGCAGAAGATGTACTCCCACACTTCGTCTGTCATTTGGTGTGGAGTTACTGCCAAAGGGCCAAGCTTGCTACCGGTAATGTCACCTCCTAGACTATACGTCAGTGAAGGGTGAGTAGAGACTCTAGTCTTGACTAACCGTGCAGTAGATGTGCTACAGTGTAGTAACTCATATAGATAGTGGAGTCACTCAAACTTTCAACCAAGAACTGAGGGTCCCAAGGTAATTTCGAACCCAAGCCATAAGTTCTCGCACAAGCCCATTTATTCAGCCAACCCAGAGTGGCCTCGAACGCATTGCGAGTCTCGGAGCCGTATGTATCCATTTTGGCGACCAACCTAGGATAGACAAATTAGGAGTAATCAGGATTAGCATGGCACGTACGTACCTCTCGGCTTGTGCTCTCCATGAAGGTTCGCCGTAATCAAGATACCATTGGTCCATCAGAGCAACTACACACTCGTCTGCACTACGAGAGATAACCAGACCCTCGGGCTCCGCATATGCAAGTGCCACACCACTTTCGATCATGCTCGCCCTTACTTTCGGCTTCGCATCTTGCACAGATTCACCTTTGAATTCGCCCACCAACATGGTTCCACTATAGAACCCTTCCTTATAGGCAATTTCTTTGGCCTCTGCCAGCTGTTTCGTATCCTTTTGGGATTGAATCTTCAACTGTTTTACCAACGTAGGTGCTGTCAAGTCTCCATACGTAGGAGTAGTGATTACGGGTACTGGGTCAATTGATGCCCATTTGGGGTCAATCTTATAGAACTCAGGTTTCTTGCGCAGATCGACCAGTGTTTGATAATCATCAGGTGAATCGGATGGGACAGATGTGACCACACCAGTTCCCTATACAATATATAAGTCAAAAACTTCATATGATAATAAGCAATAAAATATGGTCTGACCTTGGTTGAGAGGACGTTGTCCATTGGGAGCACGTACACTTCTGGGTTAATGGCAAAAGGCGCTTTGATCTTTGTTCCTACGATTTTAATACCATCAAGCTCCAACAGCTGATCGATATTTCCACGGGGGGTAGAGATGCCCTGGAATGCCATGTTGCGAGCAGCACGATAAGTGCAAACGTATGCTTCCGTTTGATTGATCGCGAACACCCCATATTTGATAGCCGTACCAACAAAGCAGTTTGTTTGCCCGTACCTAGCGCCAGGTTAGTGAACAGTCTATCGCAAAAGCTGTGAACCACACAAACATGGTCTCTGGTCGCAGTGTTGCAGCGACTAAGAATACTTTTCGTCCGCCAACCTTGCCTTCAATTTCGGCCTTGGCAGCCTCACTCCATTCTACAACTTCCATCTTGACCGCAGTGTACTCCTGAGGACCATGACCTTCGCCGTCTTGTCGATCGTGATCCATACAGGGCTGACCGTCTTTTGGGCTATAAATCGTGTAACGTTCTCCAAATCTGATCTTCCCCAAGTCGTGAAGCTTGTTTATCTGCCATCGAACAAAAGCGTCGAAAAAGGGGTTAGCGTCGGTCGTCATGAACGAACGGCGCCAATCTATCCGAGAACCAAAGGAGTTATTGTCTTCCTGTTATCCCAGGTAAGCAATTTAACATTAAAGCAACGATAACCTATTTACCTTGCAAATGGGTGGGAAGTAGGTCAACCAGTAGTACGGATCAGCAAACTTCTTGATTTCAGATCGTGGTACGCCAATAGACTCCATTATTTGGAATTGGTAGGTATGGCCAGTAGATTTAGCAGCGATTTTCCCTTTTGTGGCTTTACCGACAACCGCTGGCGCTGCAACAGCCTCTGATGGCTTTTCTTCGACCGTTTCTTCACCAAACCGCTCAAAATCAGGACCAAACATCTCCATTTCACGTATCACTTTGTCGGAAGAGGCCTACGGAATAAGTTGTCATTCTAGGGTCGTCTATGATATAGAAAGCATATACTTGCCTTGATGGGCATCCCTGTTACGTGGAATCCATGAGGGAAAAGAACACGTTTACCCAACAGCCTTTGGTATCCAGCAGCAAATTCGATCTTCGAGATGGTGAAGGCATGTCCCAAGTGCAACGAGCCGTTCATGTAAGGGAAGGGGAAAGTTCCAAACCACTTGGGGTACTTTTCTCTGATTTCGGCAACTGACAGTCCAACCAGTTCCTCTTGGGACGGTGCGTTGACCTCGAACAAGTTTTCCTGGGTCCATTTCTCCTGATATTTCTTCTCTAAAGCTTTTAGATGGTCACGTTTGCCCGTCTGAGTGTCCAGAAGCCGCATCAGCCGTTCATATACTACCAGACCTCGACAATAGGACGTACCTGGGCCAGCTCTATGGTATTCGCCATCCTTGTTGACAGTACACGCCTATTACACAGTATATTACAACGCCGAGAAAGCTGGCGATTAAGCGTATGGTGTCGCCACAAGGCAAGAATGGCTGCGAGATATCTTTGATTAAATCAGTACCAAAGTTTTTCTTCAAATCTGCTATCGATTCAACTCAATCGAGTCAGAAAATTTGCAGCCACAGGACGAAACACGTACAAAGAAATCAAAAATCGCGGAATGTTGCATTAAACTCATCGTGGGAATATCATGTCACGGACACGAGTCGTAACGTGTTACGGTTCGTGAACCAACCTTTCCTTTGCCTTTCACGGTTCGGATTCGAGGCTTCCGGCGGTACCGTAACTGAAAAAACTATGCCTGGTCCATGCAATCTCAAGAAGAGGAAGAAGCTACAAGTGAAGAAAGGGAGGAAATGCAGCTCAGTACACACCGCTCTAGACGACGAGCACGCCAATCTTGCGTCGGCTGTCGATATCTCGACATACGACATCCTAGCATCCTCCGTAATGCCTGAGGAAAATTACGGTCCTCGCGAGGAGGAGGGCTATGGAGATGGAATTGTTCCACAAATGCCCTACATACACGATCCCGGTAACGGGCCCCGCGTTCGGGACACACGCGCCTTCTTATCATCGTTCTTCGCCCAGCCGCCAACGCTAGATGACCCTTTATGCGCAGAGTTTGCTCAAGATGAGGTGTTGCAAATGCTATGCACTGTTTTACCTGACGAAACTGCCCTCGTAAGTTGTGCAGTATGACATATGGTACCGATCCTTGATTTTACATAAATATCACAGATACTCTGGTATAACAAGAGCAGAGCGACAGGACGAATTTGTCCTGCGTGCCGTAGATTGTACTGCCTTGGGGATGTTTTACCCGATCTTATTGAAGATGGGCTCAAAAGTCCTCCCCAGCGTTCTCCGCTTTTAACCAGTGAACAGAAGATCAGTGGCCTCTGTCAGTACATTCCTCGCTCGAGACACCATCTACGGATTGCTAATGTAGAACTTAGGCTCTCCTGTCTGTTTTATTCTGGCTTCATTTGAATATCCTGGGGCCATCAAGACTACTTGGGGTAGGATAGCCGAAGATATGGATGATTATACGTGGCAATTATTGAATGGCCCTGGACAAGGGAGTGGTGATATGGGTCTCAGTCTATTACTTAAGATGACTAGGCTTGATGATCTGGGTCTCGGTCAGCTATGTCTTCCGGAAGTTGACTTTGATTCAGGCTGGGAAGAGCTACAAGCCTAGCTAACCTGGCTGTGCATATATAGACAAACGATATAATTCCCGGACTATTAATTCGCTTTCGAAGGTAAATCGGTTTATTTTCATAATACCATTCCCTTGCAACTAACCAGTTTCCAGTTATCTTGCTTTTTTTGTATACCCAGTCGTTTATATATTTACAGGATATCTATGGTCGTATTTATCAGGGGCCACAATTTCAACCGTGATACATCATATTCATGGTATTCGTTATGGAGGGTCCCGCATATATCATACAGTGCACTTCGGCTCACCGATCAACGGGATCACAACGTGAACCATGCAAACCAGAGGGATGCAAAGCGCACGAGGAAAGACCCACCATTGATGATTTCCACAGTATGTGACGTTGTACACAGAAAGACAGTAAACATCATTAACAGCTGGTGCTGGTGTACTGAAAATTCAATGGACACCGTTCCCCAGGTTGGATGCGCTGGTGAGTCTTGAATTTGGATGGGTACTGAAGATAGTTACGAGAATAATTGAAGAACATTTTTCAATGTTGCAAAAGCTTCAAGGGCGGTGGCATGCACTGACGTTCGGTGGTCAAAGGGTTCAGAGTGTCCAGACCATCATACTGCTTACGTGGATCGTCTACGGAGCTTCACCATAAACACCGCTTTGGAAATGGAGGATATATCTCGACAATAGGTAATTTTGTTTCCTTACAACAATCAAGGTACGCTTTGCGACGCATTTTTAAAATCTTCTGAATGCTTTTGTTTACCCTACTAACTGATTTGATCGACATAACAACACGTGGGGTCGCGGCCCTTCGAAAACTCAATTTGATGTCGCAACTCTAGATGAAAGTATTTTCTCGATATCAAGATATCGAGGCCTTCAACCACCCGTTGATCCTCCTTTCATATCATAGTAGGAGGCAGGGTAGGTTGGAATAACAGTCTTTTCCAGTTCCCATTTCTTCGTTGAAATATAGCAACATGTTCCTTTGAACGATCTACCATGGCCCAGTCACATAGCTCATCTTAGTCCCCATATTGGCTTCAAAATGCTGTGTCGCTGTGGTGCTCACGGGTTGTGCAAAAGAAAATACAGATACCGCATATAACGATTTTATGATACCATATACTGCCTTCTATTTTCCTGATGTGCTAGGAATCTCCTGGTGAGTTGCATTTTTAGTTTTCCCTGCCAAACCATGATGCTTAGATAAAGCATTATCCAGAGGTATTTGAGGTCCGGAATGGAAACCGTTGTAGGTATATTGATTGTCATAACTTGAATGTGATTTATGCCAAGCTTCCCATTGACACATGAGTATGATGTGTACCCCGTTTTTCTCGTCTTACGACATGCGATTTACCACACTCTTAGCTCTCGCTGGTGGGCACTTGTTGCCTGCGTACCTCGTTATATCTGGTGGTTTTGCTGATTCGTGCAGCACGTGGCAACTATCAGGCACGGTATTAAGTGGGGTTTGCCACACACCCAGTGGGCAACCAACTCAAACAGCAATTGACTTAAACAACTGTGTAACTAATAACGGCGGTCAACTTGCTCGTGCAAGTGGGTAAGTCTCTTCCGCATACTTCGCTTATGGCAGCGTTTTATGAAGGCATCCGCCCTGCAGTGGTTTTTACGGTTATTCGTGCCAAGGTTGTTCGATCGAGTACAAGATTTTTCTGCAATACACCTGCCGCGATGCCAATGGTAATTATGGGCCGTCAGTGGTCGATTTGAGTGTGTTATAGTTGACTGTCTTCTTTTCCATGCACTAATTTCTTTGCTATGCAATAATTTCTTTGCTATGCAGACTCTTGCGTGTCAAATAATGGCGGTGTCCTTAGTGTTGATTGTTAGGTTGATTTGGATGGAGTCAAACAAGTTAAGCTGTACTGATTACTTTACTGCCTGTATTTTTCTTTTCTGGATTTAAATGAAAATACCTTGCTTGCAAGTACGTGGTTATTATGGATTGCCTCGATTCATAATTGATAATCCCTCACAGTGGTCCTATGACAAACACAGCCAAGTGCTACCCTATCACGCTCACTTCATTTTGTTGATGTCGGAGCAGTCTTCAGCTATCTTGCTTTTTTTATTACATACCCAGCCGTTCGTATATCCAGTATACCCTATGGTCATGGCATGGAGGGTCCCGCAAGTATCGCGCGGTGCACCCTGTTCGCCGATCAATGGAATAACAATTTCGACTGATACATCATCCATGTATCCCTTTCCTTTCGGAGGGTCCCGCAAATATCGCGCGGTGCGCCCTGTTCGCCGATCAACGGGATAACAATTTCAGACAAGCATCCACGAAGATTAAAGACCTAGAAAGGAAGGAGAATAGGAAGAAATGGCCCGTACGCCATCATTTACCCCATTGATTTTCTTGTTTCCGTCTGACTCGGCCTTACTTTATAACCCCACTGTTGCCGTGTAGATACTTCAGCGGTTCCCTTCAAATAATTAGGTACATACCATTGATATATATACTCAGTGATTCCCTTCGAATACTGAGCATTTGTTGATTATACAGACCCTTTTGCTTAGATACACGTCGGTTCCTGCCTTCTGTTCTTTTTCTTCTGATGAGCTAGGATTCTTCTGATGACTCGCAGTTTGGGCCAAACTATGGTGCTTGGATGCGGACACCGTTGTAGGTATGTTAATTGCCATAACTTGGGACGCGATATATGTCAAGCTTTCCATTGACGTATAAATGCAACGCGTACTCCGTGCTTTCTCTTCAACTACTCTTCTCACCAATATGCGATTTACCATAATCTTAACTCTCGCCGGCGGGCTCTTGTTGTTTGCGCACCCCGTTATATCTGGTGGTTTCGCTAATTCATGCAGCAATTGGAAAGTATCTGGAACCGAATTAAGTGGGAGTTGCCGCATGCCCAATGGCAAATCAACTTCAACAGAAATTGATTTAAACAGCTGTGTAGCTAACTACGGCGGGCAACTTACTTGTGCACAGGGGTAAGTCTCTTCCGCACACTTCGCCCACGATAACGTTCGATGAAGGCATCCGCCCTGCAGTGGTTTTTACAGTCATTCGTGCAATGGTTGTTCGATCGAGGATAAGACTTATATACAATGCACCTGCAGTGATGGACATGGTGGCACCCAGCCGTCAGTAGTCGATTTAAGTGGGTTATAGTTGACTGTCCTCTTTTTCATGCACTAATTCCTTGACGATGCAGACTCTTGCGTGTCAAATGATGATGGTGACCTTACGTGTTGATTGTTCCTTTTTGGGTTTGAATTGGATGGAATCAAACAAGTCAAGTTGTGCCTTCGTGATTACTCGACTGCCTGTACTTTTCTTTTCTGGGTTTTGATGGAATGGAATCAATCAAATGTACTTCAGTGTTTACTAGTACTTGGCCGCCTGCCCTTTTTTTTATATTCAAGTTCTGTCATGGTATCATTGATTGGAGTAATCGCTGAAAGCTGTGGAGAATGAGTAAAAATCAATCTGGATGAAGAAAAATATAACAGTTAAGTGCATGCACATCCTTTTTTGATTGTGCTAGGTAAAGTTGACAAAAGTCTCAGAATGTCACGCTTGAGAGGTTTAGCATTCAGATATACAGCTCTAAGTAACACAAATAAAAGATATGAACTACATTTCCATCTTCTCTTGGTTATTTTGCGCCACGGGGCTTAAAAAGCTTGAACATGAGTTCAAATGTGACACCAAAATCAAAACAAAATTTGTGCACCCAAGATCATACTAGCAATGCTATACGATAGATACAGTAGCCACAAAAGAATGGGAAACAATCGTCGAGGGTCTCAGACAAAAAATATGAAAAAAGGATACTACAGACGGAAAGATGCATTCAATACTTCATTCCGGTCTAACAGCCACCGTCCATCTTTATGACGTAAAGATTGCACAAAAAGATCTTAAGACTGATAAGGTTTGGTGTGACAATAAAAGTGAATAAACCAAGAAAATCAGTGCGGCCCATTATTCTTGTACACATAGGTGTCTTCCGTGGGCGGATTAGCCTTGAACAGCTGGCCGAGGCGTTCATCTATCAAAAAAAATAAATGAATGCAAGAAGTGGAAAGGCGACATTGTCCTCACAAATAGGATCCTCGGCAGCGTGCTGGAAGTGCTTTAACTGCCAGGTCGTACCAGCACCAACCTCGTCCTTCCTTCTCTGTCTCTGCTCATTCTGCGAAGAAAAAGGCATTAGCATTTGCACTGATTCCTCGAGATTTTGGACCATATTCTAACCTCTATCCGGCTCTTCTCCTTCGCTGCAGTATCGAAGTCACCCTCTCTGATTCCCTTGGCGACGCCGAACCAAAGCTTCCTGCTCTCCCATTCATCCTGCTCCTGTATCGGCTTCACGGTCACCTCCTCTTTGGGTGTAGTCACATCATGGAAAGTTGCTCCCGAGCGTGTGTCCTTTGAAGTTGTGTGCCATGTACCTTCAATCACGTGCGTAGTTCCGCTCATATACACGGGAGGTGTGACGGTGGCTTTGAATGTGTGTGATTTACCCGAGAAATATCCTTTGCCTTTATATTCGATCTGAAGACTATGTTGGAAATTTTATTGGAAAAAAGTGAAGATACTTACTGTTGACAACCAACCGCTCGAACTCTGAATATAGCTCGTCTCGGCGAGTTCAATATAAGGCGATCCGTACCACAATCCGTCGATTCGCAAACGAGGGAGCGTGATTAGGTATTCTTCCTCCTTGCCATTGGGTAATGCCACTGTCAGCACCGCATGACCAATCTGCTTGACTATGATGCTGCCCCCTGACGTACATCCCCAAATCAGAACGTCTTTTTGAGGTAACAAGTTGATTGAAACTTACCACTAAAGCTAGTCTTCTGGGCACTATGTCCTATGAGTGTGAGACCTTTCGCTTTGTTTACAATGCGATATGCAGTGATAGGAGGATGGTGCGAGACCTGCTCGACAATTAGCGTGGTTTCACCTCCACGAGCTGTATTAGCCGGCCAGGTACCATAGAAAAGTCTGGGAAATGCACGATCAGTGACAACAACTGGTGTTATACAAGAGGATAGTCTATCGCCATGCCGAAGTAGACACTCACTCTCCAAGAACGGGGTTCAAGGGCCTGAGAGGGTGTACATGAGTTTAACCCATGAAGAGGGCAAAGACCCAAACAATTACAAATGACGTACTTCTTTTCGGATCCCAGAGACTCGTTACGAGACGTGTACTGTCCCTTGAGCGTACTCTACGTTTCCCAAGCGCGAACAGGTAGGAAGGCATGATTAGCGCAAAGTTCATTTGACATGACAGGTGATGGAATGGCGAGCATGTAACATTACGAAAGGGGTCTAAATATAACTTACGATGAACCACTTGAGCGCGGCCAAAGATCGTGCCTCTTCATCCTTACCATCTGCAATAGCGGCGAACAATTCGGGGCGTTCACACCAATAAGCTGTGGAGCAATAACACAATCGGTTCGGGGGACAAGAAAATTGATCAGATCACTTGGATTTTTTCTCAAATAACAAGGGGGAGACGAACCAGGGAATTCTGTCAGAGATATTGGGGAGAGGATGAATGGTGGTGCAGTCATGGACGACAAGTCGCCTGAGAACGATGCGATCCTGATCGCACAAGTGGTAAGTGATATTGATGGTACTCCACCTTGTTTTGTACGACAGATAGATAGGACGTACGACTTCAGAAACGACGTCCAACTGCTCCTTTGAGCTGCAGGTACAGCCTGGTAGTACACACAAACGAGATGCAAAGCGGATGAACATTCGACATACACATGGCAGATTTACGTTTACGGTGGTCACGATCATGTTTACTAGAATTCTTTGAGTGACTTGCCTCGCCAGCTTGCTCTGACATCTTTTGTGCAGATTACTTGATTTCTAGGTTTGCTTGCTGGTTTATGTAGGCTTGAAAGTAGGGAAGCAAGTGGGTTGGAGCAGAAAGATGACGGTGGCTGGCAAACAGCTGTTGTTGCCTCTTGCGGTAGGATATCGACGCACGTGGCAAAACTCCGACTCTGGTCTGCCATCTGTGCAGCAAATTCACTGGATTCAGATACTTTTCGGTATATCCAGCATAAGCGCACACTAAAGTTTACTTGATATCGGGGCCAGATTCTCGTTCGAGACTTCCTCAAATTTCTTGTCAATTGGGCCATCTTCCGAAGTATCAAGGCTGAGCTACCAGCGGACAGTTATAATTGTTTATGCGTTTTGGTTTTCGCTATCGCTATCTACCATCAGGAGCTCACCTTCGTATAATGTCACCGGAATACCAGAGCTGGACGAAGGAGCAACTTATTGCTCGTCTGAATGAGCTGGAATCATATCCGCAAGCCAGCGCCAGTACCAAAAAGACCACTTCTTCGACAAAGATCACTACCGTCACCTCACCCCAAAAGAAAACATTTGATTTCACGTCTCATCCTCGGAGGAAGATTGCAGTCAAATTTTGCTACTCCGGATGGGAATATAATGGACTCGCATTCCAAAATGGCCCAACACCGCTACCGACCGTGGAAGAGGTCCTCTTTAACGCATTCGCGAAGACTAGACTTGTTGATCCCGACAAAGGACTGGATGGGTGTGGCTGGGAGAGATGTGGGAGGACAGATCGTGGAGTGAGTGCAGCAGGGCAAGTCGTGTCGCTATGGGTCCGGAGTGCACTAGACGAAAACAGGCTAAAGGATGCAGGTGCAGCCTTTGAAGGCCCATCTAGTCCAGGACTCCCACATGAGCGTCAACTCGGAAATCCTGCCGATGAATTAGCTGATGTCGTAACGACAGAAGCAGAGCCATCTATGCGTCAACCTTCCCGCGAAGAGACACGATCTGAGTTACGATACGTCTCAATCCTAAACCGCGTCCTTCCTCCAACAATCCGCGTCCTCGCGTGGTCACCAATCTCTTCCACATTTTCTGCGAGATTTAACTGTCAATCTCGCCATTACAAATATTTTTTCTCTCCGCAGGAACTTGACCTCGGCCTCATGCAACAAGCCGCCGATCGTCTTGTCGGTGAACACGATTTCCGCAACTTGTGTAAACTCGACCCGGCAAAGCAGATCACGAACTTTAATAGACGCGTTTTACTAGCCAAAATAAGCCCCATATCCGACCATCTATGCGTCTTTGATTTAAGAGGAACCGCATTTTTATACCATCAAGTCCGACACATCATGGCTATTCTATTTCTTGTGGGCACAGGACTCGAACACCCATCCATCGTATCAACGTTGTTGAATGTGGGTAAAGAAACAAACTCGCCCAGCGAACTGGACAACTCACCACTCGAGATAGTCGATCGTAAACCCGAATACCAAATGGCTGATGGGCTACCGCTCATGTTATGGGACTGCGCATACTCGGATTCCGATGTTCAGTGGCAGACAGACATTGACACAGGCGAGAGTGGCACAGGGTCTGAGTTGTATCACCAACTACACTCCATCTATGCACGGTCGAGTATCCACACTGCACTAGATGCGCATTTTTTGTCCGCTGCTGCTCAACTTCACTCCCATCCTCCTCAGCGTTTTCCATTCAGTCACACTGGATTGGCCCTCTCTACTATCCCGGTGCTTTTGAAGTCGAAGGAACGACCAGTACTAAGTGTACCTCTTGGAGGCGGCACGTTCAAACGCACTGCAAAGTATATCCCAGTGCTTCTTCGAAAGCGGTTGGATCACGTAGAAGTGGCCAATGAGCGATGGCGAGTGGGTAAAGGCGAACGCAGAGAAGAACGGAAAAATGTCGCCGATGGAATTCCGCAGACTGAATATGACGGCGACGAATAGGACTACTCCCAAACATTATCAATCTACATCCAAGGTCAAGGCTTCGTTCCTTATTTCTAAAGCAGATAGCATCTCAGGTTCATCGGCGTCGAACAGAGTTCATGTAAAGGAAGCAGCATGTATATCGGTTTTTATTTTAGGAAGTATGTCTAGCATGTCTGTACTCAAATTTTACAAGTATACAACGGTCAGGCGAGTGAATCTGGTATGCATTTTCACTGAGTTAGAGTTGTGCGCGCGCTTCTGGCTAGAGTGCTTTACACTTCGCGAGAGGTGAAATCGTTGCTCTGGATCTTTTAGCTTCGATGCAGATGGTTCAGGCAACTATAGGATTCTTGGCTCATGATGAAACACGTTTGCTTTCAATGAAATACAGTCTGGGGATGGAGAAAAGATATTGCGATCACGATGAACCTGAACAAGAATGCACGTAATCATGTGACCGCGATACAAAGTTAAGCGAACTTACCTGCTCCATGGCAGGCACGATTTCTACTGAAAAGTCCTTCACACTAAAAAAGAATGGACGATCTAAAAAAACAACAATCTCCGAACCCACATGCGACTTACGACTCTCAGATTCAAAGATTTTGGGAAATGCTTGAAGAGCATAAGAAAGAACTTAAAGAATTCAAGAAGGATTCAGATGCTGAGAAAAAAGCGGTGAGTATCGATTCTCGAAGCTGAGATTGCCAATTCAATATTCAACACTGAAATCAAAAAGTTCAAGCAAGAAATGAAACAGCTAGAGTCCGGAATCCAGAGGATCAACAATATGATGATAGAGGAGCGAGAGCAAGAAAGTAAAACGCTGGATGTCGAGTTAGGGGAATATAGGGGGGAAATGAAAAGGGTGATGGCTGAAATGCAGCAGCTGAGCAATGCAGTGGAGAAGGAGTGACAGGAAGGAGTTGCTGAGAGGAAGCGGGTGCGAGAGATGTTGGATGCCATGGTGGATAAGGAGACGTTAGACGCATTCAGGAATAAACTTGAGTGGCACGGTGCCGCCATCCAGGACCTCCAGCAATGGGCTTTGGGACAGGTATGTTCTATACACTGTTGAGATTGAACAAATCTGATACGCAGTGCAGGATGCAGAATATTTTGATCGTATCAGAACACGCCGTTTGTTCACTGTAGCGCAAGAAAAGTTGGCATTACAAGCAGGTCTGGCCACAGATGCAGCAGGAGCTTAGTTTTGGAGATACACTTGGGCCGCAGAATGAACTCCACACGAGGCTCGAGAAAGCCAAGTCCCTCCTTTCGGCACCAACAGTCCAGTTAGACGAAAGAACAAAGGTGTTCACCCTTTCTTCCGCTGGCATGAAACTTGTTACAGAAGGTCCTTCTGCCATTCGAACACATGGAGATTCTACTGCTTACCCGAGGAACATAATTCGTGAAGTATTTCAACAAACAGCCGATCGGCAGGCCGTTGTTGATTTTGTTTGTGATAATTAGCTTTCTCACATTGTCCCCATCTGTTTCCGTACATGCACACTTCTTATGGTACAGTATGATTATAGCTAAATTCATAATGATATTGTATTATAATAACCCAATCAGATCCATAGCTCACAGTTTCAAAATGCATAAGGTTTCTCATACATAACTCAGAATTCGCCGACATCATCAACATGTCGTTCAAACGCATTCGCCCCTATAGCGTATAGTCCACTGGAGGTCATCCTTAACTTGGGATGTCTTTGGCCGGCTATACGCCGACACCGGCCGTGGATAAGGGGCTGCGTGAGAGGGAAGCGGAGTGGGAATGTGAAGGACCGGGCCGAGTCTGCTTACCTAAAGGGAGTCCGTGCCCGTTTTTCCCACAGGCGCAAAAAGCTGCAGGGGCTCTATAAGCTCCCACCCGCCAAACGCCCCCTCAGCCAACCTACCTATAGCTGTGTGTGGTCCCTCACCCGACTAAATCCAACCAATTTACCTTTTATTCACTTTCTGTATCATATAGTAAAAGGTTCGTCGATTTTTCTTCTTCTATCAGTTGCACCATCGTCCGTCGATGGTCGCCACGTCCCCCCTTGTTGTCGTCAGCGTTGTGCTCGACGTCGACGCTGTTTCACCAGTGAGAGCTGCCTGTGTTTGTTTGGCCACCGACGCGTCGCGCGTACCGCGTCTCACCGTGTCGCACTTCACTTCCTCGATGTTTTACGTGTCAACGACGTGTTGAATAGCATGTTGATCGTTGATCGTTGTTTATAGATGCCCAAGGAAGCCACGAAACCAAAAGTTTGTCTCATTTTTGCTTCACACGCATATAGTCGCCCTAACCACCCTAACCACTCAATAGCGCAAGGCTGCCGAGAAGGCAGAAAAGACTTCCCGGGCTAAAGCCACAAAGGCTGCCAAAGGGACTGGACCTAAACGCGCATTGTCCGCATATATGTTCTTCAGTCAAGACTGGAGGGAAAGGATCAAGGCTGAGAACCCTGATGCTGGATTCGGTATGCAGATATCAATCTATCAATAATTCCATCCACCTAACAGATCTTATCTGTAGGCGAGGTTGGCAAATTGCTAGGAGCCAAATGGAAGGAGCTTGACGAGTCAGAGAAGAAGGTCAGTTTTACATATACCAATATATGATAACATCTATCTGACAAACTATACAGCCATATGTTGAACTAGCTGCCAAAGACAAGGCAAGAGCAGAGGAAGAAAAGGCTGCCCTCGCTGTATGTATCCACATACCTCTCCACAACATAGCAATCTAATTTAGTCAATATAGCAGAGCAAGTCTGGAGGTGGCAGTGGTGAAGGAGAAGCAGATGAAGACGACGATTAATCAACGATATCAATACTCTTTGCTGGCATCAGAAAAATGACGTGCTCTAGGTTTTCCACCATAATCGTTGTTTCAAAAAACCAGTTGTTATTTCAAAAAACCAGTTGTTATTGTTACTATCATACTGAATGTTGCGAGACCAGATGACCATTATTCGCTCCTTTGTGTTCACCATTCTGCCCTGTGTTTTTCCCCTCGTTACGTCTTTCGTTTCCCGCATGTTGTCCGTAGCTGCTAAATTGTATTTCATGCGACCATCATCATGATTGTAAGGTCAGGTTGGTTCTCCAATGGTGGATGGCAGTGTTTTGTCGCAGTAAACCGAATCAGTTTCGGATTCGGATGAATAGTGGTCTAGTAGCCTGAGTTGCTCGCCGCCACACTGTACGTTGAGTACGTCTGTGCCTTACTATCCAAGTTACAGCTTCTGCCAACTTCAGGGCTACAACATCTTTGGGGTATAGCACAGAATTACCGGGCTTCTCAGTTCAATGATAATTAATACTGAATAACATGAACCCTACTGTTCTCCATTAATGCAGTGCTGACGGTTATATGGAAGCAGTGTTGCATTAAATCTAAGAAACAACAAATACCTATTGAATTGTCGCCCTGTACCACTTACTCTGCGAACAAGGAGAAATCGTTTCATCAGTGCGCAATGAAGTCCCAACTGATACAAATTTAAGCATTTACGCCGCGATTCCCCTTGTGCTTGAGTTATTTTCTCGATAATGCCCAAAATTTTCGTGTCAATTTCCCTTACGTGCTTGAATGCGGATGGTCAGAAACGTTTGTGACGTCACCCTGAAGTACTTAAAATCCTCGAGTAAGGTCTGAGAGTAGCTCTTCAATAAGAGAAGTAAGGTAAGCTTGGTGTAAATGCCTACCATTGGCCATAGTACGAGTTTGTCCCACAACATCATGCAGCTGCCACGAAAGTTTAACATATTGCTGGGTGCCATCAGTCCCAAAGACCCGAGGCAAGGAAGACAGTGATATACATTATGAAGTTTCTCCCAGTCCTGGCGAAGAGAAAACACATCACAACTGAAGGAGACTTACGACCAAGGCCTTCTGTATCAGAAAAGCCCCTAGTAATCTTCCAAAAACTGGTCGCTCGCTTCCTAAGTGTTAGATTACTGGAATCAAATAATAGTAGACAAAAGTGTGTCTCCTGAGTCTGGAGGTCTGATGAGGACCCCACGAGCGTACACAAATCTGACGCCTGGACCTGAAGAGAATATGGTAAGAGATTCGATTTAGCATAGGGCACTGAGTTATATATGCACATATGGGGTGCACCCGAGCGCTCAGATAAGGCAAATGCAAAATCAATGGAGGTCACAAGGCCAAATGAGCTGCATAATCACATAACCCATGTTTTTGTAGAATGGTATATTTCTCCTGAGAGAAGGGCGTCGTCAGCGGCTATATTTAATGGCTGGTGTCGGTGATCTGGAGGGAAGGATTGGCCTGTATGACACTACTGTACGGCCAACCTGATTCTGGAGATTAGTCACTACAAAAGACTGCACCAGGCTTTACACTAAACTCACCAGAGTCGAAAACTAAACAATTGACTGGTCGAAGACGGACATTAAACGACCAAGTGCGACTGTAAGACGGAAACGTTCGACCAGCTGCTGTCATAGAGTCATGTGCTAGCATGACATATAACTATATTGTGATGGTATTAGCAACAATAACGCGAGAACTTCAAGTTACCTGAGAGTCACATTATCAGGATGCTGTGAACTTCATAGGATCAAAAGGAAGTTCCAGCGATCTGTGATCGATATGATCTCTGAACACACAATCTAGCGCTAGAGTGACTGCGGAGGAAGAAAGACCTTTCTGATGCCTTAGCATGAACGCCACACGATAGACGCGTACGGTGAGGCGAGTAACAACATCTTGTCTCCCAAGTCATTTTCGTGTTCCCCGGATCTTTGCACGTCGCACCAAGGTTGGCGTCAGGTATGGGATGCAAGATAGAAGCCAGGCTTATGCATCTCATAAAACGGTAGTTTCCCCTGCAGTTTCGGGGTATCATGTAGACCCAGCCTAGCATTCTTGAAAACGTCGGATAGTCTGAAGGAAATCCCTAGCATATTATGCGGTTCAGGTGGTAGTAGTAGTACCGGTGAAATCCGAGGCATGACTCGGATTAGTAACTATTATCTAGGCTCCTTTGAGCTCTTGACTGTGAAGTCACTATGTCCTCCTCAAGCTCAGATTCTGGTTCTGACAATGAAGATGTTGTCTCGCGCGTCCTGAAAAGATCAAAATCGTATACAAACGACGAAGACGCTCAACCTTTAACTTGGCTTTCCACCTTCGACAATTATTTCACGCAATCTACCACCCGTTCACAGACATCATCGAATGTATTCTCGTCTCTCCTCTTGCCGCTTACCCAGGATGAATACGCAGACGCGATACATGCCTACAAAGCTCGTGTCGGCACGCATAGAAAGCTGTCTCAGCCGACACCAGACGTCCTAGCTCGCTACACGCGTGAACTCGACGAAGGCTTCAATCTTCTTTTTTATGGCTTTGGCTCAAAACGACGCGTTCTGAACGATTTTGCAGCATCTTATCTATCAAGGAAAGGGCATGTCGTTGTCGTTAATGGGTTTGCTCCCGGCGTCGGGATAAAGGATGTGCTTACAGGCATAGAGGACATTATTTCCGGCTTGGGAAACACGTCTTTCGGTAGTGGTGGTGGACTAGAAGGGCAGACACAAAGAGTATATGACTATTTTTCTAGTATAGAGATAGGAAGAGATAATCCTAAGGCCAAGCCACTCTACGTTGTCATCCACAACATCGACGCCCCGCCGCTTCGCAGTCTGAAAGCTCATTCCACGCTCTCCTTTCTCGCACTTAATCCACACATCCACATCGTGGCATCCGTTGACAGACTCAATGCACCACTACTCTGGACTTCCTCCGAAATAGCCGCACGCAAGCACGAATCTCACTCTTCGTCTTCCTCCAGTAAAGGCGGGAGGCGCGGTTTTGCATGGCTCTTTCATGATCTTACTACATTAGCACCATTCGATGCTGAGCTTTCTTGGGCAGATCGCGCGTCCATATCTGGTGCCTCTTCGTCAAATCGCACGACTTCTCTCCACCCAGACGGCGTCGGAGGGACCAAAGCTATCATAGACGAAACAGCTGCGTTACATGTGCTGGCGAGTGTTACGCAAAAAGCGAAGAAACTCTTCGCGATGCTGGGGAAAAGACAAGTCGACTGGGAGGACGAAAGTGCTGGCTCGGGTCCGTCTGCGTCTGTGCCATCTTCGCCTACAAAGTCAGGTTCTATGCCCACGTCGAATATGCCTACGACGCCTAGCCACGCTGCGACAAGTAGTGGAGCACCACCTACATACGCTCTACCATATGACCAGCTTTTCCATCTCGCTCGTGATCACTTTCTCGCTACCTCTGATGGGGCACTTAGAGCACTCCTGGGTGAATTTAAGGATCATGGCCTAGTAGTGTCTTCTGCAACAGGGGAACAGAGTACAGAGGTTATGTGGATACCCATGAGACGAGAGAGGCTTATACGGGTGCTCGAAACTTTAGGAGATACATAAAACGGGCGAATTCAAAAGGCTTTCTCATACAGCCAAGGGCGTTGCGCTAAAGATATTATATGGTATTCTAGACTCGACATGGCAACGCAATTTTTCCTGGATCTCACTTATTATGTACTGTATGTCATTTCATTGTTTTCGAACGTCATACTTTATTCACTAGTAATTCCGTGTGGGTTGTTTCTGCAAGAGGCACCTATGCCCTAACCAACGACTTCGTAGCAGAGCATGCAGTAAGTGAATATCTGGGGATGATGTATCACAACATGAATACTGGGGCCCACCCAAATATCAATCCGGTACGAAAACCTTATACTGACCGCAAAACCATTGACATTCAGCTACTAATGATCTGTACAATCATACCGATGAAAGTGAGTTTTTGAGTATATAGAGAGTGGGGCGCCAGTCTATCTAGACACGGCGTTGGTAGGAAACAAACCGTAAACATCGTCCAAAACTATCCGGAGCACCCCCGTACAAAGTGTTCTTACCGTGGACATTACTACGCTTCCAATGGGAAAGGGGGTCACCTATCAAACTTCCCGAAAATATTTGACATTAAAGTAAGTAGTCAACCCTTTCGAAAGCACTTTAGCGAAGATAATCCTCTCGTCCGTGGTCGACTGCTCTATCTTTTGTCTTTTTTCAACCACGATGCTTCATCCTGGTCCACAGCCTGTTGAGCTTCCCATCATCTCTTTTCCTCCCCTCCCTGATACGACGAGTTAGTAACATCCGAAATCTCGTAAAGCCATGAACTCCTGTTTTGTACCAGCATCCTTCATACATTATATGTCGGTTAAATCATAGCATCGTCTGCCGTTCCATGGCTTGTGATACAGCCGTTCACAAGATAGGCTATGCCTCCGGTACAGCGACGCAAAAATTTATCATCAAGTACAAACTCCTGACAGAACAGAACACTGATATAGGTAGGATTTACATTTAGGAGTTTAGTACTAGAGTCAATCACATTCCAGTTTCCATAGGGCCTCACAAACTTAGAACGCTTCAAGCATTCTGGGTTCCACCCCCGTCTAATAAAATGACAGGTGTTATCAAGAGGAATCAAAATAACAGGAGTAGCGGTCTTACTCATGACCTGTGTCTTAGACGAGTTGTTGTGGGAGTTGGTGTTGTTGTTGGTGGTTGTGTTATTGTTGTTCTGATCGCCACCGACATTACTTGCGGGGCCGTGATTGTGTGTAGCGGTTCCAAACGTTGTGTTATCACCATTTTCTGAAAACGACAACACATGAGGGTACAAGCCCTTGCCAAGAACCAGGGATAAGCAAACTTACTCATGCCACTAAAGTTACCACCAAAAGTATTTGACATGATGGGGATTCAGACGAAATAAGAGTAAAGTCAATGGGTGATGAGGGTGCGCTCGAACTTGGGGCTTGAAGGCATGGCTGCTTGACTCTTACGATTTTATAGGCAGGAGCAGACCAAATACTTACCAAATACCATTCCAAATCAGATATGCAATGGACAACGGGGTTTTCCAATTTGGCATCCTATGCTTTGAGGGTTGCTTCAAGATTGTTCGATGGGAATCACAAGTTTTCTACTTACAGTAAGGAAGACCGAAATCACTGGCATATCCCATGTTGACGATCCACCCGCGCCAACGAAGAGCGCTATCAAAGGCAAGCGGCTGTGAAAATCCGCGTTTTAAGTGCAGCGGCTCTCAAGTTAAGCGCTTGAACCAGGTTCGTATGTAGCTGAACTTTTATCCACCTAAGAGATCAGGTGGAGCTTATGGGCGGCCGGGCCAGCGTTTTAAGATGGTCAGCAGGCAATATTGCGTGCTGGAGTATCATTATCGATGGGGTACATCATTGGGTTCTCCTTTCAAGTTGCTATCAGGCCAATCATTCACATCAACAGGTTTTCCTGATTCTGCGGAAGCTGGCATCAGTAAAGTGTCAAATTTCTTGACGCACCTTGATCACACTTTGCTGACTTTCAAGACTATTCAAGCATTGTAAGGGATTAAAGTTCTATCAAGCGATACAAAAAGCGAGTTAACTAACCTTCAAGTTCAATTTAGATGAGGCAAGAATATCTGGGTTGGTCTAAGCGAAATCCTTCAGACACGTTGAGCGAAGGGTAGTTCAAGTGTAGTGTAAATACATGAAATATAAAACAAGTCCCACAAGCTACATGTCAAGTTAGCTAAGCCCGAAGGCATGATGATCAATATACTTGTTTATGTAGAATGTAGAAAATTTATCTAGTGAATTAGTAAAATCAATGTCAGATGGAATAAAGCAGTGACTATATTCACTAAATACTGGCATGAGATGCACACTACAGAATATACAGTCCGGATGAATGATTTCAAGACTGGGTGATCCGTCGTCATTCATATCAGGCTGGACCTTCCATATCCCAGTGAGTTCATCTGGCTCATCTAAAATATGAGAAAACCACTGTATAAGTAATAAACCTAAGTGAAACTCAGCCGCTGCCTGAGAGGCTATAGAAACGACTTCATTATTTACCTAAGTGAAACTACAATAGATGTTAGTTTAAGGTGATCTCTAATAAATGTAATGTAACATACCTCAGCCGCTGCCCGAGTTGAAACGACTGAGGTATTCCTATACTAAACCCCCTACTACTTATAGTCGGAGGTGCTACTCGCTACAGTATAATGACTCCTAGGAGTACAATTGTGCTCCTAGGAGAACAATGGTTACTCCATGGAGTGGTGGCTATGCTCCATGGAGAACAATGGCTGCTTTGGCAGAGACCGGGTTTATCCGGTTTTGTCAGGGGATTGATTACCAGGAGGTTTTTGCTCCGGTTGCAAACTTAGAGTCAATCCGAATTATTCTAGCCCTGGCAGCAAAGTACGACCTAGAACTTGATCAAATGGACGTATCCACAGCTTATCTCAATGGAGAACTTGAAGAAGAACTGTACATGCTTCCTCCAGGGGGTGTTCCTATCCAACCTGGATACTGCTGGAGATTGAAAAATCCATCTACGGGTTAAAACAAGCTGGTCGTACATGGAACAAAACTTTTGATCGCAAGCTCCAGGAGCTCGGTTTCACAAGACTAAATGCAGAAACATGTCTCTATGTATTCCAGGACAACAAACAAATATGCGTTGCTGTTGTCTATGTAGATGACCTCCTCCTAGGAGCTTCATCCCAAAAATTCATGGATATCACAAAAGCCAAACTCGAATCCATATTCAAAATGTGGGACCTTGGAGAAGCAAAATACATCCTTGGAATAGAAATCCAACGTGATCGTTCAAACAAAACAATATCCCTATTGCAACACCAATACATTGACACAGTCCTGGAGCGTACTGGAATGAAGAACTGCAAACCAGTATGGACACCAATGGCCCATGGATCAAAACTCCTTGCAAATGCTCCAGGGGAAGATATTGTGCAACACAAGATGCATATTGAAGGGCGTTGTCGATGATGAGAACTGTTGTTAGAAAACCACACACAAAAACAAACTAACACACAATCCTCCCAGATTCCACGGAACTTCTTTATGGGCTTTGCCTCCTAGAACAGTGGGTGCTCTGGTTGTTCGTGGGGTGGTATGTATGAGGATCCTTCAAAGTAAAACCCAGAGGTGTATGAGTGTGGGTTTTGAGGAGGAGGGATAGTTGAATTTATAGAAAGATAGGGGCTTTGTGGCGAGTATAGACGAGCACTACCTTGCTAATCGTAGCACAAGGTAGGTTTGAGAACAACAAGGATGACAAGGTGACGAGGTTCCCAGTGATAGCAGGCTCCTGACACACAAACTGTAGTGCTCAGAAGGACTCTAATCGAAGGGGATGACAATCACTTTCAAAAGTGACGAGTGATGATGACAGCAGTTAACAGTGGTAGAAGTGGGAAGTGTTGTGACCACACTGGATCACAAGTACCAGAGTAGTGAATTTGAGAGTAGAGAAGAAGTCTGGATTGGATTTCTTGTTTTTTTTTACAAGGTAAAATACAGGGGTTTATATAGTGAAAGAAAAGTAGGCTATGCACAGTATAGCTGTGCAAAAAGAATGAGAAAGAACAAGAAGGAAGGAATGTATGCTGACGAATCCTGCGTAGGTAGTACAGGATAAGATTGTCAAAGAAGGAAAAGAAAGAGATAGAACAATGAATGCTGTGAGTAATGTCACAGGTTTGTACAGCCATAAAGTAAAGTCCGATAGCAAAAAGAGAGCAGGAAAATCATGATGTCATGGGAAGATGCAGTAAAAAAAGGGCAAGGCAAAACACTATCAGTATCAACACAGTTCCTTTATTGTCAGTCAGGCATTCTAAAAAAATATGTGTCCATAAAAATGATTCAAAAATCAAAAATAATCGCACTGTAAATGAATGTTCTGCTGAAGAAAAAGAAACTGGAGCCACCGGTCCACCACCTAGTCCAAATCCGACAGTTCCATGGCCTTACCAATGGACTGGTTGTGTTGGACCACCTGATCAAACGAGGGAGGGAGAGGAGTAGTTCCAATTTGGAACAAGTGAGTCCCAGGCAGCGTGTGGTAGGTGTAGCTGTAGCGAAGACGATGGACAAAAGATAAGTGTACCCAAGTGAATGGGACAGCGATGAACATGGGCGACGCAAGGGGATGAACCTTCTCTAGCTCAAAAACTACCCACCCACGCTCCAACCAGGCAAGACGAGCGACCGATGTTTTGATAGTATATGATGGTAGATCGACGTCATGAAGATGGACCTGTTGCCCTATTTGGACCGGCCACCGGGGCTTTGCTGATATCAGCAGTGGCACGTGGTAGTCAACGGATCGGCGATGGAAGCAGATAGGAAGTGGTGACATCAGAAATGGTGGGGGTGCAAATAAGATGAGGAGGAGGAGGGTGGAGGTGACGAAAAAGTGGATTAGAATGGGGATCCAGAAACGACCGTCAGGTGAGAATAAAAAGGAGAGGAAGGGGCCCATGGTGGGGCTAGGCAAAGGAAGGGGAGTAAGGGAAACGACAAAAGCGAGGGCGCAATGCAATGTGTAGCCAGTGGTGACGCGAAAATTTGCCGAAATGCCGAAATGCGGAAAGTACCGGATGGAAAAGCAAAGGTGAGTGTGACTGGATTGCCTAATAGAGGTGGTGCTGATCAGCTACAAGTTCGAAAAGGGCAATATTAATTACTATTCCACGTGGCACTGTGCCTGTGTGGCGCAAAGGCGAGTCTTTTTGAATATTTGCTTCGTTATTGACACCTGTCCATGCTACCAATCAACATTGGTGCATGACACCGGTCTCTGCCGAAGCAGCCATTGTTCTCCATGGAGCATAGCCACCACTCCATGGAGTAACCATTGTTCTCCTAGGAGCACAATTGTACTCCTAGGAGTCATTATACTGTAGCGAGTAGCACCTCCGACTATAAGTAGTAGGGGGTTTAGTATAGGAATACCTCAGTCGTTTCTATAGCCTCTCGGGCAGCAGCTGAGGTATGTTACATTACATTTATTAGAGATCACCTTAAACTAACATCTATTGTAGTTTCACTTAGGTAAATAATAAAGTCGTTTCTATAGCCTCTCAGGCAGCGGCTGAGTTTCACTTAGGTTTATTAGGTTATGAGCCCTGGTGCGCAAAAGCTACGCAGGAAATAATTCTTATTTGAAACGGCAACCTCGGAACCATGACCACAGCACACGATACATCTGCATGTCCAGTTCTCACTGGACCCAACAATTTTCAGATATGGAAACTCCGGATCATCTCAAAGCTACGTCGGGAAAACGTTCTCCGGGTTATTACTGGAGAGGAGCTTAAGCCCTCACCAGGAAAACCTACCTCCTTGGAGGATCCTGAAATCACCTGGATACTTAAGGATGAGAAGGCACATGGAATCATCCAGGACCACATCTCTGATGCCCTCCTAATGAGGACTGGAGACCTCACCAGCTCCAAGGAGTTATTTGATAAACCTGTCTCACTCCATCAAACGTCCAACATTGCCTCGGCCTTCTATTCATTCCAGCAACTCACCAAATTGTCCTGGGATGGGACATCACCTATCCAGGACCACATTGTGAAAATCCGGACAATTGATTCACACCTCTCCGGAATGAAACTAGGAGTTGATACCAAACTCATGGCCTTCACTCTTCTCCAATCTCTCCCATGCACTCCTGAATGGCAAATATTTCAGTCATCAGTAATCAACACAATTGAAGAAAATAAACTTACCTTTGATGCAGTTGAGATCCGGATCACTGCAGAAGTTGCATGACAGTCAGGAAAGGCCCCTGGGGGTTCCAAATCAGCACTCAAGTCCAAGGAGAAGTGGTGTGACTTCCACAAAGTCAAATCACACAACACCTCGGGGTGTCAAACATTTCAATCAGCTGGAAAAGGTCAAAAGAAGAAGGGAAAGGAGAAACACAAGGATAAAGTAAAAGAGAAGGAAAAGGCAAATATGGTGGAGCAATCATCTGGATCTGACTCCAAGGAGGAACAGAGTCATATTGCATTGGAACATGTACATATTTCCAAGCCCCTTGCTAAACACATTCAAGCTTACCTTGTGTCGGAACCTGTTAAGACCAAAACAACAATCATTGTTGACTCCGGAGCAACATCCCACATGGTCCCTCACCGCTTCTGGTTTGAGCCAGGAACATACCATGTTCTGCATCCTCCGAGGACAATCAGTTTTGGGGATGAACCCTCTGTAAATGCCATTGGAATTGGAACAGTAATCCTACAAGCAACTGTTGGCAAAAGGGACTACAATATTGCACTGTCAAATATTTTACTTGTGCCAAACTTCACTTTAGCACTTGTCTCTGTCCACAAATTGTCTAAAACGGGGTTATTAACACTTTTTCCAGCAGGGTCAAATGCTTGTGAAGTTCGGAAAAAGAAGGAACTTATCCTCACTGCCTTACACAAGTGAGGACGTTATCACATCCAAGCAAAACCTGAAATCAACCCGGAGTCAGCTTTTGCAGCAGTAGATGTAAATTTATTGCACAAAAGAATGGGACACATTGGAATGGACCACTTGCAACGAATGGTTACAAAAGGACAGCTCCAGGACATAGACACCCTTACCGGAACCCCGGAGTTTTGTGAACCTTGTGCTTTGGGAAAGATGAAGAAATTACCTTTCAAGTCCACTGGAGGAAACCGAGCCAAGCACCCCATACAAATTGTGCACACAGATGTTGGAGGACCAATCAAACCAACTTCCAGGGAGGGTTTTCGGTACTGGATTATCATTGTAGATGATTTCTCCAAATTTCCATGGATATATTTCCTAAAACATAAAAGTGAGGCACTGGAACAATACAAGCAATGGAAAGAAGATGTCCAAACATTCTTCCAGACTCATTTGGGAGAAGAAAACTTCACTCCACTGTACACAGAATTCCTCCGGAGCAATGGGGGAGGAGAATATACTGGCAATGCATTCAAAAATCAACTCCAAGGAGATGGTGTCATCCAAGAAGCTACAGCTGCAGATACTCCGGAACAAAATGGCATTGCAGAATGAATGAATCAGACATTGGCTACATTAGCAACCACTATGCTCCATGATTCCAAGCTCCCAAAGTCATTTTGGGTAGATGCCATGCAAACAGCTGCATATATTACAGCATGCAGCCCAGCATCAGGACTCCATGGAAAGACCCCATATGAAATACTGTTTAAAAGGAGAGTCGATCCAACTTTATTTTGCCCTTTCGGATGCCAAGCATATGCCTTGATTCTGAAAGACAAAAGGCAAGGGAAGTTTTACTCCAAGGGGCACAAAGCCATTGAATTGGCTACACACATGGAAAGCAAGCCTACAAACTCCTAGACATTGAAAAATGAACTGTGTTTTCCTGTCGGCACGTTATATTCAATGAATCCAGAAAGGTACAAAAGGATGACACTGCTCCCTGGAACACAGACACTAGCACAGATCAGTGGGAGGGACTCATTCCAGAGAATGCTCACTATCCAGACCAAAATACATTGGAGGAGGATGATCCTGACCCTCAGATTTGAGATCCAAATAAATTGCAAATGGAACCACATCTCCAAGGAGATGTTCCACAAGCAATAAAACCATATCAGCATGAAGATGTTCCGAGAGCAGTGAGGCAATACCTCCGTGGAGATGTTCTGAGAGCAGTGGGAGCACCTGATCAGCTAAGACACCCTCCACAACAGTCTCTACAACCAAGACCTGAACACTGGCCATCTTCAGAATGGAAACCCAAAGTAGAGTCACAGTCAGTGGGAGGACAGCCCCTCAACATACAGCCAGCTGATGTGGAAAAAGTCCGAATACAGCTAGACAGCCTGTCCATTGGATCAGCTTCTGGAAGGCATACAACACCTCCGAGGAGTCATCCAATGCCTCCGAGGAGTGATTCAACACCTTCAGGAGTGAGATGAGACTGAGTAGTACTCCCAGCCAGCCAGCACAATGGGTAAGGGCCAGTGGTAGAGATCTTGCCAACCAGTTCCAAGCCCTATCAATGCCTGGAGATATTAATAAACACTTTAGTCAAGATTGTACCTCATCATGAGGATACAGTTCCTGAACACGCGTAACAATACTTATTATTAGTACATTCTTTCACCTGCTGATTAATCCTTAAAAGTCATACAATAGTTATCCTCTTTCTTATTGGTTGATTTCTTCCTCAGACCACTTTTCTTTTATTCCTCTTTTGGTCTGAGGGATAGACAGTTAGCTATATAAGCCCTACACATTCATGTATAGTTCTTTAGCTTTCTATTACTTGAACTACCCGCTTTACTCCTCAACAGAAACCCTTGAGTTTACTTCCAAGTCCTCTACTTGCTATGTCTGCTAGCATCTGTTGACCTCAAGCTCATAATACCTCTTACTCCTTGCAAGTGCAGACGGAGACAGGTATTGTTTTTGTTATAGTTTATCATTGCCTCACAGGGAAGAGAGAAGCCTGTTGGCCGAACACCCAGTGTCTGAAAGATAACACGGGTCTGGTGAAAATCTTTGACTGTGTCTTGCACTTGTTAAATGCTGCCGTCGCTGTGAGTATCATGCCTAACCAAGTAGCAGAAATCTAGAAAAGCACAGAATGTGCATATTATATCCGGTGGGACGTGCCTTTTGATAGTGGGAAGATAGACTTTCATCAAGGCTTTTGAGTCATTGCCGGTCCACTGCTTGAATCCATGGCCCTGTGGAAATTGTCAAAGTCCAGAAAACGATGGAGCTGCTGCAATCCTAGTGAATCATCTTAGTATATGTTACTTTGATAATTTCAATGTAAAAAGAACCTTACCGCTGGTCAATGCCATCTGAGATCTCTTCAGCATGCTTCTTGCCATACATTAGATTAAGATAGTCCTCCACCCAAGTCACAAGATGATCCTTAAAGGTACCTTTAATGACTTGGTGAAGAAGGTCAGGAGCCAGGATCTCGTGGATGTCAGCATGAGGAAAATCATGGGTGAACGGCTTATGACAACAGTCAGCATGATTTTCATAAGTGAAAGAAAAGATGATGTACTACAATGTCGCTCACAATACAATATTGGTCCCGTAAGACACGTGGATCAAGGAAGTCAGCAAGGACCTCTGTATGATCATGGGAGCATTGGCCACCTTCACCGTCGAGGTTGTTGGGTAACGCAATACAACTAAGCAGGTGAGATTGGTCTGAATAGTGGTGTAATGAAGATGTACTTACCGAGAACACCATCCTTGAACTATGCATGCAAGAAGAGCTTGCTCTGGATAGTTGGCAATGTATGGCCCAATACCATAAATAACATGCCTTAAGTGCATGGTGCACAGCATACAATCTCTGGGACTAACATCCCAGGTTTGAGACCTTGAAGAATACGTGACATTGATGTATGAAATAGCTGTCTCCAAAACCTGCAAAACTTTGGATCATTTGCATACTTCTTATCAGCTAAATAAATCCTGGCTTTAGTATATGCAAGAGAAAAAGTAAAGAATAAATGTAACATACTTTTTGGGATGGCTAGAAAGCCCAGCAACACTACAGCATTCCTATGTGCTTGCCAGACATTGTTATGAACATTTCCCACTGAAATATACAGTGGATAATACTCGTTTTGGCCTGTTAAGACAGAAACTGTGGTCTTATCACTGCCTAGAATGACTGGCACAAATGATGAGCCATGAGTTGTTGGATCAGTGGAAATCTTGTCTGCCTGCTTCCAGGCCCATTTGCCTGACATGAAGTCTTTGTATTCTTGCTCTCCCTTGGCATTGAACTTTCGGTAAGGAACAAAATCAATTTCACCAGAGAAATCTTGATTTGATAACATGTTTTGTACGATAGTGCGCGGATGTCTAAACCAGACATCAAACTCCTGCCTCATCCACCCAGGAGCATTTTCTTCGAGAATCTCGCCATTGTACAACAACAAAAAAGACTCCCATGGCACATCGCCAGCTGAAGTTGAATCAATCATCCAGTATAGATCATCCTTGTTGGAAAACGGGGTATTTTGGTCTACAATTCCACTTTTAATAAACAAAGCCCTCCACAAATCAAGGAGGGCATCAATGTCTCCTGCAGACATCTGTGTTTTTTTTTAGAGGAGCTCTGCAGTCTCAAACTCTATGTGATCACGGTACGGGGACCAATCATTGGCTGACTGGGCTTCAGGTAGTACAGGCTTTGCTCCTGGGGGCAATAGATTCCCATTTTCACAGGGTTGTCCTGTACATAGTCAGAAAGAATAATAGAGACAGAGATTGTAGACATACCATCTAGAAATGGATGGTATTCAATTTTTCCTTGTGCTTGGGGCTGATCATCTAATGGCTGATCTGGTGGTTGAATTTCTTGCTCGTCCTCAGGCTGTTTGTTGAAGGTTTCTGGCTGATTTTGAACATGTGGTGAATGCATCGGAGAGACTTGGAGTGGATGGCTAGGGGCCTGGGGTGCTGATGTCCAAATGACAGGAATGTATGTGTTGTTTCAAACCGGAGATACTACAAAACCAGTGTTTGCACTGAACATTCCCACAGGGTATTGTTTGACTATTGTGGTGTGAGCGGGTAAGCTGGCGTTGAAGTTTTTGGGGAGGCATTATTATCTAAAACAAAAGAACCAAGTCAGGGAAACTAAAACCATGTATTGTGTGACAACACTTTAGTTCCAAAGTAATACATAAATTTTCATTTGATCCTTACCTACTGTCCTGAACTCCATTTTTTCTTCTGCCACAAAAACCTTGCATCCCTCCAGTTCCTATCTTTCCTCCTGATCAGCCCCTCATGCTTTGCCCAGTAACACATGTCAAGAATGCCAATCAACATCCTGGAAAGATTTTACTTGATCTGCAACCAAAAAAGTGTTCTCAAGCAGAGGTAGCGCAGGAGATGGAACAGCTTAAACTCACCAAGGACGAGTTAGTGCGGGCCATGAAGCTTGATATTGCTGCTGCAGCAAAGGTTGAAGATGAGAATGTAAGAGAAGATATGGAAAAGGACATACCTATGCTCCCTCCCTCTCAATGATGCTGTGCAAGCAGGAAAACCTGTCCTGAGATAGTTGCTGATACCAAGGAAGAACAAGATGTACCTCCCCCCTCCCAGTGGCGCCTGGCACGCTTATCCCGTTGTAAGAGTAGCCTAAAGGCTGTCCCAGATAGCGAGGATAAAAGGAGATCAGTAGGCAGCGAGGGCGGCAAGGCTGGTGATGGTGATAATGAACCTATTGATCTAATGATAGTTTTAAGGAGAGTGATGAAGTGGAACTTGCTGCTAGGAAGACAACAATGGGCAGCATAGGGATTCAAGCTGACTCTTCTCAACAAGATACCAACTTGATGGAGGAGGCCTCTCAAGCTGTCAGTGGCATAAATAGGGTTGATGAGGATGTTTTAGAGTTGAGTGATGAAGAGGAGCTTGTAGCTAAGAAAAAGAAGAAGATGGGCGGCCTGGGGATTCAAGCTGCCATTGGAGCCTTAATGTAACGGTCAGCTGCAACCACAGCTACTTCTTCCAACACGCAACTGACACCGGCTAAGATCCAATATGGCACACAGGGGCCATGTGGAAGGTTAACACGTTTCCATCATTTGATCTCACAAAATGACTGATGGATTACTTTGCCTCACGGAAACAACTATGTTTTTCTATCAACGCCTCCGCATGAATGTATTGTATGTGTCTTATAGCAAGGCGTCAGGCATCAAATCATGGTGCAGCAATATTCAAAAGCTAAACAATGGTACAACAAATAAAGCAAACAAACTCAGCACAATCTCATCCAAGCCGGAGGTCTCCTCACTCTTACCCAAAACTATCAGCTCAACTGCCTGCACACCAGTCTCAAAACATACTAAGAAAGCCATTTCCTCAAAATTGACTTCAAATGTGGTGAGGACCACTTTGAGCGGGGATACTGGTGTCAGATACAAGGCAGGTGGGTTTGAGGATGAAGTCAAAGAGTATGTAGAGGCTGTCAAAGGCAAGCATATAATAAGCGCGGTGAGTCAACCTGTTGAGATAGATTTTCAAATCACTGACCTTATTTCTTCAGAACCTGGTTAAAGTTAAGGATGGTGTTAACCCTCCCTCAAAGCGTGTCAAAATGGAACATCCAACAAAAATAACTAACTCTGACTTACTGGAAGGTTGTATGGAAGGAGGCCGCTGGCGCAACATCCTTATCATGACATACAAGAAATGGGTTGGGACCTGCAAAAACCCTTAGAGCATTAGTGACATCAAGGCAACCTGGGCTATAAAATCAGCCTGGAACACTATCTACCCTGACATTCAACATATAGTTACCGTGCAAGTCCCCGTCTATCTTGCGGTAAGTTTTATTTTGTCTTTTGTCTTGTTATTTCTTTCATTAGCTTTTAGGCCTCTCAACGTCTTTTGGAATGGTGAAATGGTTTTGGTTCTACTGCCATAATCATGGTGGAGCATTTTTTTGAATCTGATCCCACTTACACAACTTATCACACCCATTAAGAATTTGCTAGTGAAATTCTCACTGATTTTGCATACCTCTACAAAGAAATAGGGGATGATCCCTTGGTATGTGGTCTCACAATAAATCATATTTGGCTCACCTTTTGTTTTTAGGAATTTTGTGGTCTCTTTCGGTCACCGTTTGTCCTGCAAACATTTGCGGCCCACCTTGCAGCAGTTAAGACATCTATTGATGTTAAAGTATTGCAAGCTGACGGTGTGCCTAGTAATGCCACAGACATCAAGAAGTATCCACTGGTAGGGGCCCTAGCAATGAGTGCAGCAGCCGTGAGTACAAAACCAGTGTCATTTTAAGGTCTCTACTAAAGCCTGAATATAGGTTGAACGTGCATTTACTATGTGGGCTGAGAGAAAAGTCAGCTGGGACCCACCACTAATGCAATCCCAAGTAGGTTCCATAGCTCGGAAAGTCAAGCCGGTTTGAGAGCTCAACAGGGCTACTGGAAAAACAACCGGTAGCCATGCAGCCTTCTGACACAAACTGGGGCAAGGCTATTCGCTATTATGCTACATCAATCAAAGCACTCAAACAAGAGACGATGAACAACATAGTGGCAAAAGCAAGCACCTACATTGTTGGAAAAGGACACTCTAAACAGCCGGCCACAAGTACAGATGGAGGTGCTGACTCTCGAGCCTGTCTAGCTGACATTTAGGCTGTGTAAGTTTTCCTTGTATGTTTGCCCTTGCATTCACGCTCATTACAGGTTTTTTGCATTAGGATCACTGAATTATGCATAGATGATCAAATACATTTAGTGTTTGCCCCAGCTATCATGAATTCCTTGTAGACTTTTTCCACATCCCTGCTCAGTTTTTTTTGGTGATAATTGTGTCTTGAATTGTGTTTTGTCTTTTACAACTTGGTTTGGGTCCCTTGGCACCAAACCAGTCTTAACCACTCTTAAAATTATTTTAAGCTGAGTTAAGGTCTTCAAAGAAAATTAACATTTTACTGATGGGTGTCCCCCCAAACCACACCATGATGTCCAGCCTAAACTTCAGAGTATTGCTGCCAAATATATCAAACCAGCCTCATCTTTGGCATACCAAGGATCTGTGCACATTTTCACTTCAGTCACCCCCAAAACATAAGCATTTAGCTTCAACTATCTGTGTAAATGTATAAAGCTAAGAGCTTGTTTTTCCTGGTATCATCCCAAGTGCTCCAGCAAGGATGGGATCATCCCAGAAGCGGAATAATACCACCCTTCTGGGATTTTCCCATGGTATCAGACCATGTACCATAGTGGGATTATCCCTCAGATGGGATAATCCCAATAACCTGTCACATGTCACATGGTATCAGGGGGATTGGTGCTAATACTAACATGTGAGAATGCTGGGCCAACTAGTGAAGATATTTCCAGTCTTTTCCACCTGAATAATGGTACTTTAGCCCAATATAATCAAGACTATTTTGAAATATATGAGTTACAAGTTCCTCATTGTAGCTTACTGCAAATTTGGGGAGAAGCATTCCCTTTTTTTTAAATGTGGAACATTATCAATTTCTAGATATAATCAATTGCAGGAACCATACACTAGAAAGATGCTGTTGTCCTTGCTGATAGATGTGATATGTGAGTTCTGCTTTTTTGCAAGGTTTATTATACCCTTAACTGAAGTAAAAACTAGGAAACACAACACAAATGCTGTGACAACAAAGTAATCTGCAGAAGGACATTGAATATTAGATTTACACTAGATCTGGCATATTCTGTGAGGAAAATCCTGACCTTGTAGAAAGTAAAACATAGTAAAAAGAAACATAAAGTCATGTTCTTGCAAAAACATGAATTTACCACTTTTGTGGCACTACCAAGGTATTTGATACCTTATATTGTACATTCTCTGAGAGTGGTTCCTGGGGGCTGCTGGCTGAAGGTCTATGGGGAGAGGGGGATGCTTGCTATGTACAGTATAATACACAAGATCTCCATTTTGATACTCCTACACTAGATGACTTGAGTGTGAGGATTAATTAGGCACTGCTTAGGTATTTAATACCTTGAGTTGTGCCATTTCTGGGAGCTACCAGCTGAAGGTCTAAGGGGTGACTGGTGCCTATATGCTGACTGTGTATAGTACAGTATCTAAGTCCACAAAGAATCTGAGTGCTGTAAAGGTATTCTTTTTTTAGATTCTTGAGAAATTGAAATGAATCCGGAAAATATTTTTTCATGCCAAGTAAGGTTTCTGCCAACATTCTCTGTCTCTCATATGATAGTGATGCTGTCTCACACCACTCTTTTTGGATTATCATTTTTATGGCAATATGTAGAACTCAGGTAATTTCCTTCAAAACTGATTCTGACCATTGACATTGCCCAACTTTTGATTTTTTTTACTGAGGATTATCCCACACTGATCTGGACAAATCCCTGAAATAGGGTGTGATCATCCCAGTTAAATCTGTACATGTCCCCACGTAACATGGGGTTACCCACTTCTCACATGGACAAATACCAGAAGGGGGTGGGATCATCCCAGTTCAATATGGACAAATACCATAAAGGGATGGGATGATCCCAGCTCAATGTGGACAAATACCACAAGAGGATGGGATAATCCCAAGCCAATCTGGGATGATCCCAAACCAATCTGGGAAAATCCCAGTTAAGCATGGACAAATACCAAATGAGATGGGATGATCCCAAACCAATATGGGAAAATCCCAGCAAGAGATGGGATGATCCCAGTTAAGCATGGACAAATACCAAAAGAGGATGGGATGATCCCAATTGAATCTGGGAAAATCCCAGTAAGAGATGGGATGATCCCAGTTGAACATGGACAAATACCAAAATAGGATGGGATGATCCCAATTGAATCTGGGAAAATCCCAGCAAGAGATGGGATGATACCAGTTTAACATGGACAAATACCAAAATAGGATGGGATGATCCCAATTGAATCTGGGAAAATCCCAGCTTAACATGGACAAATACCAAAGAGGATGGGATGATCCCAATCCACTCTGGGAAAATCCCAGCCAGAGATGGGATGATCCCAGCTCAACATGGACAAATACCAAAAGAGGACGGGATGATCCCAAACCAATCTGGGAAAATCCCACCAAAGGATGGGATGATCCCAGTTAAGCATGGACAAATACTAAATAAGATGGGATGATCCCAGCTCAACATGGACTAATACCAAAAGAGGATGGGATGATCCCAAACCAATCTGGGAAAATCCCAACAAGAGATAGGATGATCCCAGTTAAACATGGACAAATACCAAATGAGATGGGACAATCCCAGCTCAACATGGACAGATACCAAAAGAGGATGGGATGATCCCAAATCAATCTGGGAAAATCTCAGTTCAACATGGACAAATACCAAGGGGGGATAGGGTCATCTCAAACCAATCTGGGAAAATCCCAGCAAAAAAGGGGATGATCCCAGTTAAATGTGGACAAATACCAAATGGGATGGGATCATCACAATTTGATATGGACCAATTCCTGAAGGGTAAAGCATCATCCCAAACCAGCCAAGGAAAGTCTTGGAAAGAGATGGGATCATTCCAGTTCAATCTGATCTAGAAAAATCTCCAAATTACATAGGATCATCTCACTACATCACAGACAAATCCAAGCAGGGGACAAGATCACCTGAGTCAGAATAGGACAGGGAGATCCCACAACAGGAACAGAATTATCGAATAGCATGCTTAGGCTGCTGGTGACTCAGCATGACAGGGGAAAATACTCCTGAAATGCACTAAGGTTATTCTGTAACATATAATCATAGGTAAGTTCCCAGCAGCTTAAAATATTATTGTCCTTTTCCAGCAGTTTCCATTTTTTACATGTTGCAGTATTTTGTTTGTAAACCAACTATTATGTTATGGTAGGACCTGGATGAACCTAAGGTTGAACTGGGACAGTGATTCAGAGTAGCCCTCACGTAGGTTCATCCCAAGTCACATGAAATTGCATAAGCATGCAGAGCACACCTTTCAGCCATTTTTGTTTTCACAAAAATTTATAATCAATTGTATGCGTGGGGACATATAGTGGATAAAATGGGTGTTGGCTTGTGGATGCTGGGCTGCCACAAAGAGCCAGCAATTTGTCTCATGCAAGACATGTTCTGCCTTTGACAATGATGCAGCAGAGGGAAGGATAATGAATATGTAGTACTTACTCGGACTGGTATCTTTGTGCATTTTTCAGTTCAGGCACTTGGATAAAGCTGCACAATTCAAAAAAATATCATATCTTTTGGATCAGCACATTAAATGGATTTGTGACATATCTTTGCCTGGTTGCAAGAGTGTTACATTATTTAAAGTTGGATGAGCCTGAATGAGAGGTATTGTAATCCTGCAGATGTATATGCTTGGTATTGTCAAACATCTTGTATTCCTTTGACTATAAGCCATTTTAAGTAACATTGATAGAAATCCAGGGTAGATAAATCTACTTTGTGATATGCAGTAAATTATATGATAAGTAGGAATGACAAAGTTATATAGTCAGTTAAGGAAAAGAGATATGGTTGAATTATCTCCTAATCAACTGAATTAAATCAGGTTAATTTGTAAATGGTTATATGTCACAATTAGTTACACTAACCTTTGGTCAAAGTCTCCTCCATCAATCTATAGTATATGATATTACACTAGAAGCTGGACAAATTAAGGTTCAATTGAGAGTAAACACCATTTGAAATTTGTATATATGTTATAAAAATGATGAAAGCAGGTAGTATTGTATTCTGCTTCATGGCTATTAGTACTATTGATAATGTATTGATGTTGGCTACATTTATGCAGGAACTATTTTTGCAGTAAAGCCCCCCTGACACCATGTGACATGTGGGAAATGTCTGGGATTATCCCATCTAATGGGATTATCCCACCATAACAAATGGTCTGATACCATGGGAAAATCCCAGAAGGGTGGTATTATCCCACTTCTGGGATGATCCCATCCTTGCTGGAGCACTTGGGATGATACCAGGAAAAACAAGCTCTTAGCTTTATACATTTACACAGATAGTTGAAGCTAAATGCTTATGTTTTGGGGGTGACTGAAGTGCACATTTTTGTAATGTGAGGTCAGAACTGGCACTCCACAAAAACCACTACGCATATATTAATACTGCCAAAAGTTCAAGTTGCCATACATTTATCAACAAACTATTAGCTCTGCTTCATCCTGGCCAGGCATAGTCGTACATTTACCTGGTAACAACAATTTTGCCATTGACATCGCAACATGCTTTGGTTTAACATCATCAGCAGGCTTATATGGTCAGATTGGAGATGCTGGTGCCGACATCTTTCGTGCATCAGGTATTGGCCCCATAGCAAAATGGGTTGATGACCACGTCTTCATTTGCATACCCATTAAATACTTATCACATTATAATTCATTACGTATTACATGGGCTGGTCATATTTCTAATGGTGGTCGTAAATCCATGGGGGGGACACTTATTTTACAAAGGCAATTTCTTAACCTCAGGCAAAAAAAATGCAATTCGACGAAGACCAGCACCCCCCAATAGTCAACCGATCAATTCTCTCTGATCGAACGATCAAAGATAAACCCTTTTGCTACAACATGCACGACATAGACATTCTATCAGCTGAATTGGGCATCCTGTGGGAAAGATCCAAAGACGTACCATTCACCACCACCTTTCCTTTTGTTGGTTTCACTTGGTCACTGATTGACAACACAGTTTTGATTCCGCACAAAAAGGAACAGAAATATATTAACACCATTAATGAATGGACAGCTCATAGTACGCACAACTTACAGCAGGTACAATCACTCTTAAGTAAACTTCAACATGCGTCTCTGATCATCATTGAAGGACGTGCCTACCTAACCACCTAGATAAATTTACAGCACTATTTCTAGAAAAACTGTTCAAACCACGACACGCGCCCAAAGGTACATCCCAAGACTTAATCTGGTGGATAGTGAAACTATCAAATCAACGACTGACTAGCACCATTCCATTCCCACAACCAATCCTCAATCTACAGATCTTTTTTGATGCAAGCTCCACAGTTGGACTTGGTATTACCATCGGTCCTTACTGGTGAGCATGGACACTCGACCCAGCATGGAAATCAGATGGCAGAGATATTGAGTGGGCAGAAGCAATGGCGTTCAAAATGGCTATCAGAGCCATTTTACCGCACATCAAACAAGGAACCCACTTATGGGTACACGGCGACAACCAAGGAGTACTGGAAGCATGGCCAAAAGGACGCAGTAAGAACCCACAAATCAACACAATCTTCCGTAGACTCATCCCTATCACTCTGGAGGCAAAATCCACAATACATCTTAAATATGTCTCCTCTGACGCTAATCCAGCTGACCCTCCAAGTCGCGGACAGCTCCTGGCAATCGATAAATTACTTCCTAAAATTGAAATTCCGGTCAAACTACAACAAATCATCTGGGACTATCCCCAACTCAAAACCACTACTACCTTTCCCTCCATGCTCAAAAACACCATTGATATTTCCAAATCCATTTCCCACCTATCTACACATTGTAACTCAGACTCTTTCAAATTGTATATGTCCACATCCTGAACATCTCCCATATTGATCCAACAAGTCAATACTGTCATTGTCCCACTACACATTTGTTCACAAGTATCCCCAATCCTCCCTTCCAATCTATGTCCACAATGTCATACCAAATAACAATTGTTCCTTTAGAAACCAACCACATCATCAGAACAATCATCTAACCTGCTCAGCTTACATAACAGCAATTTAGACAGAACTAGGCAAGTTACAATCAATGCTTGGACAGTATCCACCCATGAAGTATATGGTTCAGGTCTTCTAGTATTCCACACATTTTGTGACATCCAATCAATACCTGAAACAGACAGAACCCCTGCAAGCATTGATCTTATTGAAATGTTCCTGGCCAGTATGGCGGGCACGTACCCCCACAAGACCATCAACAACTACATCCACAGTGTTTGGGCATGGCACTTATTAAACAATCTCCCATGGACCATTAACAAAGATAGACTAACTACGCTGATGGCAGCAGCCACCCACTTAACACAGACCAATCAAAAAAGCAACCTTGCCTACCATTCACGATCCAGGTAATCAAGTTGATACATGAACAACTAGACTTATCAGATCCAATGTCAGCCGCTGTATTTGCATGCTTAACCACCACCTTTTATACAACAGCTCGACTGGGTGAATTTACAACCCCATCCTTAACCACTTACAATCCAGCCATTCACCCATCCATAGCACTTGTTCACACCGAAACAGATTGCAATGGACTAATGTCAACCATTTTCAAGCTTCCTAAAACCAAATCATCACCACACGGAGAAGATGTTTTGTGGTCTGTTCAACACGGACCCAGCGACCCTCATTTTGCATGGACTAACCATCTCAATATCAACAACCCCTCCCCCAACCAACACATTTTTGCATACCAACAGAATAAAGGGAAAATAACTACCATGGTCCCGTTAACACAAAAGACTTTCCTTACCACAATAAACAAAGCATTGATGGCTGGAGGTCAGCAAAAAATGACGGGTCATAGCATACGGATAGGCGCTACGTTAGAATATCTCCTTCAAGGGGTTCCATTTGATGCAATGAAAGTCAAAGGACGCTGGGCCAGTGACACTTTCCGTATATACCTATGGAAACACACACAAATCCTCACACCTTACATGCAAGCAGTACCTGATACCCATACTGTGCTGATACATCACACCATCAATATGCCACCAGTCAGATAAACAAAACCAAAGACACTATACAGTAAGTTATGATTCTTTGTCTCCTATAATGTGGGCTGTCAGCTTTGCGCCACACGTCGTCATTCATCTCCTACTTATGTGGGTATCGCAGCACGCTGACAAGTCTCATTACAGATACTAATCAGCTATTGTGTTTTACCACACTACACAGATACTGTAAGGGGGGAAGCTCAAGGCTTTTGCCCACACCACAGCAACATGTAAGTACATATTCATTTGACTAGATACTATACAAACATACGGACACAAATGCATATATATACGCAAGTTTTTCTGGACATCACAGATGCAACTTGACCAAAGAAAGTGTTTGACATGAAAATTCAGGCAAAGAAAGAGTAGAGTCAAATGTGATCAGAGTGTGCTAGAACTTGAAGCTCGAAGGTGGTGGCCACTTGACCCAGAGTCCATAGTTTTATAGGCAAAATACTTGCCAAATACCAATCAACATCTGATAAGGCTTTTAAACTTGGAACACCAAACTTTGAGGGTTGTTCCAGGAGTGTTCCAACTTGGATGAAACCACAAGTTTTCTACTTACAGTAAGGAAGGCCGAAATCACTGGGATAGTGTGTGCCCGGCCTATAGTAATACAATTTCCAGTTGAACCTGATTTTAAAGATTGATCACTGTATCAAGGCTGTAGTATGGTTTGCACTAAACTTACCAAGTCAAAATTGCCTTATCAGATCCTGAATTGGTCGAATTCAGACATTACATGACCGTAAGATAGTAAGACAGACGCTTAAGTTAGCCTAGGAGTCATGTGGGAGATATCTGCCGGCATCATGTGTTGATAATAAAAATGGGCAAAAATAACAAATAGACCCAGCTGAGCATCAGAAACTAGAATACTGTAAGCTTGAAAGAGTCGAACAAAGTTATAGCGATTTGTGATCCAGGAACTTGGAAGCTTGAGCACACACATGTATTCTAGCACTTGGTGGCATGCACCAATGTTGATTGGTAGCATGGACAGGTGTCAATAACGAAGTGAATATTCAAAAGACTTGCCTTTGCGCCACACAGGCACAGTGCCACGTGGAATAGTAATTAATATTGCCTTTTTCGAACTTGTGGCTGATCAGCATCACCTCTATTAGGCAATCCACTCACGCTCACCTTTGCTTTTCCATCCGGTACTTTCGGCATGTCGGCATTTCGGCAAATTTTCGCGTTGCCACTGGCTACACATTGCATTGCGCCCTCGCTTTTGTCGTTTCCCTTACTCCCCTTCCTTTGCCTAGCCCCACCATGGGCCCCTTCCTCTCCTTTTTATTCTCACCTGACGGTCGTTTCTGGATCCCCATTCTAATCCACTTTTTCGTCACCTCCACCCTCCTCCTCCTCATCTTATTTGCACCCCCACCATTTCTGATGTCACCACTTCCTATCTGCTTCCATCGCCGATCCGTTGACTACCACGTGCCACTGCTGATATCAGCAAAGCCCCGGTGGCCGGTCCAAATAGGGCAACAGGTCCATCTTCATGACGTCGATCTACCATCATATACTATCAAAACATCGGTCGCTCGTCTTGCCTGGTTGGAGCGTGGGTGGGTAGTTTTTGAGCTAGAGAAGGTTCATCCCCTTGCGTCGCCCATGTTCATCGCTGTCCCATTCACTTGGGTACACTTATCTTTTGTCCATCGTCTTCGCTACAGCTACACCTACCACACGCTGCCTGGGACTCACTTGTTCCAAATTGGAACTACTCCTCTCCCTCCCTCGTTTGATCAGGTGGTCCAACACAACCAGTCCATTGGTAAGGCCATGGAACTGTCGGATTTGGACTAGGTGGTGGACCGGTGGCTCCAGTTTCTTTTTCTTCAGCAGAACATTCATTTACAGTGCGATTATTTTTGATTTTTGAATCATTTTTATGGACACATATTTTTTTAGAATGCCTGACTGACAATAAAGGAACTGTGTTGATACTGATAGTGTTTTGCCTTGCCCTTTTTTTACTGCATCTTCCCATGACATCATGATTTTCCTGCTCTCTTTTTGCTATCGGACTTTACTTTATGGCTGTACAAACCTGTGACATTACTCACAGCATTCATTGTTCTATCTCTTTCTTTTCCTTCTTTGACAATCTTATCCTGTACTACCTACGCAGGATTCGTCAGCATACATTCCTTCCTTCTTGTTCTTTCTCATTCTTTTTGCACAGCTATACTGTGCATAGCCTACTTTTCTTTCACTATATAAACCCCTGTATTTTATCTTGTAAAAAAAAACAAGAACTCGAATCCAGACTTCTTCTCTACTCTCAAGTTCACTACTCTGCTACTTGTGATCCAGTGTGGTCACAACACTTCCCACTGCTACCACTGTGAATTGCTGTCATCGTCACTTCCCAATTTTGAAGTCATTGTTATCCCTTTCGATTAGAGTCCTTCTGAGCACTACAGTTTGTGCGTCAGGAGCCTGCTATCACTGGGAACCTCGTCACCTTGTCATCCTCGTTGTTCTCAAACCTACCTTGTGCTACAATTAGCAAGGTAGTACTCATCTATACTCATCACTAAGCCCCCTATCTTCAATAAATTCAACTATCCCTCCTCCTCAAAACCCACACTCATACATCTCTGGGTTTTACTTTGAAGGATTCTTATATGTACCACCCCACAAACAACCAGACCACTCCACTGTTCTAGGAGGCAAAGCCCATAAAGAAGTTCCGTGGAATCTGGGAGGATTGTGTGTTAGTTTGTTTTTGTGTGTGGTTTTCTAACACCAGTTCTCATCATCGACAGCGTGACTGTGGATTGCCTAATAGAGGTGGTGCTGATTAGCCACAAGTTTGAAAAAGGCAATATTAATTACTATTCCATGTGGCACTGTGCCTGTGTGGCGCAAAGGCAAGTCTTTTGAATATTCGCTTCATTATTGACACCTGTCCATGCTACCAATCAACTTTGGTGCATGACAGCGCGCCAATTAGAGTCCGAGAAACCGGACAATTGGCTCCAGACTCTGGCCGGTCGTTTGTACAACAAAATCCGGGCCTTCTTCTACGATTAGCAGGCTGCTGAAATGAAGGCTCAGGGAAAAGAGTTCGGAGCTTAGGTCACTTGGGTGCCTTCGCTCCTATGAACAATGAAGCAAACCACAACAAAGTGGCCCCTGCTCTGGGGTGTTGCACAAGCAATAAAGGAAAGACGGGGATGGCTCCCCAATTTGTAAATAGATTTCTAAATTTATTATCTGAAGTATGTACTTGTATGAAGCATTGTGACCGTAATATTTATGATACTACCGCTGCACCGGCATCTCCCTTGGAGCGTGGCCCCAGCGAGACAAACAATAGGGTGCTTGATTCTGGTAAAAATAAAATAGAAAAACATGTAACTTTCAATACCTCTTCTTCTTCATTGGAGGCACCCTTTCCCTAATTCCCAAGGTGTGTGTTGATGCGCACATATTTATTCCAAAAGGAGATCCGTTTAGACGTTGGTGTGGAAAACCTTGCCCGGGGCATAGTACACCCAACCAGCGCACTACTTGATTCAGGCGCTAACAGAATCTTCATAGATCAGGTCTGGGCGGAGCAAATCGGACTTCCCCTTATAAAATTAGATGTATCTATTCCCATCTATAATGTTGACGGTACGCTCAACGCGGGTGGCTGCATCACGCACAAATGTTCTTTTGTTGTCGAATACCAAGGACACAGAGAACGAGTCACCGCCAAAGCTACCCAACTAGGGAAGATTAATTTAATAATCTTGGGCTGGACCTGGCTATTTAAAAACAATCCTGAGATCGACTGGCAGACAGGGGTTGCCACATTGTCACGTTGCCCTCAGGAATGTGTGAACTTGGGTAGGCCAAATCATGTCCGTCACAATGAGCGTCTTGAAGAAATAAATGCTGGTCACGTTTATGAGCTCAGATCTTTAGAAAAGATCAATGATGACGATGATGAGGTAAAACCCGAAGAAGAGATTAAGAGGCTGGTGCCTCCCGAGTACCATGGCTTCTGGAAAGTCTTTTCAAAACATAAATCAGAGCGCTTCCCAGAGGCTAAGCCTTGGGACCATGCAATAGATTTGAAGGACACCTTCAAACCGAGAAAAGGACAAATGATACCACTCTCTGCTCCAGAAAGAGATGAGGTATCAAGTTTCATAGATGAACAGCTTAGGAAGGGTTACATCAGACCTTCCAAAAGCCCTATGACGTCCCCGGTGTTCTTCATTCCTAAAAAAGATGGTAAGAAGCGTATGATTATGGACTATCGTTACGTGAATGAGCACACGGTTAAAAATGTGTATCCGCTGCCTTTTATCAGTCAGCTAGTAGACAAATTGGCTGGTGCCAAGATCTTAACAAAGATGGATCTCAGATGGGGGTACAACAATGTACGAATCAAAGAAGCAGATGCTTGGAAGGCCGCGTTCACGTGCCACCGAGGATCCGTCAAACCCCTTGTTATGTTCTTTGGGTTGACCAATTCACCGGCGACCTTCTAGAGCATGATGAATGAGATCTTTGCGGAAAACTGTGTCGTCATTTACATTGACGATTTATTAATATTTACGAAGTTGGACGATGAGGCTGAGCACGACAGGATTGTGCAAGAAGTCCTTCAACGCTTACAGGAACGGGACCTATTCGTCAAACCCAAAAAATGTAATTTTAAAGTGAAGGAAGTAGACTTCCTCGGTATGATCATAGGCCAGAATGGAATCAGGATGGATCCTGAGAAAGTTCAAGCTATCTTGGATTGGCCAGAACCTACTCGCGTCAAAGGAGTTAGGGCCTTCCTTGACTTAGGCAATTTCTACCAAAGGTTTATCGAAAACTTCGCAAAAATCACGAGACCGTTGAACGATCTCACTAAAAAGGAAAAGGACATTGTTTGGCACTGGGGCGCCAAGGAACAAGAAGCTTTTGATAAGCTTAAACAGACATTTACAATGGCGCCCATATTAGCATTTCCAAAATTGGACAAAGAAATCCGGCTAGAAACCGACTCTTCTGATTTTGCTACTGGGGCTGTTTTGTCAATTAAATGTCCTGACAATCTTTGGAGGCCTTGTGCCTATTTATCACATAGTTTGTCGCCTACAGAGCGCAACTATCAAATTTACGACAAAGAGATGCTGGCCATCATTAGAGCCTTAGAGCACTGGCGGCACTACTTAGAAGGTGCTAGACACCAATTTGAAATTTGGACCGATCATAAAAATCAGGCAGACGGATTGGGCCAAGTGGCTAAAGATAGCCCAGTTCTCATACAATATTAAACAGTCGTCGGCTACAGGAAAGGCACCATTCAAGGTTACTAGATCGTACCTCCCCAGAATGGGTGTAGAACCTGGTAAAAGCAAAAATGAGGCTGCTGGGAACATGGCCAAAGACATGAAGTCTGTCTTAGACGAAATGCACAAGGCGCTATTCAAAACTGCAGAGCAGATGAAAGACAGGGCAGAGCGTAGACGCTCTAAGGCCCCTGACTACAAGGTCGGCGACCTGGTCTGGTTAGATACCGACCACTTAAAATTAAAGGATCGGTAGTCTAGAAAACTGACCGAAAAGTGGATTGGCCCTTACCGGATTAAGGAAGTCAAACCCAACGCGGTGGAGCTGGAACTCCCAAAACGCATGAGGATAGAACCCACGGTCAATATTAGCTGTGTGAAACCCTACAAAGGGCCGCTGCCGGGACAGTGTGTAGACCGGCCCAAACCAGTTGTAGTCACCCAGGAAGGTGAAGAAGAGTTCAAAGTTGAACAGGTGGTGGATGCATGCTTGAAGCGTGGCAAATTAGAGTTCCTAGTCCTATGGAAGGGCTATGGAGACGAGGACAGAATGTGGGAACCAGAAGCCCATCTGGACAATTCCCGCGACACTGTTCGCAAATTTTATTCTAAGAATCCCTCAGCTCCTAGGAAGCTTAGAGGCATGGATTGAAAACTTTTTAATTCCCTTTTTCAACCTATGCCCGAAAATTTAACTACCACCTCCGGTATTTGGTCGAGCCTGGAAGTCGAGCCTTAGAAGGGGGGTAGTGTTACGATAACACAATTTTCGGACCTTTCCTTCTTTTTCATTCTCCGCTTTAACCTTGTACACTTTAGCTTTCACATGGTGCCACACGACACTTCCCTTTTTTGTTCAAACTCCTATTTCTTGCGCCGCGTTGCCTTCTTCTTATTTTAGATACAATGTTCTCACACAGTGGAGCTGGTCATGCGGGCTAGGCCCCATGACACCATCAGCCACTAACTTTATCAACTGTATAGTACATAAGTACAAACACTCTGTATTAGTATATATACCCCAATAGATCCAGGAGACTCCTCAGCGAGTCCTCCTGTTGTATACCAACAAACTCTCTGCAGCCTAAGGGGTAACCACTCTCTCTTTATTTTCTTTATAGTGTGTTCCTGTGTGTGCCAGAGTAACTAACTCTTGGTGTTACAACAAGGGTCAGACCGAGAAAGGGAAGAGTTAAGAAAGTGGTCCGATCTATCGTATTTACTAATCATATGAGAGAAAGTATTGGTAAGAGATGTGCGATTGGCTGTATCAGTAAGCCCATGAGAAGGCGCTGACTCACAGCCTTCCTCGCTTATCAATATCCCTCCGAAGTATTCCCAGACATAGCACTGGATCATTGCTATGTCATTTGGATATCTTCTCGAGGGTCTACAACAGTTCTCCTTCGTTGTAAGTACGATAGGACGTGAGTATGAATGGAGAATAAGAAGAAAAAGAATAAAAGTAATAAGATACCGGCTGTAATCTCTAGTCCAAGAGCAAGAGGAGTGACAGGGAATGAATTGGATAACCACGACATGATGGGAATGCAATAAGAAAAATTGATTCCTCACGGGATGGTTCATGCCTGACACGTTGCTAGTTCTTTGAAAAGTCAGCAGCTCAGCCAATACAAACCTAGTTTATAAAGAACCAGCAACATGTCAGCTTCAAACTGGGCACGAACCCTCACAGCTATTTCTCAAAATATTGGTAAAATTTTAGTTAATCTATCACAAAGTATATATTTATAATACTTGAAGTATTCCAGAGGTGGCTGAAATTATGCTGTTTGTGTACGAATCATACCTCTCCTGGCTGGAACCCTTTCATGCTATCGGATGTATTCAATCACGTGTGTCACATGCGTGATTCGAGCAAGTTTGCCCATTCAAATCCGCAATTACGGTACTACATATCTTCACCTGTCACGAAACTCAATGCACCATATAATTGGATGAAGTGGACTCGTATGAGATTTGATATTCTCTCTGGTATAAGGAGAACAGCTATGTCAACTCACTTATTCTCATTCCCATACACACCGTGATGGCCGCTGGTCCTTGACAAGGCAGCATGCGGCAGGGTATTTTTTTATTTCCGGGGAGGGTGTGATATCGGGGTGGTAAGGGGTGCGTAGGTTGTTATATGTTTACCCCAATAAGAGCTTTCTGACCTGGCTCGGATGTTTAGTGGGGTGAAACCTGGCTGTCATGCGATTATCGTGTAGCCCGGGCCCAGAAGAGGCCAGGAGATGGTGAACTAAGGCCAGATATTGGGTTCGTTCAGGTGAGAGGTATCACTTCATGCATCGTGATCAAAGATAGAATGACACGCTGCGCAACTTATAGAGCTAGGGCGGTTGTGGCATCACTCAGAACCAGACATGATATGATGTCACAAGCCAATGATCCACTGAGGATTTCATGCCTCGAAAATTCTTGTCTGCAGTCCCCCCTTCCCCCTCGTTTCCTAGGTTTATGACAGAACAATTATCGACTGTATCCCGATACTTCGGTACTTTCATCCTTCTCTCGTCCTCCACGTGTACGGCAGACCCACTGGACTTCGATCCTTCAATTCATTCTACCTAATGGCCGCTATTTCTACGCTTCTACACATCCCCTTTCCGCGACAAAGAGTAATCCACGTTGACGCTTAACAAATCTCGGAGTCACCGGCTTCAACGCTGCGTAAGCTTGAGTAGTGTGTTGCTATACACAAATTGCCGCAAGCAAGGGAGTAGACGATTGATTTGCCGATGTAGGCGTCTACTATCCAGATATATATTATGCCTCAAATCCTTCTGCTTCATATTGGATCTCCACTGCAAGTGTTACTCCCTCGATGTGAGTCTATTCTTACATTTTGCTCTCCTCCGATGGCACCCTGACTTTCATATAAAAGACAAATAGAGCACTTTCACGGATCATATACGTCAATCATTGATTGCACCCCTCATGTCGCAAAAGTAGCGCTTTCTTCTTACTTTGCTATGGGAATTTAATTCAATGCTGCCAATTTTCAGTGAAACAAAACGCGTGGGCATCGTTGGGGCTGGTATGTCTGGGCTTTATGCAGCATATCGGTTGCAACTGTCGAAGGATCCTAAAGTTGAAGTTCATCTATACGAAGTGGATGGGAGGGTCGGCGGGCGTGTTAAAACCCATCGTTTTACATCCGAAAAGAACCAATACTTCGAGGCGGGTGCCATGCGTATTCCCGATACTAGAATGCATGCGCCAACTCTAAACCTGATTCGTCTTCTAAAAGACACTCACCACGCTGGTCTCAATCTCATACCTTATCTCCTTACCACTCCCGGCAATCGTATCTTCATAAACGGCATTTTAAAGAATGTCAGTGATCATAACACTGCTATGGCACTTGGATTCAACCTCCCAGAACCTTACAACAACCAAACTGCCGATGCCTTACTGTTAAGCGCTATCGAGTCCTTTCTTGATCTATTAGGGAGAGATTTCGAAGCCGGGTGGAAGCTCCTTATGAAGTACGACAAAGTGTCTTTCCGTGCCTACTTGTTAGATCTTAATTGGCCAGAATCCGTTATTGATTTTGTCGAGACCATGTGCTCTCAGACCAACCAGTTCGCCCTTAGCTTCTCCGAACTCGTAATGCAAAACATGGACTTCTCTACGAAAGCATGGCTCACGCTCGAAGACGGAATGGACAAACTTCCACAGGCGCTGGCTGGGGTAGTTGGGATGGACAATATTACCTTCAGTGCGCGTGTCCAGAAAATCGAGCAGGAAAACGACCAGGTCAAGGTTTACGCAGATACACCTGGTGGCCGAGTGGAGGGTACGTTTGACAAGATCGTCCTTGCTATCCCACCTAGTGCGCTGAGGATGATACCTGAGCGTCCCCGTTGGGATCCGACAAAGGAGCAAGCAATCCGGGCCATGTACTTTGAGGCGTTGTACAAAATCGGCATACGCTTCAAGACCCGATTCTGGGAGCATGTGCAGCCTCCTTCCATAGGAGGACAATCAACGACTGATTTACCCATCCGTTGGATCGTTTATCCATCATACGGTATCAACTCTGATGGACCAGGTGTTTTGCTCCTGTATTCCTGGAACACGGATGCATCGGTATGGTCCTCCATCCCTTTCAGCGAGCGTCTCAGGAGCTCTCTGTGTCATCTCTCAAAAGTGTTCAAGGATATCGACGTCTTTGACCAATTCATCACAGCCGAAGATTTGGCTTGGTCCGAACACAATCCTACTGGTGATGCAATGTTCTTTCCTGGGCAGTTCTCGCAGTATTTTGATATTGCTCGTCGCCCCGAAGCCAATATCTATTTCGCAGGAGAGCACCTCAGTCGCCACCACACATGGATCACTGGAGCTATTGATTCTGGCAGGTCCACTGCTCAAGACATTATTACTAGCTTCACCTCCAAACCGTGCCCTACGGGGTGGATTCCTCGCGCAGGAGTTGAGCCTGAAGACTATTATGATAGTGAAGCGTACCGTAGGAAGGTGGCTATGGATGGCTTGGAAGGGTTCAAGGGGGATCGTAAGGGATTTGAGGATAGCATATTGCATTCTAGCTTGGGGTAGGTAGGTTCGAGTGAAACATATGCTAGTCTAATAGTGCGTTATATGAGCCGATGATGCCAACGTCGTAAATGGAGCTGATGAATAGCCAGGGTGATTACCACAGCTCTCGCAGAAGTATTGCACAGGTGCCATGATATTTATTTCTTGTTCAACCAATACCAGGTGAACAATATAACATACGAGTGAGTGGTCAGAGTTTCACGGTATGGGACACACTTCAACGTGGTGTAATAGTGACCTCTCCGCCTGAGGATGGAGGATGATCGAGTTTAGAAGGGCAGCACAGCGAGATAGCACTCACATCTTTCTTATCTTTAGAAAATTTGGCCATTTACGACGCAGTGAACCTCGCAAAGAACATGAACAGGTTCAAGTACTAACCAATTAGGGGAGAACATGAGTGCCAAAATGAGTTCCTCTTCGATTGCATAGGTTCAAATCTTGTTGAGTCAATGTTTCAAAGTGTACAGCTATTTGAAGTTTGTAGCGGTCCAAAAAAATTCTAAATCGGTCACAAGTTCATTTCGCAGCTGAACATCGTCCAATTGGGCATAAGTGGTCATTTCTCCCCAAGTCGCCACGTCGAACGGAGATAGTAGGCTGTACTTTATCAAAGGACTACTAAGGTGGTTAATAATTTTACCAAGTCCTGGTTGCGATGGAAAGGGTCCGCCAAATAAACCTAGTCGAGTGCTGCACTCGAATATGGTAGGAAAGCTCAGGACCTTTGAGCAGGTATACTTGTCGCAGAATACATGAGAGCTAGGTTGAGAACAAATACTTTCATGTTTGCGTGGGCTTTTGTTGTCGATGTTGGCGCTGACGACGACGGCAGAATACGGTCGCGCCTCAGGGAATAAAGGCAAGGGCCAGGGTCGAACCCTAGCCCAGCCCATCGATAAGGCCTGCCCTAAGGCACATGGCAATAGATGATCGATTCTTATTGATTTTTATCTAAAAATTTCAGACAACCGAGTCACAGACAATCAATCGCATCTCCTCCTTGTCCTCTTCTCCCATCTCCTTTATCGTTGCCGTATACTCGCAATACAAAATGTCTGCCGTTGGTACGCTTTGGACAGTCCCTGGAATGCGCCAGGCTATCGTCGTACGTGCTCTTTTGCAGCGATGATTAATCTTTACGAAACCGGAGGTCGCTTACATCGATACTCTTTGCATTTCCTGGATATCTAGATCAGGAGCGTTGCTGCTCTTGCTGGCCTTCAGCTCGACCTTCCTGAATACAAGCACTTTGAGGACAACAAAAAGCCCGAATTCACCGCAAAATTCCCCCATGGAAAGATCCCAGCTTTGGAGACTGCCGATGGCTTCAAGCTGTTTGAGGGAGCTCCCATTGCACGATATCGTCAGTATGCTTATGATCTTTAAATCTCTCTTATACCAGTCTGGAGGATATTTGAGATTTGAGAATTGTATCATTATTATATTTATAATGATGGTGTTGACATGGAGGGCATAGTTACTATATAATCATCATCATGCTAGGGAATAATGTCACTTAACGTTTTTTCTTATTCAGTTTCCACACTCGCCCCCAACTCGAATCTCTTGGGCACAAACGACCAGGAGGCAGCCCTCGTAGACCAATGGGTTCACTTCGCAGAGTCAGAAATCTCAACACCTAACGATATCATGTGGCAAATGTTGAACGGGTACCTTACACCGTACAACAAGCCTGTGAGTCTCTTTATTCCACTTTCTAATTCGTCTGATTGTCCTGATAATATATCCACCGACTAGATCCACAACACGCTCGCTGAACGTCAGCTCCGCGCTATCAACACTCTTGAAACCGTTCTTGCCACCCGCACTTTCCTTGTTACCGAGCGCATCACCCTTGCAGATATCGTAGTGGCCTCCAGCTTTCAACGTGCTGTTGGCCTTGCTATTGACGCTTCCGCTCGTGCTAAGCTTCCCAACACAATCCGCCATTTCGAAACATTGGCTAACCAACCAAAGCTTAAGGAAATCTTTGGCGAGACTACCTACGTTGAGAAGGCTGCACAGTACGTTGCGCCAGCAAAGGAGAAGAAGCCTGCTGCTGCTGCCCCCGCCCCTGCTGCCCCTAAAGAAAAGAAACCAAAGAAGGTAGAAGACGATGAGGAGGATGAGCCTTTGGTTCCTGAAGAACCCAAAGCCAAGAACCCCCTCGACTCGCTCCCAAAATCAACTTTCAACCTCGAAGACTGGAAACGTGCCTACTCTAACAAGGACACGCGCGGTCCTGGAGGAGCACTAGAGTGGTTCTACGAGAAGTATGCGCCTTCACATTTCTGATCACATTATACGCCGTTAACGCTGTTTTATCGCCCTCGTTCAGCTTCGACAAAGATGGTTTCTCAGTCTGGCGTGTTGACTTCAAATACAACGAGGAGCTCACGTTGACATTCATGTCCTCCAACCAAATTGGCGGTTTCTTCAACCGTTTGGAGGCTTCGCGTAAATACCTCTTTGGTTCGGTTGGTGTTCTTGGCGAATCCAACGCGTCGATCATCGCCGGAGCTCTGATCCTGCGTGGTCAAGAAGCCACCCCCGTGGTTAATGCCGCCCCAGATTACGAGAGTTACGAATACAAGCAGCTCGATCTGGATAACGCAGATGACAAGAAGTTCTTTGAGGGTGCTTTGGCCTGGGATCTCGAGATTGACGGCAAAGTTTGGAAAGACGGAAAGAACGTGAGTGTGCCCTTCCATTTGGCTCGTGCATTATGTGCTCATGTTTTCTTGCAGTTCAAGTAGATGTATCCTTATTACCATGCCGCGACGTGGTTGTACCTTCCTTGGTGGTGTTGTGAGGTGAACTGTAGTAGATCTTTGTCCAGATTGGTATCAATAGCTGTGTTGTGTTCTAGTTCATGATTAAGTATACGATTCGTTTCAGAAGTCATTATCAAGAAATATAGAGTCCAAAGGAAAGCTGAACCTTTGAGGGTATCTGTATCTGAGGGGAAGGCACAAAGGCTGAGGTATAATTTCACTCAATCTTAGCAGAAGGTCATGCTCACAACAAGTCGAGATACGAGTACATCAAATTTTAATTATCACGTATCACGTCATGTCCAATTTCAAACTACAAAACCCAGTAAAAGTTACCAAACAAAACCATGTCCCAGATCAGATATAACAGCGTTCAACCACACTTTTGGTCCCAGTACCATTTTACCGCAATCCAATGTCCGTTACCCATTTCACACCACATATTTAAGTTGATGTTTGAACCCTAATGGAGGTACCATGGTCAGTCAGAGCGTAGCTAGACGTAGCAGGCCGAGAGATTGTCTTTGTAGCCATTGTACTTACTGGACAAACCATGTCTGGTCACTCGCAACGCAATTGCCTCCGTGAGCGTTCTGGGTGGCCTGGCAGTTGAAGGCGATGTAATTAACGAGGCTGGACTACAATGGTATGCAACATATGCATTATTTATATATTCACGGAAGAACGGAGAATGACACGTACCCAGTCAGTCCTGCAATAGGTCAAGTTGTAGCTCGCCTGGTCGATGAAGAACGTCTCGCAGGATTGGTATTGCATCACAACACCCGATGTGGCCTATTTTCGTAAAACAGACAGAGTTAACGATGAACTAGGCCTGAGCACCAAGTTAAAGTAAATGGGCTTACAGCGGTAATGTTGAAAAGTGCCCCTGTCCACACCACCGTCAGTGACTGGTTATGATGATGGGCGAAGTCAATAGGTACTTACCGACGTTTTGGCTGTCGTACAATAACGCGTCGGCAATAACCTTGGATATGATGAGAATACGGAAAGGTAGGAGAGGCTAAGGAAGACTGACCTGGCAATCATTCGGGTCGGGGCCTCCACCAGAGGGAGTGAAGCAGTTCGTGGTGCAAGTCGCACCGCACACGTTCACGGGGACAGCCTGACTCACGAGGCTCGTAGGGGCTTTCGGGGTGTTTGAACAGGTCACGATTTCGGACTTGACGTTCTGAGCTTCTCCGATGTACGAGGTAGAGACGACCTGCTGGTCCTCGCAGGTGAAGTCTGTAAACCAACACAAGCGCATCTTCCTCAGAACATGTATCGGTGAGATATCACGACATGACGAACCTGTACCACTAGTGGCAGGAGAACCATAGATGGCAGGGACCAAAGTAGATGCAAGAGCAAGAGCGAAGATTGTGAACTTCATATTGAGAGTTATGCCGAGGGGGAGATGTATGCTAGACTGCTAGATCTCCAACTTCTTCTGGCCCTTTTATGCAAAGTCATGGGCCTACCTGACACATGATCCGTCCTGAGAGCGGTCGTTTAGGAGGCGTCAGTTAGAAGCTCGGTGTCTTGACTTTGAACTTGAGCATATGGTCACCTGTCAACGGCCATTCTGTTGCTGTACTCGGGGGTTCAGTTCGAGACCGTCGATTTGAGTTATTTCAGGTAATCCCGAGTACAGAGTTAGGAACCTTTGCAGAAAAGCGGCATAATTTGGTGAGTGAGACCTTAATGGATGATCGAACGGTCTCAGAATAGGACGTCATCCAGGAACAGGACGCGGGCATTAGCTTCCATGCAATGATGGCGTCTGTCTCTTTGTGGGGTGCTTGTACCACGGTGAGCATAGTCCAGTCCTCCAGTAGAAAGCACATGACTCCCAAGTACATCATAATCATGGCTGTGTCTCTTCGTACCTAGCTGTTGAACAACAACCTTGACATGACCGGCTTTGCAAGGCCGTCATAATGCTTCGCCACGTTGGTGAATGACCATTACGGTACGCAAATTCCAGGCACTTACCGTCTCCGTCTCCATAGGACCAACAGAAATGTCAAGGCCTCTGTCAAAGATCCCCGTGGAGGGTTGATGGTGGAATCGGCTTTTCGGTGTAAAAGCCAGAGTGTTGAAGAACTGTCCCAGCACCACAACAGGAATCACTGCACACGAAAGACACCTATATCTACCCCCATCAGCCACATGCGCAACAAGCGAAACAGCGGGGAAGGTCCCTCAAAACTGTATGTGCATGGTCAAGACAAAGATTTCGAATCAAGACACACCCATTGACGTACAACAGTACGCGTATGATTCACATGAGAAAATTTATCTCTACCAGTGTCCTGATTACTATGTCCTTCTTAACCTCCGAGTTCTAGTCAGACATAGTGAGTGGTACACTCATCCCCGAATCAAATTTAAAGTGGGCTTTGCTTCCAGGTCAGAGGCTTGATCTTCTTCCAAATAATGGTGATAATATAAGTTTCGGATAGCATTTGATTTTCTAGATAGTGTGGATTACTGGACTAGTTGAAGAAATGCCAGCGAGTGGTACAGGTTAACTCCCACTCGGAGTTGCCCGCATCAACAAATCAAACTACTTTGTATAGCGGCTTACTGTCGTTCCCCACCTTTTCGGACATACTGGGGATTCGGACAATTGTCTGAATAGGCACGTTCCACTTACAGTGTACTTTAGATAACTCTCTCGGTGAATTCTACGGCCTCAAAAACCCTCCTAGAAGTTTTTTCAGCTTGAAAAACAAAGTAGTTATTGAGTCCCGCATTTTTCACAGAAATCACTCCTGTTGTGCCAGTTTGGTGGGTACTATCGTTGGACAATAGGTGCAATTGGTCTGGGGAGAAGTTGAATAAATCACCAGTCGTTGAGCTTTAGACTGTCGGAACTTGACCAGTAGATATGATTTTTTAGTTTTCTAGCTGCCTATGTAGAAAAATAAGCAAGAACTTGAAGCATTGGAGCAGCGGAACAAAACCGAAAAGACGACACATGTTTTGGAATGGTTCTGCAATTTCTGGTCACACTGGGTCACAGTGGCACTCACAGACCAAATCAGGCGGAGCTTACAAGTCAAATTCCGCCAGGTCACACCAAGTCCTGACGCTGGTGGTATCTAGCGGTCCTTGATTGATTATCTTGGTGTGTGATTGCCTGTTTCGGTCGCCTAGTCACGACTCCATCATTGTTTTCGTTTCTCCAGACACTTTGAGGCCCCAATCAGCTCAGTAAGTATCTGGCATTGTAGGGGCCTACCTATTGACGTTTTCTAGAAAGATATTGCAATATTCCCAGCATGAGATCTGGTCAAATCTGGCCATCTTTCCCTCAAAATTCACACTTCTGGAGTTCAAGAGCATAGTGTCAGGTCTGTCATTGTTGCTACAGATAAGCTATTCACTAAATTCTTTCACAATTATATTCTCTATACTATATTCTACATCTGACAATTTTCTAGCTACCTGTACAGTGATTGTTGAGCCTCTGGAGGCCCAAGTGCATATCTCTTACCGGTTGCATCCGGTGTCCAACGATAGTATCAGGAAATGTGACTATGTGACGTCCGAATACTCAGTAGCATCTGAAATGGTGGGGAATGACAATATATGATACTAGCAGCGTGTAATCGCTCAGATATGATCTAGCAAAGAATAACTCAGACTTTGAATGAATGTCTGAGGTGTCTGCCTAATGACAACAGCGTATATATGGGAGAACGGAATCAAAAAAATAAATGCTATCTGATGGCGCACGGGCCACTCCATCTACTAGGCCTGCCTAGTTCGGCGCTTGCACCACTTCCTCTCTTCGTACGACACTTGTTTCTCTATCTCCAACACTCCCCCTCAAGCCATACGGAGTCCGAGCGTGCTGGCAAAGTGCTTGACTTTGGCTGAAGGTAAAGGCTTTGTGAGTATATCTGCTGTCATGCCTTCGGTTGGGCAATAGCTGATCTCGACTTTTCCATCTTCGATAGCATGTCGGATAAAATGGTAACAAATATCAATGTGCTTTGTTTGGGCGTGATATTGACCATCCTTGGCCAACGCAATTGCCGATTGATTGTCGCATCGTAGATCCATTGGAGGTAAGTCTTCTCCGAATAATTTGCTGATGAACATTCGCATCCACAGGATTTCTTTTGTCACATGGGTGGCTGCAACATATTCAGCTTCTGTTGTGGACAATGCGACTATCTCTTGCTGCTTTGAATACCACAAAACGGCACCTCCATCAAGTATCATGGCATACCCGGATATGGCTTGCCTTGTTTCGTTCATGCTTCCATCTGCATCTGTGTATCCAGTGAGTCCATGCTCATCTGGTCCGTACGCTAACCACAACTCTCTGCTTCCCTTTAGATATCGAATTACTCTTTTGGCTGCCTCCCAGTGAGCAGGACCTGGATTTTCGACAAATCACGAGAGAATTGCAACAGCATGTGCAATGTCGGGGCGAGTGCCAATTGCCGCATACATCAGCAATCCCACCACCTCTCTAAATGGGACATCTCGCATCTCTGCGTAATCCTCTGGTGTTTTAGGACCTTGGTCCTTGCTTAGGTACGTGCTTGCCACCATCGGGATTGCTAACATTTTTGCATCTTCTAAGTTGAAGCACCTGATTATGGTGTCGATATAGCTGCGTTGGGACAGGTATAGGGTGCGCTGTCGATGATGAGAACTGCTGTTAGAAAACCACACACAAAACAAACTAACACACAATCCTCCCAGATTCCACGGAACTTGTTTATGGGCTTTGCCTCCTAGAACAGTGGAGTGGTCTGGTTGTTCGTGGGGTGGTACGTATAAAGATCCTTCAAAGTAAAACCCAGAGGTGTATGAGTGTGGGTTTTGAGGAGGAGGGATAGTTGAATTTATAGAAGGATAGGGGCTTTGTGACGAGTATAGATGAGCACTACCTTGCTAATCGTAGCACAAGGTAGGTTTGAGAACGACAATATGACGAGGTTCCCAGTGATAGCAGGCTCCTGACGCACAAACTGTAGTGCTCAGAAGGACTCTAATCGAAAGGGATGACAATGACTTCAAAAGTGGGAAGTGACAATGACAGCAGTTGACAGTGGTAGAAGTGGGAAGTGTTGTGACCACACTGGATCACAAGTAGCAGAGTAGTGAACTTGAGAGTAGAGAAGAAGTCTGGATTGGATTTCTTGTTTTTTTTTACAAGGTAAAATACAGGGGTTTATATAGTAAAAGAGAAGTAGGCTATGCACAGTATAGCTGTGCAAAAAGAATGAGAAAGAATATGAAGGAAGGAATGTACGCTGACGAATCCTGCGTAGGTAGTACAGGATAAGATTGTCAAAAAAAGAAAAGAAAGGGATAGAACAATAAATGCTGTGAGTAATATCACAGGTTTGTACAGCCATAAAGTAAAGTCCAATAGCAAAAAGAGAGCAGGAAAATCATGATGTCATGGGAAGATGCAGTAAAAAAAGAGCAAGGCAAAACACTATCAGTATCAACACAGTTCCTTTATTGTCAGTCAGGCATTCTAAAAAAATATGTGTCCATAAAAATGATTCAAAAATCAAAAATAATCGCACTGTAAATGAATGTTCTGCTGAAAAAAAAGAAACTGGAGCCACCGGTCCACCACCTAGTCCAAATCTGACAGTTCCATGGCCTTACCAATGGACTGGTTGTGTTGGACCACCTGATCAAACGAGGGAGGGAGAGGAGTAGTTCCAATTTGGAACAAGTGAGTCCCAGGCAGCGTGTGGTAGGTGTAGCTGTAGCGAAGACGATGGACAAATGATAAGTGTACCCAAGTGAATGGGACAGCGATGAACATGGGCGACGCAAGGGGATGAACCTTCTCCAGCTCAAAAACTACCCACCCACGCTCCAACCAGGCAAGACGAGCGACCGATGTTTTGATAGTATATGATGGCAGATCGACGTCATGAAGATGGACCTGTTGCCCTATTTGGACCGGCCGCCGGGGCTTTGCTGATATCAGCAGTGGCACGTGGTAGTCAACGGATCGGCGACGGAAGCGGATAGGAAGTGGTGACATCAGAAATGGTGGGGGAGCAAAGAAGATGAGGAGGAGGAGGGTGGAGGTGACGAGGAGGTGAACTAAAATGGGGACCCAGAAACGACCGTCGGGTGAGAATAAAAAGGAGAGGAAGGGGCCCATGGTGGGGCTAGGCAAAGGAAGGGGAGTAAGGGAAACGACAAAAGCGAGGGCGCAATGCAATGTGTAGCCAGTGGCGACGCAAAAATTTGCCGAAATGCCGAAATGCGGAAAGTACCGGATGGAAAAGCAAAGGTGAGCGTGACTGGATTGCCTAATAGAGGTGGTGCTGATCAGCCACAAGTTCAAAAAGGGCAATATTAATTACTATTCCACGTGGCACTGTGCCTGTGTGGCGCAAAGGCGAGTCTTTTTGAATATTCGCTTCGTTATTGACACCTGTCCATGCTACCAATCAACTTTGGTGCATGACAGCGCGTTGCCCTATCTCTCTTAATCTCGATACCTAACATCCAGTGGAGTTCCCCCAGGTCGCTCACTTCAAATAACTTTGCCAGGTTGGCCTTCAGGCGTTTCATGCTAGCTGCTGATGCTGTGATTAGGGTCATGTCGTCAACATGCACGGCAATTATAGTGAGTTCTTCATTTTCGCGTTTGAAGAAAACAGTGTTATCCGTTTCGCACCTGACTAAACCCATCTTTTTAAGTCTGTTGCATAGCGTTTGGTACCACCTGCACCCGGCCTGTTTAAGACCGTATAGGGTCTTGTTTAGGCGTAGTACCATCAATTCACGGCCACGAGCACTGTATCCAGGTGGTTGCCGCATGAAGATGACCTTGTCATCGTCTAGCTTGCCGTTTAAATAGGCACTTTTGACGTCCATTTGGTGAGTCTCCCAGTCATTTCTTGCGGCCATTGCTAATATAATTCTGAGGGATGCCATCTTGGCTACAGGGGCAAACATGTCAAAATAGTCAATTCCTTTGACTTGGCTGAAGCCCTGGGCCACCAGCCTGGCTTTATATTTGTCGACGTCGCCAGAAGTGGTCCTTTTGATCTTGAACACCCAATGGCTGCCTACAACATTGGCGCCTTTCGGTTTTTCGGTGTAAGTCCAAGTTCCCGCCTTATCTAATCTTTCTGGCTCTTCTTTTATGGCTAACTCCTATTTATCCCAATCTGGGCGTCTTTGGGCTTCTTCGACGGTCCTCGGCTCAATGCCATCAAGATCGGCCATGCATGCGACCATGGCCACATTTTGGGCCAAGTCTCTCAGGGCCTCATTGTTTTGCTCTTCTTCATTGCTCCCATCAGCATCGTTGATATTTAGCTGGATTCCTCTCGGTAAAATGGGTCCGTCGTCGAGTCCTGATACTGACCCTTTTCCCTGAAGTAGGTCACACACGTACTGCGCTGGTTGACGGATTTGAGTGCTTCGGCGGGGGGCTGGGGGTTGAGGAAGAGGAGGAGGCTGAGGACGATTGTCAAGATGATCAAGATTGGGGGGATTGGGGGGAATTTGCTGCACTTCGGGTGGAGCGTAAGGTGCGTCTTCCTTTGGAGCATCCTCAGCATCATACAAGTCAATGATTTGACTCCCTTTTGGCGCTTGCAATGTTATAGGATCATTCTCCCCCTCAAGCCTAAAGGGGGTCTGATCATTGTTGCTGCCCGGTGAGTCACTCACAGGTGCAAAAATAACAGATTGCTCCACACTAACAGTTCGTTTGTCTGGCCAGAAAATCCGATGGCCTTTACTCTCGGCATCAAATCCCATCCATTGCCCAGTGCGCGCACGTGCGTCAAGTTTAGAGCCACCGCTATAGTGCACCCATACCTGGCAGCCCCATTCCTTCAAGGTAGAGAGATCTGGTTCTACGTTATGGGCCGCTTTGTGTGGTGTCATCCCAGTAAGTGCTTTTGTTGAGGTTCAATTCTTGAGCCAAACGGCATGTTTGACTGCCTCACCCCATAGAAACTTGGGTAATCCACTTCCATGCAGCATAGTGCGTACCTTCTCCATGAGGGTGTGGTTGACTTGTTCAGCCCCCCCATTCTGCTCGGGAGTGTCATGGACGGTAAGTTTCCTGACTATTCCCTTCTTTTCCAGGTACTCATCAAACTCTCCACTCAAGAACTCGCCACCTCAATCGCTATGTAGAATCTTTACAGCAGTGTTCATATGGTTTTGCAGCCAGGCCTCGTATATGCAAAATTGTGAGAAGGTATCGCTCTTGTCATGTATCAGGAAAAGGTGAGTCTCCCGTGTCTTATCATCTGTGAAGGCAACATAGTAATGTTTGCCTCCAAGCGTTTCAATGGGCGCTGGACCCCAAAGGTCCGTATGTATCTCATCACCATATGCAGTCGCACGCTCGCCAGTTTTGACTTTGGGTATGGATTCCCGCGTTGTTTTTGCATGTACGCATGACTGACAAAAGGTATTCTCGTCGCCAGGTATCAACTGGATTCCTTGAATCAGCCCATTTTCAACCATTTGTTTGGCTGTTGCCGGCGCTATATGTCCCATGCGCTTGTGGAGATCCATTACAGTGAGTCTTTCAATCGCAATGTTTGCACTTTCTCCTGTGTGGCCTGACCACTTTGATCTGTGGAGACCTCCCAACCTTGGTACACGGCCAATGACCTTACCTGAAGCATTGGTGATGATGCCTTTTCCTTGTTTAAAGGTAGCAGTATAACCTGCTTGGTCTATCCGGCCAATGGATACTAAGGTATAGGCAATTCCTGGGGCATAAAGGATGTCTTTCAGCGTGATCTGGGTGGTGGTATCACCATTTGGCACCCTGATTATGAGGTCTCCTTCTCCTATGGCGGCAAATGAATCTTGATTCGCTGCACTGACAGGTTGGGGGGGGGATGGTTCAGGAGTTTGTCAAGAGGTCTCGGTAGGGCGTAAAATGAGCAGTAGCACCCAAGTCGTATAGTTCCACAGTCTTGTGGTAGCTGGTAAGGCTCTCGTTGTTTTTGTAGAAAGCTGACTCTTTTATTTCTGCCAGGGATTTGGGGGTTATGGCACACCATATCCCCTCTTCTTCACGCCCAACAATTGCAACATTTGCCTGTTCGGGCGTCTTGCCCTTGTTACCATCTTCTTGGGTATTCCCCTTTCCTTCAGCTGGTGCGTCCTTTTTTGCATCGTTTCTGCGATCGTGTTTTTCACTGGGGCAGTCTCAGCTGATGTGACCTTTACCTCCACAGTTGTAGCATTCAACTTCGCCTTTCTCGGAGGATCTTTCTTTAGGGTCATATTGTCTCCCTCCTCAGCCTGGAAAACTACCTCTGCTACCTTGGCTTCCTCTTTTAGGCGACGTGGTTGCAGACATGGCCACGTTCTTGCTTTTCGGGTGGGGGCGTTGTCATGCACCAAAGTTGATTGGTAGCATGGACAGGTGTCAATAACGAAGCAAATATTCAAAAAGACTCGCCTTTGCGCCACACAGGCACAGTGTCACGTGGAATAGTAATTAATATTGCCTTTTTTGAACTTGTGGCTAATCAGCACCACCTCTATTAGGCAATCCAGTCACGCTCACCTTTGCTTTCCATTCGGTACTTTCCGCGTTTCAGCATTTCGGCAAATTTTCGCGTCGCCATTGGCTACACATTGCATTGCGCCATCGTTTTTGTCGTTTCCTTCACTTCCCTTCCTTTGCCTAGCCCCACCATGGGTCCCTTACTCTCGTTTTTATTCTCATCCGACAGTCGTTTCTGGATCCCCATTTTAGTTCACCTCCTCGTCACCTCCACCCTCCTCCTCCTCATCTTCTTTGCTCCCCCACCATTTCTGATGTCACCACTTCCTATCTGCTTCCGTCGCCAATCCGTTGACTACCACATGCCACTGCTGATATCAGCAAAGCCCCGGCGGCTGGTCCAAATAGGGCAACAGGTCCATCTTCATGACGTCGATCTGCCATCATATACTATCAAAACATTGGTCGCTCGTCTTGCCTGGTTGGAGTGTGGGTGGGTAGTTTTTGAGCTGGAGAAGGTTCATCCCCTTGCGTTGCCCATGTTCATCGCTGTCCCATTCACTTGGGTTACACTTATCTTTTGTCCATTGTCTTCGCTACGGCTACACCTACCACACACTGCCTGGGACTCACTTGTTCCAAATTGGAACTACTCCTCTCCCTCCCTCGTTTGATCAGGTGGTCCAACACAACCAGTCCATTGGTAAGGCCATGGAACTGTCGGATTTGGACTAGGTGGTGGACCGGTGACTCCAGTTTCTTTTTTTTCAGCAGAACATTCATTTACAGTGCGATTATTTTTGATTTTTGAATCATTTTTATGGACACATATTTTTTAGAATACCTGACTGACAATAAAGGAACTGTGTTGATACTGATAGTGTTTTGCCTTGCCCCTTTTTTACTACATCTTCCCATGACATTATGATTTTCCTGCTCTCTTTTTGCTATTGGACTTTACTTTATGGCTGTACAAACCTGTGACATTACTCACAACATTCATTGTTCTATCCCTTTCTTTTCCTTTTTTTGACAATCTTATCCTGTACTACCTACGCAGGATTCGTCAGCATACATTCCTTCCTTCATGTTCTTTCTCATTCTTTTTGCACAGCTATACTGTGCATAGCCTACTTCTCTTTTACTATATAAACCCCTGTATTTTACCTTGTAAAAAAAAACAAGAACTCCAATCCAGACTTCTTCTCTAATCTCAAGTTCACTACTCTCTGCTACTTGTGATCCAGTGTGGTCACAACACTTCCCACTGCTACCACTGTTAATTGCTGTCATTGTCACTTCCCACTTTTGAAGTCATTGTCATCCCTTTCGATTAGAGTCCTTCTGAGCACTACAGTTTGTGCGTCAGGAGCCTGCTATCACTGGGAACCTCGTCATCTTGTCGTTCTCAAACCTACCTTGTGCTACCATTAGCAAGGTAGTGCTCGTCTATACTCGCCACAAAGCCCCTATCTTTCTATATTCCAACTATCCCTCCTCCTCAAAACCCACACCCATACATCTTTGGGTTTTACTTTGAAGGATCGTTATACGTACCACCCCACGAACAACCAGAGCACCCACTGTTCTAGGAGGCAAAGCCCATAAACAAGTTCCGTGGAATCTGGGAGGATTGTGTGTTAGTTTGTTTTGTGTGTGGTTTTCTAACTGCAGTTCTCATCATCGACATCGGCCAGCCTGAGGGATTAAAACCAAAGAGGAACCACACGTGTATCCGTTCATTAAAACCATTGAAATCGGTCCTCATCAGTTTCGAGTTTCGAGTCTTTTGACCGACTTGAATGGAGATATGTTCCGAACAGACTCGAATGCAATCAATGACACATTTATGTGTAGCTGCGACTCCTGGTCACATAAAGTACATTACACAGAGGCCAGGAATCCAGTTCCTCGGGTAAATCCATAAGTAGAAGTAGCAGGTATAATGTTAGAGACCGCAAGGGTTTTAAGGTGCTGGTATAGCCGACACTCTCCTGACAATATAGCCGATATGGCGGGTCCAATGAATAAAGGCCTATGATGTTGCCATCCTCCTTGTCGACAACGCGTGATTGTAGCTTCCAGCTGCTGAGCTGCTTGAGAATCTCGTCAAAGCGTGTAATGACTTCATCCATCGTAGGCCGCTTGGTCAGGTCCTCCTGTACCATGTCCCCCACCAATGGTGCCATAAACTCAAACCTATGTTTTGTCTACATAACAAAAAAAAGTGAGCAACTGGTCCATTTGACTAACTTACGAGAAAATTACCAGCAGGAACTCATTCCTAATCATATTTCCCAAATAGTACACGTCCGTTAGGAATGGGTTACGAGGCTGGTCCAAATTTTGAAACTTGGGCACAGTTTTGTTGCCTCCCCATATGGGTTCTTCCAGAGGTGCAGTGTTATTGGCATCATAGCAGCAAGATATACCAAAGTCGATATAAAAGTACTTCGGTGGACACTGTGTGTGAGTTAAAGATTTGGCCTCCCCTTTGTAATCACGCCTCATGTCGATGTCTTGTGGATGGAATGGATGGAAGAATAGACACGTAGCATCCATCATGATGTTCAAATCCATACAGTCGCTAAACAGTGATTCATCGGTGGTGGATCTTACGAGCAATGTATAGCACATACCAATGCGCGACGTGTTGTTTATGAATAAATTGCAAGCCCTGGTAATGGAGAAATTTGATTTAGAGATATGCGAGAGAATGGTTTTGTAGGCTCTTTACCACAAAAAGCTGGCGAAAGCATTCAACAACTTCGCCACAAGTATCGAAACATGGATCGGTGAACGGTCGCAGCAAGGGCATAACGATGACAGCCTGATCCTCATCGTCTGGTACGTGTAGCACATCATAAATTGGCACACAATGATTGTCAGGGTCAGAAGCAAGTGGTTCTGTTGAAAACAGTTGTCCAATTTCGATCTTGTACAGATGGCGTGATTTTCGTATTAGCTTCAAAGTCACAAATGTTCCATCAATTATACAAGTCGCGTCCAAGATGTGCTGTATCTGGGAACAGTGTTGTTGACGAGCATGACACATACAGATCACAACATACCACGGGGCCTCGGCAATCTTCACAGTCCATCCAGTCCTTCTTGGTGTCTTTCCATGAGGGGACCCAATCAGGGGCATATCAAGAGCAAAGCAAATATCCACCATCTTTAAACCATTGATAATGCTTGCACCACCATAATTCCCCTGGTTTGAGAGCGCCTGCAGTAGTCGAAACAGGTACACCAAATGTTTCAAGCACGTGTTGGTCAAGCCGTGCTTCTATCTGTGCTTTCTCTGCTTCCTTTTCTGCTTGAAGCTGGCGGCAACGGGAAAGCATGAATAAATGTGCTGCCAAACATACCGTGAGCGTTAGGAGGAACAACTGGGAGACTAGATTTAGGTCAACATGTCACAAATGTACGTAAGCAAGTAAGTAATATGGCAAGCGGACAGTCTTCCAACCCATGTGAAGTCAGATAGAGTACTGATATCGACAGTCATAGCATTAATTTGGTCTGACTGGGGGGACTACAGATAGAGTCAGATAGGCTTGCATTTGCTTTCAGTGAACTTGAATAAGTAAGCTCCCCAATAAGTATACTTAACAGTTTGTCCTGTCTGAAACAGTTGCAGGGCCTATATGAGTAAATACATGTATGGGAAGTTGTGTCTCCGCCAGGAGTTAGAAAAGTAGCTCATACCATTATTCCTACCTCCCCTCCTGCAGAACTTCATGGAAAATGCCACAAACCCTGGGCTTCTCAGAATGGATATTCTGACCTCCCTTGCCGATTTACCCAAACGCATTGCAAAATGCTCCACGCTAGAGAAAAGCCGAATATATCAAGAGATCACCGTAGAGCTCATCACAGATGCATTCCCAAACACAGCAGGACATCGATATTACTGGTGAAATAGACAGAATTAGTATTCGTATCGATGAGTAAATATTGATATGGCTTCTCCGAGTTATGTTTCTTACTTCATAATCTGATTGTCATTCAGTCTTATAGTCACTAGACGTAGACTTGAAGCAAAGCACCCATGGAATATCAAATACCTGCTGAAGGCCTTTGAAATGCATCGTCAACGTCACATCGTATTACGACAGAGCAGCAGCCTCATGAAATTAGCCCAAGTGAGTGATTAAATCTGATTGAAGTAACTGATTACAATCATTTACAACAATATAGAAAACCTCAGAAAGCATCTTACGAAGGAGAGTTGAGGCCATAGAGGGTGCGTAACAAGCACGGCTTAGCATCCCAGTCCGACCAGCAGGTCGGTCAAGGTATTTTATCGATCTTGACTGATGGCTACCTTTCCTAGAAAACGAGTCGCTGCGTAATACCCTATCGAGTTTTCTTACTGCTGCGGAATTTGTTGCTCAAGCTCAGAACGGTGGGTCCCAACTATTTTGTATACCCGAGCACGGAGTTGATCTTTGCTGGGCTGTAGACACAGAGGTAGAACCAGAAGGTGGAAATGACCGTAATGAGGCTACATCTGACTCAGAAACGGTTCGAAACACACCACAGTCTCCCGTTAACCAAGATCAAGGAGAGGAATCAACTTTAACAAACATCTATGGTTTTGTTCGCGCGATTCTGGATACAGCTCCTACTCAAACGGGAGCACCAAACATAACCATAAACATGCCGCTCCATATTTACCAGAATGACAACATAGTGGTAAACCAGGGCCCAGGATCATGTAGTACCCCTACAGTTATTGTTGGGGGATCGGATAATAGAGGCGGAGGTACTTCGTTTCTCTGTAGCTGCACGGAGAAGCTAATATATAGTATCTGTTTATAGGCAGCCAATATATGTCTTCTCCCGAGTCGTCTACATGAGATGAATGCTTAGAGCCTCAGTTGTAGTTGTTGGTTTTGCAAGGAAGATTAAGGCTGCTAGAGCCAAGTCTCGCAAAAACAAATGCAAATATCATTTTGAGTACATTGTGGTGTAAAATGGTGAGACCCAGATATCCTGAGTAACATTATCTTGCTGTAAGGACCATTTTATTATTTTCTTATCTTCGCTATGTCTTGGTTCTCGAACACTTTTCCCGTTACACCTCTGGCTCTAGGGCTAGAGGTATCATTTGCCGTTTTACTTCTCATAGCCCTCACAGGCTTTCTTAACCATTGCTACCATTTTATATCACAGATCAGAGACTGGGTATCGCTCCCAGCCAGCCAGCACACTGAGTAAGGACCGGTAGTAGGCATCTCGCCAACCAGCTCCAAGCCTCAGTAAAGCCTGGTTATACTAATAAACACCTTATTCAGGATCGTACCTCATCATGAGGATACGGTTCCTGAACACGTGTGACAAACCTCTATTATTAGTACAAATCTCTCATCTGCTGATTAATCAAGTTAAAAGTCGTACGATAGTTCTTCTCTCTTTTTCTTATTGGTCGATTAATTCCTCAGACCACTTTTCATATATTCTCCTTTCAATCTGAGGAACGAACAGTTCACTATATAAAGCCCTACCTATTCATGTATGGCTCCTTAGTTTTCTATTACTGAATTTACCCGCTTTACTCCTCAACAAGAACCTTTGAAGCTTACCTCTCAAAGTCCTCTACTCGCTATATTTACTAGTGTCTGTCAACCTCAAGCTCATCAAACCTTTTACTCCCTGCAAGTGCAGAAGGAGACAGGTTTCGTTTTTGTTATAGTTTATCGTTGCCTCACACTTGCAATGTATTCAGCAAGCCTGTATTCGCGGTAGCTGCTGCCCATCCTCTTTTCTGGGGTTTCATGGTGGAAGTAACGGTGAGTTCACGTTGTCAAGCTATGACAAGGCGGGAAACCCACTTGATTTGGATCCAATTTTCGACTTCAAAAGATGACGTGAAACTTGGATACAAAAGTTACTTAACTCGGAATGAGGCGCATCTTTCCTGTATCTGACTGACTCTCAGACTCTGTGCCTGTTTGCGTTGTAGTCGATACAACTAGGAGGCGCATCATAAAAACATGAGATACTTACCTTGAAAAATATTAGCTCGGAAAGCATTCCCATCATCCCAATTCCCAATGAGTCCGGAATCGTGGTAGATGCTCGTCACAACGATGAGCTCGTCTTCTTTTGGTGTTTGGGTGATTTCATGCTATGCTCTGTCAGGTTATTGACGATATCACTACGAGCAATTGCCAAAATAGCAAGTTGCAACAGTCTAACACCAGAGATGCAAATGGAAAACTTTCACCGGTGTGCTCCAAGATTGAACAAAGAATCAAAAGGTAAAAATATACATGTTTGGTCTTTATCTATTCTTCACTGCTAGTCTTTGTGGGATTGCATTTCCCTGTCGCACAAAGGGAAAGATAAGTGGCAGCTCTGGAACAGCCAAAATTATCTGCAACAGTCAAAGAATAGGCTTACTGTGATTATGATGTTACGGTCATATCCTAGAACGGGATGGTTTGGCTCATCCCATAAAGGAATAGTTATGCGATATTAGACCCATTGTTTACCTTTTCACTCCCAATTATGGTCCGGAGCATAGCCATAGTAGGCTTTCAGTCAGCGCTGTGCTTTTGGTATGTCGCACCAAGTGATTTCGGCGAATGCTCGTAGTGTATGCCAGTGGAGAGAAGAATAGCGCCCGGTGTCAGGGAACGACAGTAATGTGGAATTTGAGATACAATTTTACGACTCGGCATGAACCACATCAGCCTCCTTGTGAATATCTGTTCCGTGTTTCAACTACAACGATCTATTCGCAACGTATTGATGAAAAAGACTTGTACCGTGACATCCTACTAGTATGAATGGCTCTCCAGAGTCTTCCCTTCTTTCAGTCGCGGTATTCCTCTTAACTGTCTATTTCAAGTTCGCAGTCTTTGCTCTTTGTCTGTCAATTTCGTCCCAGGTCAAATTTTTGATCATCCAACTGTGGTCTGCTGTATCAATGTTGTGGTTTGACTACGCCTTTTAACTGAGTGTCAAATGTAAGCCAATGACCTTCAGAGCTTAGCCGTTGTCGCTCCTCTAGAAGCCATCTCAGTATCTTTTTCATGAATCCCCAAGACTCAGTTTTATCCTTGTCCTTCTAACGAGTCTCCAGGGAGTTTAAAGGGGTGTCAGGGACTGGGACGTCCCCAACCCACCGTGCTGACTTCTCGAACCAGCATTTGGAAATATCATCCGAGGTTACACTGCGTTGAAGCAAATCCTGCGTCGGTGAACCTATGATGCCAATCATTTCCGCTAAATGACGAACGCTAGACTCGCCCCCATCAGCGTCGTAGGGATTGAAAAGACTCTTGTTTTCAAAAAGATGTCACACCTGTGAGGCGCTCTGTCACTCTGAACCTGCAAGTTCTGTGCAGGCGTTACTAAGTAGTCTTGAATAGGCTGGTCTCGTGTGCATGAATATGTGGTGTGGCGATACTCCTATGTATGTGTTTCAATATCCGATACTAATACAGGTGACTCACGCCTTTTCCTAAGGGGTGCGAAGTACAGGTGGGATATTGCTAAAATGCTCATAACTGAGTCAAGGCATTGATGGAGGCACTGCTGATGTTCATGCAGCGAGTAACAAGACTTTGGGAAGGAGGTGACATGTGCTCGATCAATCATTGCTCCGCTCCAGTCTACGATCAGAGAAAAGGAAGCCGTTATACGGGGATTAAGGGGTGCTGTGGTCATCCACATCGCTAGCTTGCCCATTGAGGTAAGGAAATTTGAAGTCCCAAATCAGGTCAACACCAACGAAAGATGGTGTGGAAGCTAATCAGTCAGAGGATGGAATGGGGGAGAAGCAGAGAGAAGTTAATTGATATGCAGTGGACAAGCCTCACAACGACGTCGTGACCAACCCAGATAGTGTCAGAGATGAGATGCTACCTCGTCGATCAAAACACTCACCACATTCTGCGCCAACTTTGCGACATTGACTCGGGCCACAGATTTTTCGTCAATAACCAAGTCGACCTATTGCCACAAAATTTGGATTAAGTATTTAATCAAAAGGCTTGTACAAAGTATGATATGGGGCATATGATGGAAGGATGAACGAGTGATCATATGAGTTTACTCAGAGCAGAGTTCAACTTGAAGGTATGTAAGACTACAGGTGCACGGCAAGTACTGGTACCGTCCTGTGCTTTACTATACCATTGCCGATTTTATAATTGTTTTGGTTTCACCACTACTACTTCAAGTTACTAGTGCAGCCCTGCTAGATTGCCCAAGTGCACGCAATCATACCCCTGCTCGCCAATATGAACTTCTCCTCGCGGTAACCTGTCTCTTATTATCAACAACCCACTTACAGTCCGCAATACGACACCAACACCTTGCCAAGGCTGTGTGTCAGACTCGGATGTGTATGGGCGCTAACAATATGTTGCATTTTGGTATTTTACCACCATGGAGCTCAATTCAATTTTGTCCAAGTGAGTAGCTTGATCCGATATTAGTTACAGTATTCACACTCCATCAACTATAGCTTGTCTTTAGAATCAGAAGTAAGCGGAATAGCTGCTCTCAAGGCCTCTTCATTGATAATATCTTTGGTTATGTCAATTTGATAGATCGATATGTGGTTAAATTACACTAGACTCTCTATTTCCCTTCAATCCCGATTCCAGGATCTGGGTGACTTTAATGACCTGGAGCTTTCAATACAGGGGTTTCGCGGCGCGCTTGCTCTTTGCCCGCCAGGAAGTCCTAACCGGGCCACATCTCAAAGCAATCTCGCCAACACTCTTCTCACCAGATTCAAACAACGGGGTGATTTTTCTGACTTGAATTCCGCTATAGAGCTCCAACAGGATGCTTTGAATTCACGTTCCCCTGGCCACTCTGAGTACCCATCTTCACAGAACAATCTTGCCAATGCGCTCCTCGCTCGTTTCCAACAGAGAGGGAACTCTGCAGATCTAGACTTGGCAATCGAGCATTTTCGCGGTGCGGTACGGTCCTTCCCTCCAGAACACCCAGTTCATCCCTTGATCCAGGGAAACCTGGCCAACTCCCTCATCTCCCGATTTGAGCAACGAGGTCAATTTGAGGATCTCAAGTCGGCGATTACACAATATGAAATTGCCGTACAACTTTGCCCAGAAGAGCATCAACACCGCTCTCAGTTGCAATGCGACTATGCGAATGTTCTTCTCACACGCTTTGAACAACGAGGGGATCCACGTGATCTGGATTTGTCTATTGTTAACCACATCGCCGCATTGAAGGTGCGCCCAGAAGGACACCCCTACCGCATAATATCTCAGTGTAATCTAGCCAACGCCCTTGTGACTCGTTTCGGAAAGCAGGGTGACACCAATGATCTGGAGCTAGCGATCAATCACTTCCGTTCTGCTGTAGGCACCTGCCCAGAGGGACACCCGGAGCGACCTGCCGCTCTTTCAAATCTCGCTCAGGCTCTTCTCACTCGCTTCAGCCAGCAGGGAAATTCTGAGGATCTGGATTCAGCGATTATATACCTACAGGATGTCCTTACGCTGCGCCCTGCAGGGCATCCCGGCCGACCCACATCGCATGGTAGTCTCGCTATTTCCTTGATCACTCGATTTGAGCAGCGTGGCGATCCCAATGACCTTGATTCTGCAATACAGCACTTTCGTGATGCGCTCGAGCTTTGCCCACCTCATCATCCACGTTATCAGATGTTCAAGGACAACCTCGCAAGCGCCCTCCGCACACGCTTCGAACAAAGAGGAGATTCTAGTGACCTCGATACAGCAATTCAGCACTCCAAAACTTCGCTGCAACCAACTTCGCGAGCTGATCCCTCTCTGCACAACAATATTGGCAATCTTCTCCATGATCGATTCAAACAGCGTGGTGATGTCAAGGACTTGGAATTATCAATTGAGCATTTCCGCAAGGCACTGGATTTGTGCTCACCCGTACATCCTAGCCTTTATTCGTTCCAAAGTAATTATGCCGGTGCTCTGCTCAGCCAGTCTGACTCCCAGGGAGACCTTGACAGTCTTGACACGGCCATTCAATTCTATCGTCGGGCGTTGGAGTTATGCCCACCCGGCCATCCACGTCGATTTTCGTCTCTCTTCAACCTTGCAAATATATTGCTTAGTCGCTTTGCAAAGCAAAGCAATATTCAGGATCTGGAGATGGCAATTGCTCATAGTCGGGAAGCTTTAGCACTATGCCCCCCAGGGCACACAGATCGTCCCTCTTCACAAAGCGCCCTTGCCACAGCTCTCCATTCCCTCTTTGAACAGCAAAAAGACATCGCCAATTTGGATGAAGCCATCCAACATCTGCAAAATGTGTTAGATACAGCCTCACAGGGCCATTCTTATCGGCCGTCTTGGCAAAACTATCTTGCTAGCGCATTTCATTCTCGCTACACCTTTCAACGCAACGTGGATGACCTCGAGAAGGCAATCGAACACTACCGTACCGCGCTAAGGTTAAGGCCACCAGAGCACCCCAGTCGCCCATTGCTGCAAATTCAGATTGCCAGAGCTCTAGGTGATCGCTTTGACTGTAAAAGCGAGTATACAGATGTTATGGTTGCCTTTCGATTTTTATACGTCGCTAAAGACTCCTTGCCAGATGGGCACCCTCAGCTTTATTTCGTCTACGAGGCCCTTGCCGAGGCTCATACAAGGCATTTCACCCTTTTTGACCGTTTTCCACATCTCCGCCATCTTTCTCCAATCGATCTCTCTGAAGAAAAAAAGCAAGCTTTTCTGTACTTCAAAGAGGCTTGTACGTATCCGACTGCGAGCCCACGCAGCCGACTAAAATCATCTGTGCGATGGATAATTGCCGCAGAGAGAGAGGGTGGTTCTGCACTTGAAGCATATAGAACTTGTCTGACTCTTCTCAATCTTCACGCGACGAATGGGTCATCTGTCTCCAAGCGCCATGAATTGTTAAGGGAAACACCCCCGCGGATTGCTTCATCTGCCGCCTCCTGTGCAATTCGGGAGGGTTTGATTGACGTCGCAGTAGAGCTATTGGAACAGGGAAGAACGTTATTGTGGGGACAACTGGTAAGGTTCCGAACTCCCCTCGATGAGCTTTGTCTCATGGGCAAGGATGGTTACCGGCTGGCGAGCGAGTTCACTCGGCTTAGCAAGCAACTAGAACAAGACAACACACTCTTAAATCTAGATATGGACTATTCCGTGCAGCGGTCGTTCGACGAAAGTGTGCGATTATATCGTGAGCGGAGGAATGAATGGGATTCTGTTGTGGCACAGATACGAGACCTGCAGGGCTTTACTCATTTCCTGAAGCCTGTGCCCTTCTCTGAGCTCCAGAAAGCATCCAAAGAAGGCCCAGTCATCATCGTCAACGTCAGCTGGTACTCGTGCGACGCCATCATTGTCTTACAATCGGGACAGCCGCGTCTGGTTCCCCTACCAGAACTGACCCTGGACATTGTTTCACAGCTGGCGTCAGAGTTTGAAGAATCTCTAAGCTCTTCTTGTGGCAGTGGTGAGGAAAAAATTAGAGAAAGGAAAATCACCTATGTTCTTCGACAACTCTGGAACCTCGTCGTTCACCCTCTTGTAAGAGAGCTGGTGTCTCTTGAAGTTCCCAAAGGTTCCCGCATTTGGTGGTGCCCTACCAATAGATTTGCTTCTCTGCCGTTACATGCTGCCGGACCATATCGCAAGGGTGAAGAAAACCTGCCGCAGTTGTTTATCTCCTCTTACACGCCATCGCTGTCTGCTCTGATCAGATCCAGGGAGCGAACGAGCGCGAATTCCGTCTCCAATTCTATTCCTTCTTTTATCGCTGTCGCTCAGGCGAATCCGTATGGCAAAAGCCAGGAGAGAGAACTGAAGTCCGTAGGCACTGAATTGAGCATTGTCAAAGGCTATATACCACCGTCTATGGCATACTCAGAGCTGACGGGAGCTTCGGGCACATCTGATGATGCTTTGGCCAATCTTCGAACGCATGGCTGGGTACATCTTGCCTGTCATGGTAAACAGGACTTGTCTCAGCCTTTTGATTCAAGCTTCGCTATGGGGGACAAGCCTCTTCGCCTAGTCGACATCATACATGCCCGTCTAGAACAGCCCGAATTTGCCTTTTTGTCTGCGTGTCACACTGCTGGGGGTGACAGGAACACACCGGACGAAGTCATCCACCTTGCAGCTGGGATGCAGTTTTCAGGTTTCCGGAGTGTGGTGGGGACCTTGTGGGCTGTAGATGATGGAACAGCGCATCATATGGTCTCACACTTTTATAAACATTTCTTTGAGGCGGGATGTGACAGCACCAGAGCTGCTGAGGCACTCAACAAGGCTGCGAGGACGGTGAACAAGAGAGAGGTGCCACTGGACCAAAGAATTGTGTTCATACACATTGGCGCATGAGGAATGCCTATCTGACTTAACTCCTCACATCGATGCATGTTTTGCGGGAGGTAGTTTTTTTGCGTTAGCTTAGCCAGTGTTCATATTATCCGAGTACGATGACAGCAACACACCGACCATCCTCATTTTAAGCTTAGTACATTACTCCTTTGCTTTCGGGGTCGATTTTGATTTCAATACACCAATGTACCTGGAGTTTTCAGTGCAACCAGGTGGTGTTGATACAGGTCTCAGACAACTTGGGCCTTATTTCACTATATGTTTGAGATCAACACACTTTATCTGCTATCAATGTCGTACATGCTCCAGATCATCACTTCACTTTGTACGCGTGTCGTTTTAAAGCGGGCGAAAGTGCTTTCAAGCACTACACGCAATCCTTTTAATGATGGAGTATAGAAAGATACATAGACTTACAGACGGTCGGTTTAGCATCTTTTTGGTGAACCTTGATATTGTGATCAAGAAACTTTTGACTAATCAAGCACATCAGGATGTCTCGAAAAGTAATATAGAGTAGTGGCAATGACACACTTTTGAGTGGGTTGCAGCGTGTGATCCTTTTTACTGGTAGCATCGTAAGCAACCTGAAGAGTGTAATCGCTGTTTTGATTTTCCAAATACATCGAGATTTTGAGTTTTCCATCTTCGCTCGAGTGCACCTGGTAACCATCGTGGTCTTTGTTTTCATTTCCCCCGCCCAGATAGCCACTCAATGGCTCTGCGGTCACATGGATATCGTTAGGTGATGGGACAGTGAGATGGAAGGAGCCATCAAACATATTGGTATCTGGGTTGATAGTGCCCTGCAGCTGATGTACACTCAGTTTGAGTCATTTTCCACAACAGATTATGAAGCTTGAACAACTTACCGTTAGTGCACCATTGACATCCGACTGTGATGGCGCTGGCTCTTTGTCTGTTAATCGTATTAATAGTCAATATAAACGACGCCAAAATGAAAAAGAAGTTCTGCAAAGCTGTACATTTCATAGATGCCGCCCCAGGATCGCCGATGTAAGAATCAGTCTGCTGTGGTTTTAGCCCTTTTCCCCGGTCCTCGACCGTAGTTGGGGAGTCTGACCACGACATCACCGTAAGTCAAATCAAACATTTCAGAGCACACTGACCTTTGGGTTCCGACATTCTGTGAATAGGTTAGGTGTTGATTTATGGATAGAGACGGAGGAGATGGGTAGCTACAATGTCTACATGACGAATTTAAATAGTTGGCAATTACGGGTATTCGTAAAGGTGGGAACAAAGCACCCTTGACTACAGAAGCTCGAATCGAGGGCCGACACGGCTGACGCCAGGCGGAAAAATCGCAGGAATATGAACATCTGGAAGCAGGCCCAAAGTCGAGCACAGTACTGCTTTAAGAAACCTCATGTACACATCTTGATCGCCGTTTGCTATCGATTGTTCAACATACGAAAGAGGGAACTTGCAAATGGTGCAGCCTGGGGCGTCAATGGATATAGCACGTACAATTCAGATAATCATCATGCTGCTGCTAGTAATAGTTTATGGACATACAGCGAGAAATGTCACATGAACTTGAACAGGACTGAAACGAAATGTGGTCAGTTCCATTCTGAGAATGCACGTAATGTGATACAATAAGTCAGAAGTCTCCGCATGATTTTGTCAAGACAGGAGTAACTGAAGAGAAGTAGTATCTCTTCCAAGTTCCTCCGAATTTAATAGAGTCGGGTAACTCCAATGCCGCGTTGGAGCGATAGACTTCAAAAGTGAATGTAGTACTCACAGTTCCTTTTTGTTAACTTCTTCCCCGAACCTGACCTAGTCGTGCAACTTCACTGCAACTCCAATTACCGAAAGTCCATATTGGTATACTTGTAACGGTACCCACTAGGCGCTGACGATAGCGAGAAGAGAAATCCAGACTGTTTAGAATCTAGACTCTTGAGCGCTTTCGAATGACCGATCGAGTTTAGGGCAACCTTATACGCCATATGTCCTGTCACCTGTAATTTGAAAATTTTCCTTGAGCTGAACATATAGAAGCACTTTTTATCTTAACCCACTGGTGATGTCGGTTAGCACTGAGTTCAAGCTGAAAAATCTGTTGTCCAAAGACTCGGCCCCCGTCCAAGGTGGAAGCTCTATGTGACTATTAAGAAACATCGATAGATGATAATTCTCATTAATAATGCCTATTCAAAACCATTTGGAAGACCTACAACTTCAGACAGCTATCAGCCATTGACCACTCTTTCGTTCAACTGAGTAAATGAGCCCGTGTCGACTGGACCACCAGTACTACGATGACAGCCGGTGCGCTCTACTATCGCCTGACATCAAACATCAGATGTGAAAGAAGATAATTGTGACCAGGTCGATTGCAAAAAATATTTACAATCCAATACATTAATAAAGGACACATGTACATACAGCAAATATTAATTGCAGAACACTGCGTCGGTAGTGCTACTGGCTTACAACGAAAAAGAAGCGTAAAAAATCGACGCCAAATATTATTGAGACTTGATGGAGAACTAGGGGATGAACTTGAAGCCACACTGAAATCAAAATGTAATCAGTTACATGCCAAGATATGGAATGATAAAGATAGTCAGATTTTCATGAGTCTCGACACAAATTTGTTAAGACAGGGATAACTGAAAAATATATAATATCTCTTCATATGCTCTTCCGACCGTGATACAGTCGGATAATCCACATGCTCTGCAGCATTGGAGTTGAGCTAGAAATGAATGTACGTGGTACTCACATGTTCTTGTTGTCAATTATCCTTCTCAGAAAACATCATAGTAGCCTTGTTTTCAGCCTTCCAAGCGATGGTACCTGGTGGCAACGAGAAAGAAAAAGAAAGCAAGAATAGAAAGAAATTCAGAGGCGCTTTTGAGCAGTCGGTCGAGTTTAGGGCAGGCTCTTACGCGACATATGTGGTAAACAGCCACTTTTGAGTTGTAACAGTCAAGTTCAAACTGATTCGAAACCTTCTCAAACCCGCGATCTTTTGTTCTAGCCAGAGTGCAGATTCAAGTTCGCAAGGATCTAGCGAATTCCTAAGTTAAAACCGTTCCTTTGCGCGAGTCACTCAAGGACGTGGTTATCCTTTCTTTTCGACTGTTTCTCTGAGTTCATTTGTATAGTCACGGTATAACCTGAAGTTCATAAGTAGTACAGCAGTGATGCAATGATACTGATACATATTCCGTCTTGTCTCGGCGTTCTTCAAATTTTAAATAACGTCCTTATCCCAAGAAATCTGTTTCTCCTTTGCTGATCGCAGCATCCAGAGCCTGTTCCAACGGAGTCTCTCCACCGACCAAATCCAGTGCAAGTCCGGCTGCATCTTCCCTGTTCACCAAGAGCGCAAGCGTCTTGGCTACATCATCTCTCTGCAATCATTGGTCAGCTATTTCACCTAATTCTTATCCACGCAACAACTCACTGAAATCGTCGTAGTGATGTGGGTTCGCCCAATATCACCCTTTCCAATTCCGGGCTGATTCGTTAGACCTCCAGGTCGAAGTATGAACCATTTGAAGGTTGTACGTTGTACGAGGTTCTTGTCCGCCTCATATTTCCAGCGCATATAAGCTGGAATAGCCCCACGCACACGCTTGGAAATTTCAATATCTTTTTCCGTCTTTGTGTATGATGAGTGGGGCGACACGCTTCACGCGCTGGATGAGACTCACATAGTGTTCGGGGATTTTCTCAGGGTCCCTAACGTCCACTGCTGACACTAATATCAACCTTGGTCTCGCAGTGCTGTCTAGTCCCTCGATTGCATCGAAAACCTTTATCGCCCCCTCATAGTCAACCTTCTTGGTGCGCTCCTCCCCACCGCTGCCTCCAGCACCAGCTGAAAAGTACACGACGTCTACTCCACGGAAAGCGTCGGTGAACTCGGAGATGGTAGAAGTCTCGAGTGACAACTGCAGAGGACGGGCTCCGGTCGCAATGATGTCTTCTTCATGAGCAGAATTCCGGATGATCGACGTTACACTATGATTTGGAGTAAGGAGCCGAGCAAGACGAAGTGAAACCTGCGAATGAGAGTATTATCGAAATCAGATAGCACACGCTGTGAGGTAAACACAAGGTGCGTACGTTCCCATGACCTCCAACGATGACGATGTTTTTAGACATTTTTCTATTCGCAAAATCCTGTGATGTGGTAGATAATAGGTGGGAGTAGTGTCGATTATGCCACGCACTGGTTTGAGTCTCACGCAATACCGACTTAGGGCCGGATTCAGAGCTGAAGAGAGGCCGAGACTGTTAATATAGCACGTTCCAAAGATATCCTTAGGGGCCCAAGCATCGACTCGGTCACAAGACCGGCAGACTAACTCATCAGTTCTCGGCGACATCATATCACAGGATCAAGTCTTAGTTTGTATCTGAGCTACAGGTGGGCTACTAGCACCTCTTTCCAGTATGTTCGAGTAAACAACATGAACGCCACAGGGGCAAATCGTCGAGCCTGTTATCATGCCCCAATACTTGGCACCACGGCTCGATCACTATCATAACCTGGTCCTTAGCGGAAGCGTTATATGACAATCTATCAAGCCGCGAGCCATCACAAAATTTGCCCACACGTAGAGACCATCATACGAAGGACTTGGACAGAATCTGCGCTAAGATGCTCGAGGCAACGAAGACCTACCTCTTATCATGGTGCTTGGCGGTGTCGTTGACCGTCGGTTATCATAATCGTGGCCGTTGTGTATACATACTTCTCGAATTCTAGGCGGTCCCTTGCTGGTATGTAACGTTAGGTCAATACGCGATGCATCCCTCGTATTCGTAATCAGTATATCCTAGCGTAAAAATACAGAGTTGTCAGCACGTGTAATACGTCCTCTGAACAGTGATCGTTTTACTAAACGTCAGACTGCAGCAATGCAATGTGTTCCAACCAATGGATGCTTGATTTTAGTTGATCGTTAGCTTTGGCATTGGGTGGTCCAGCCACGATCGCGATAGATCATTCAAGCCAATCTACATGATGACCAATCTGGGCCCCGGAGACAGGCGGCGGTTCGGTCGACCACGTGGCTATCTGCTCGGAGCATGCCGAATCCAGCATGTTCCCCAGTTTAAGTACTGAATCTAACTTTCAGTCCGACGTTCACTTGAAGTATCGACAAGCCCACGGCCTGCTGGCAATATCTCACAAAAGTCTTATCGGGATCTTTGTCTGGCACTATCCTCTCTGCATCTCCGGTATTCTCACTCGAGATCACATCTCCAGTCCAAAGACAATTTGCGTATAGATCTCGGGCCTAAGTTTCTCATTACGGGGCATCCTTCAGAACGAGCTTTCTTGTCGTATTTTCTCTTGTGCGCTGATTTCTCTCAAATCACCCCAGGATGTCCACAGGAAAGCCACAGAGGGATAAACAGTCTCTGCATGCTCCTTCCGCCCAGACCACGCTCCCTCTGGCGTCTTCCATTCAAATGCAATCACCGCCTTCGCTTGGAGCTGACAAGAAGAAGAAGAAGAAGAAAGGGAAAGGAAAGGCAGTCGACGGAAAATCTTCTGTGCGTCCAAAAAGCAATAATTTTACTGAAAGTGGCGTCGAGGACGATGATTCCGCCGATGACTTGCCTGCCCTTGAGCCCCTCGATGACTCTCATGTTGCTAGTACGGGTCTGTCTCCAGTTCTAGAGTCGGTTCACATTACGACAACTGCATGTGTTGCTGCAACACCAGCGACTGCACGTATGAACCCTCCGCACCCTCGTACTAAAGTGCATAGCGAACTCCTAGCCAGTGCAAATGACCTGTATCGCAACATCGATGTCTCTCGACCCGACCGTACGACCAATGTTGTTACTCCAAAACCTCCAAAAGGGACTGGGATGGCGGATGAAGAGTATTGGGCGTCGTTCCCACCCCATATAAAAAACTTTGTACGCAATGCTGTCTCGCAAGATTTGATTCGCAATGGTGACATGCTAGCAAAGGCGCAGACTATGTATAATATTGCGCAACAGATGGTCCAGTCAGATGCACTACTCAAGAACGGCGGAACGGCTACGATGGCGACAAAAGGTGTACCTGGATATCCTCCAGGTGCATACCCACCGCTGCCATTCGACCCATCGATTTTCTCGGACCCGGCATTCACACTCTCAGTTGAACAAGCAGCGGCAGCAGCACTAGGGTCTGTACCGGCACCGCCTGGCCATCCTCCGCGAGGTCCTCTGCCTCCTCCCACCAATGTTGTTCTCGTGGATGAATTCAGCAGTGCAGGTCAAGAGTACACGGAGGAAGACTACTACAGCGAAGAAGAAGTAGACGGCAACTTCGACGACGACGAATTAGATATCGACTTTGACGTCCCACATCGAGCTCGGCCTGGAACATATCGGACGTTCGTTGGGGCTCTACCAGAGTCGACAGCACAGGTCGTCCTGAGCTATGGCGAGACGATTGCGCGGTCTCCACCTGTGACTGGGACAGTTACCAATAGTACTCATAATAACGCTAGGGAAGGTATTAGAGAGCCTTCTACTGACACTAACCTTAGCAAGAAAAGCAAAAAGAAAAAGAAAAGCAAAGGTACGGCGGAGGCTCCGTCGAGTGAGCGGGCGAGCTCCGTGCCGGCCCCGGCAGGTGCAGGGGAGATAGGGTCGGCAGAGACGGCACCGGTACGGGAGACGGGCACGCCACCTCTCACGGCGAATGTAGATTTGACAAAACGTCCTCCTCTTACCAACCCCATGCCCGCTGCACGAGTAGCAAAAGAAAATCATTTACCGCCTCCAAGCTCCCGCGCCGCGGGCAAACAGCCCATGTCCTACGCGCCTGCTAACCCTCCCAACGCCAACGCCAACAACAATAACAACAATGGCAATGGTGGGGCCCAGGGTCAACAGCCAGCGAGGACGGCTCGTGCGGCGTCCAAGGCCCCGATCCCTGCACATGCATACCCCCATAACCACCCCCATCATCATCCATCGCCTCCATCGTCCAATGCATCGGCCCCGCATAAGCCTCGTCCGCCTGCGAACTCAACCGTCCAGAATCACACCAATAACAAAGGAAATATTAATAGCAAGATCTGGAGCACGAGCTCAACAGAGGAACGGGAAAGAATCAAAGAATTCTGGCTTGGACTCGGAGAAGAGGAAAGACGGAACTTGGTAAAGATCGAGAAAGATACCGTTCTCAGGAAGATGAAAGAACAACAGAAACATAGTTGTAGTTGTGCAGTATGTGGAAGGAAGCGGTTTGTGCCATATCTCATTTTTCCAAGCTCTGGAAAAAAATTTACTGATGATCGTTTTCACCTTTCATTGATTTTTTATATCCCGATCCGCTGAAATCTTGTCGTCTGTGACCGGCCAAATCGTTGTTGATGTGCACAGGAATGCTATTGAAGAAGAGCTCGAGGTACTGTACGATGCTTATTACGAGGAGCTAGAACAGTACGCAAATTACCAGCAGCGCTATGTCTCTTCCGGCCGTACGATACCACCACCACCTGGCCCAGGGCCCTTTCCCGGCAGTGTCGAGTTGGATAAGAATGGCGTGGTCATCGGACATCATAACAAGATTTCTCACCATCCGCCGCGGACAAATAGAACGCCGGGTTTAACAAATGGTAGAAAACCTCCAAAGCACGCTGAAAGTGAGTTTGATGACGACGAAGGGGATGAGGAAGAGTTTGAGGAAGAAGAAGATTATGAAGAGGAAGACGAGGAAGAGGAGGAGGAAGAAGAGGAAGAAGATGTAGGTGACGAAGAGGAAGATGCTAAAGTTCCTGATAGACGGAATAACCCTCCCAACGCTCGTGGGCGTAAAGCTGTGAATGGTACCAAACCAAACGGACGTGATGGGCTGTTTAACTTAGGTAGCAGCCTTACCGTCACGGGCAAGTTCTTCATATTCTAATCTGTCTCAAACTCTCATCTTATGGCTTCAGGACCAGGTAACATCTTGACTGTTGCGGATGACTTGCTAAAGAATGATGGACAGAAATTTTTGGAGATGATGGAACAGTTAGCAGAACGTCGGATGCAACGCGAGGAAGAGGCTGCAGTTGATCTTGAGGACGACAGCGAAGATGAGGATGATGACGAAGGAGATGAAGACGAGGAGGAAGAGGAGGAAGAGGATGACGACGAGGATGAAGAGGAAGAAGAGGTAAGTTGGAAGTGATTTATATGTCTTTTTATGTGATGAAACATGATGACAGGTTATGACCGAGGAGCAGAAAATGGAGGAAGGTAAAAGGATGTTCTCTATTTTTGCCGCCAGGATGTTCGAGCAGCGTGTCTTGCAAGCATATCGAGAAAAAGTTGCACAGGAACGTCAGTTACAACTTCTGCGAGAGCTTGAGGACGAGGACAAGATCTCGAAGGAAAAAGAGGCTAAGAAACAAAGTCAAAACCAGAAGAAAAAGGACAAGAAGAAGTGGGTATCCATCAGTGGGTTATATGCTATATTGCTAACAAGTTTCATAGACAGCAAAAGATGGCCAAGGAGGGAGAGCGAGCTGCCAAAGCTGCAGAAAAGGCCGCTGAGGAAGCTGCTGTGAAGGCTAAACAGCTTGCAAATGAAGAGGAGCAACGTAAAAGGCGTGAGGAGGAGCGAACTCGCCGCGAGGCTGCCCGCAAAGCACAAGAAGAAGAGAAGCAAAAGAAAGAAGAAGAGCGTCGCAAGCGTCTTGCTGAAGAAAGGGAAAGAGAAGCGGAACGGGAGCGTAAGCGGAAAGAGCGCGAGGAAAAGGTGAAGCAAGAGAGACGCGAGAGGGAGGAAAAAGAGCGTAAGCTCAGGGAAGAGAGAGAGGCCAAGCTTGCTTCTGAGAAAGCTTCTCGCGAGGCAGCGAAGAAAGAGCAACAAGAAAAGGAGGAACGAGATAAGAAACTTGCAAAAGAACGAGAAGAAAAGGCCGAGAAAGAGCGTCTTGTCCAGCAGCAGCAACAGCAACAGCGTGCTGCCGCTAAAAGTGCTCGCACGCCAACGTCTCCTCGTAATGCTACTGCTTCAGGGTCTTCTCAACGTCCACCTAACAGTGGGGTGCCGAAGAAAATACTCAACAAGCCCGCATCTATTTCTTCGACGTCTGGTGGGCAGCCTCCACGTCAACAGCCACAAAGGCCGATGGTAACCACCAACTCTCAGCCCCCCACCCCCATTGCTCCTCCCGCTCCTCATATTCCTCCCACCACTCCGATCTATCCCATGAGTGCAGGAATGATGCCTCCCCCTGCGATGTCTCCTCGAATGCCGTTCGCTCCACCTCCGTTCGGTGTCTTTGGTCCCGGACCTTCTCTTTCACAGGGTCCCCCACCACCCCTCGCACCTTCGGCATTGCCCCGGACATTTGGTACTGGATCACCTTTCGAGCCAGCGTTCAGTCGCGGATTAACTCCTGCCACACCTATTGGGCCGCCATCCAAAGTGATGCATAGTCATATGGGTTCTCCTCCCATGCTAGCCCCTGGTCCGAGCAGGAGGTCGTCGATACCCGAACCAGGCCCAGGTCCTGTAGCTAGGCCTGTTTCTATTGCACCCATGGCCCCGATCGCACCTATTGCACGTCCCATTGGAGAGAATTCTACCTCAGGTTCGGGCTCTCCTAGCCGTCGTTCTCCTAGTCCGAAAGGCGTTCTTGGTTCTTCTGCACTTGCAGCAGATGATGATGAAGTCGTCCCTCCTCCTGGTCGGCGTATTGTCCCTGGCGCTGTTGGTCAGAGTTGGGGCAATACCAGTCCTCGTACTGCCATCGGTGATAACAGGGCACCTTGGGGTACTCCTGCGCCTCCAGGTTTCGGCACACCCCGTCCTCCGATAGGGAACTCTCTCTGGGGTAACGTGAGCCCGAATTCTGATTGGCATGCTCCTACCAGTTTCTATAGTGGTCCTTTTGTTAGCCATAATCCTTCACCGCCTCCCCATTCCGGTAATTGAACTGTAGTTGATTGCCCAAGTAGCAAATTAGTACATCGTATCTTGATACTTTCTTTTATTCTTTGCTTCATCCCGCAATGTTCTGACTTATGACGAGCGTGCCACTAACAAGCAAAAATACATCATAAAGATCTGACATTGGAATGGGGTGATCAGAAATTACAGTTTGCTTGAAGCAGCGGGGGCGACTCTACTACGAATAAGTTTTATAATGTACAATGGAAGAGCGCTGATCGCCACGATTACAGCAACTTTCCAGGTGAAACGAGTGGAAACGACGAACTCGAGATCTGCAGCGAGTTGTTAATCAACCTAGAACACGAGTAACAGGAACAAACTCACCAAAGTACTCGGGTAGGAAAGCAATACTAATAACGTAGAAGAACAGTGTGACCACCTCCGAAATAACCATATAAATATGCCTGGAAACAATTTAGATAAAGATAGACTAGCACATTACAATGCACATACCAAGTAGTAATCTCCAATGCAACCATGATGAGTTCGTTGATAATCAAAGCCGTGAAGGATATTGAGACAATATTCAAAAATTCCGTTTCAAAAAGAACGAGTGACATCAACATGATGGCGGCGCCTAAAGTATAATGTTCAATGAATATCGGAGAAAATAGTGGACTGGGGCTGATATCGTACCTTGATAGACACTAATCATAAGCCATTGAAAGAAAGTCTTGTACGAAAGTGCTCGACCCTGTATATATAGAGTCAGTTCACAGATGCTCACAAGAATGTGGATGACACCGACCTTTGTCAATTCCTTGTACAACTCAGGGTATAAAAGAGCGAGGTCTTCATTGACATCGCGGTCTAAAACCAATGAGAACACTGGTGCCATGGTATAAATAGTCGCGTAGCCCATCATCAACCAGCCCTGATACAGCGCTATAGGTGCAAAATAGAAGATGGCAGAAAAAACGGCTTGCATGACTGAAATTATGAGTCCACGATGGATAACAAACTGGGCTAGCTTAGCAGAGCGACGATAAGAGTTTCGCCCATGCCACATCAGCAGCTTCGTTAGGAAACTGAACTGTGTCACCGAAAAGTCAGCAGCCAACGAAGCTTGCTTTCCTTCTTTGCCCACAATGCCAACACCTAAAAGCGATGGCGGAGAAGTTTCAGGTTTATATATGTTTATGACAAAAATAAGTCACTAACCAACGTCGGCTGCTTGTATCATACTGACGTCGTTACCGCCATCGCCGATGCAGCATACTCGCTTTCGAGTATGCTTTCGGATCAGTCGGGCTACATCAGCCTTTTGTGTAGGAGAACAACGGCAAGCAACCACAGCAGACAACTTGGTGGTGATTTCAACGAACTCGTTTTTATAGAGATTAAGGCAGAGCTAACGAGGAGTCGGTGATTATAGCTAATGAAAAATTGTGATGCACTCAACTTGTAAGGATTCTCCGTCAATCACCAGACAACAATCAAGCTTTGACTGCAGAAACTCTAGTTCATCTCGAACTTGGTCCGAAGTTTTCACTAAACGGGGTGTATATGAGGAATGAAGGTCATTCGAGAATGATATGGACGTACATTTGGCCACTTCGTGAATATATTGATTTCTTGCAACCAACTTCGTTGATATCGCAATACATCTTGCTGTCTCAATTTTGTCACCTGTAAGCATCCATATCTTGATTCCGGCGTTTCGAAGGAGTTCAAGTGTAGATTTGACGTCATCCTGCAATTTATCCTCAACACCCGTCAAGCCAAGCAACTCAAGGTCGCGTTCCAAGTACCCTGAAACAATAGCCGCCATGGCTTCATTACGACCCTCGAGCTGGATACTGGCCTCGTGGTGCTGTTGTTTGTATTCGGAGTAGAGCTGAGCACTGATTCGCTTTCGCGCCATCACGAGAGTTCGCAAGCCTTCTCTAGCCATATTACCCGTCTCTTCTTCTAACCAGTCATTCCTCTGCACAATTTTAGCCATAACCACATCTGCTCCCTTCTGAAGGAACGTGATCTCGCCGGTACTTGCATCGCGTACAACAATTCCCATTCGTTTCGATTCTGATGTGAATGGGAAGATGTCTAGCACATCATACGAAAGCTTTGTTCCAGAAGGCGACTGCAGCTCAATTCGAGAACGGTCACGGAAGACAAGAGTTAGTCCAACAGACTCGGTCCACTTAACAATAGCTACTTCATCTGGTGATGATGCTTGGTATGTAATGGTGCCGTCGTCGTTAGTCACAGGCGTGACCTAAGGAAGGAAAATATTAATTATCACCTCCTATTCGCAGGTGCGCATATACAACGTACATTATGGCAGAGGGCCAGACTGAGCACGACATCCCGAAGACGCGAAGACATATCTCGGCGGCCTCGCGTCGCAAGTTGAGCCCCTGTTGCCAGCGATCCATGCCGTGTATGACCTAAGTTCATATAGTGGGAATGAGGGTACGACCGATATATGAGTGCCGTCTTCCAGTTATGCAATGATATCAATGACTTTACCATGTTCAGTATTTCCGCCAAATGCTACAGCCAATTGATGCGCGACTTCATCCATGGAATCGAACCCATACGACATCGTTCCCATATGGAGTTTTTTCATCTCCATTTCTGAGGACTTTTTCAGTCATGTGTTAAACCAGGTGAAGAGATGAAACTGACCGTTTTGAGTGAGAGTTCCCGTCTTATCACTAAGAAGATATTCTATCCGTCCTAATTCCTCGGGGAGTGTGCTCGTCCGAACGATTGTGTTGGGAATTTCATTGTCATTCATGATCTGATGAGCATAAACGGTCTTTCCCATATCCAGGTTTACACGTAAACTGTGCGTTCGTAAGTTCGTAAGGGAAATGGATCATAATGAAGTAACTGCAGCTCACCTAATGGGGATAATGGAGGAGAACAGAATCAAGAAGCGGAAGACATATATGTACCATAATCCGCGAAAACCATTCAGAGCCACAAGAATCAGCGAAAGCGCAAATGTGACCGCGCATAAGATCTGACAATGTGTTAGCGTGAATAACCCAGATAACGACATTACACTCACTTTTGCAAGCCTGTTAACTTCCAAATCCAGTAAACCAACCTTGGTTTCTGGATGGCTTGTGTTCATGACGGCTCTAGTTTCGGATCCAGTATAAATAATAAAGCCGACAGCTGAACCAGCAGCAAGAACGGTATTTGACCATAACACGTTCTCGGCGGTTAAAGGCTCGACAGTCGGAACGGGGACTACGGGTGTATCAGGAATAGGAGAAGCGGCTGATAGGGGAGGTGAATTCATCGTGAATGTGCCAATAAACGTATGTATATCCTTGATTGGAGCGTCCGCTGGTGTTATGAAGCTGTATGAGTTGCGTCTTATGCTGCAAAGAATTACATAAACCACCTACCGTATATTTCAGCATCCAAAGTTAAGAGGTCCCTCTCCAAAGGCAATTTCTGACAAGCGGGCACCGCAACTCGGAGTTTCCAATCTGTTTCTCCATCCAACTGATCGGTCCTGATGAAACAAGTACCAGAATGATCGGATGTCCTGAGTAAGACCATATCTGCAGGTACTCTTTGATTCTTCTCCAAAAGCACCAAATCGCCGACTTGAAGTGAAGATGAAGGAACAGCGCGAGTATGTGGGCCATGGTCGACCATGTCCAGCGGAGAAGTGGGAGGATGGTCGGGAGGTACAAGGATGAGGTACTTTTGTGAATTCGCCTCACGGTCTCTTAAGTTCCGCTTGTAGTCGTCGTAGGCCTCCTTTCCCATTGTGACAAACAGGACAAACGCGAGAGGTGCAATGTATGTCAAAATAAAACCTAGTACAAATAATAAGAACCGAAATATTATATTTTGGAGATGCATGTCACAAACCTATCTTCAGCGCCGGAACAAATTGAGAAAGGGCGACCAGCAGAAAGTAGAGATTAAAGAAAAACTTGAATTGTTCATAGAAAACAATGGGAAGAAAGGTGAAGGCGTTGTATTTCTGATTTCGAACAGTGTTCGGTGGAAATCGACTCTGCAGTTTATCTGGCGGTTTGGTTAGGGGATATTAACTTCAATTTGGAGTATAAATTCCACGAACCCGGCGGTCGAAAAGGTATTATTCTAGACTTATCATTCTTCGCAACACTGCGTTTACTCAAAGTTGACGAGCGCTATCCAAGGGGTTTTAGCAGAACGTCGAAATGACTATCACCATAGCTCACGCGTGAAAGTGTTTCTGGCCGCTTTCTAACCTTTATTTCAATATCCTCGTCCTCGTCTTCAGAATGACCATTTCGATCAACATTACCGAGCAAGGTCGCCTCTTCCTCTGGATCATCCGCGTATCTCTCTCTCTGCTTCCCTTTTCCATTCACACCTCTGACATTCCTCGTCGAGGCGGCTATTGCAGCTTTCACAGTTGAGCGCATTCCGGTACTAGTATCTTCAGTGTCTTCGTAGTCTCCGTCGTGTTCACTGCTGTCTAATGGAGTGTAACCCGCTCTAGACTTGCCAATTCTACCGATGGAATGAAGAGGGATATCCGACATAGACGTACTCGGACGCTTGTTCAACCGTTTTTCAAGAAAGCCAGAGTAAAACCAAGATTTAAAAGATGTCCTGGAAGAGTCTAGGAGAGAGCTAAGGCTCAAAGGAAAGCAGCGCTGCTGCGAGTACCAGTTCAAGGTATGCTGTGAACAAGTTCTACTATGATCACGCGTATCCGCGCCTGCGCCGGCCCTCAATCGGACACCGGATGTACAACATTCGGCAGACTGCTCGCTTCAGGCTCGAAAATGATATTACAATCAGCTTACAGTAGACCTCGCCGAAAAGAGGAGAAGTATATATTTTATAGTTGGAAGGGCGTAAACTAACATATAAATCTAGTGTCTAGCTCAAAGCCCAATTTCATCAGAGAACGGCAGTGCGTGTATATCACCGACAGCCACATAAGTAGGCTTCCCCTTGACGATGGAGGAAACAACCTGTAAATTGATAATCAATCATGGTTCTCGCCCAAAATATGGTGATACATTACCTTGGAGAAAGCAGCTGCGTCTACTTTGTCCAGTGCCAAAATAGTGGATTCGATGGAGGTCTCAGAGCCGGAGAAAATCTGCAGAAACATCAGCTCTCTATGCACAACACAGAGAAGGTGAACCATACCTTTGCAGCCAAGGTGTTTACGATACCCTCTCTACCATCCAGGGCACTAGCAGCGCTGAACTTGGCTTTTGCTATAGCCGTCTGCAGCTCGTCGCCCTTCACGCCAGCCGACTCTTTGAGTGCTTTTGTTGCAACTGTTGCAGCCTCTTTAACGCCCTGGGCAGTCGAACCTTGAACTAGAAGACCAAAGAGCGTTGCATCCGAGTATGGCAGAAGCACAGTTTGAACGGATGTTCCTGCAGGGATACTAGTGGAAATGGGTGAAAGACCCTGAGACCACTTCACCGAGGGCTGAGGCGACAGATAGGCAGACAGCACAGAAAGTGCAGGGTCAGCTGGGCCAGTTGTACCAAAGCCAATAAAGACCGTCTGAAGGCCGCCGTGCGATTGTATGCGTGTCTCGCCACCAAAGTAAGACGATGGAGAAGTAGCAGGAGCTACGGAGGACGCGGCAGACGCAAGGGATTTTTCAACCAGCTTGGCAAGCGTCGACTGGTCGATGCCTGTACCGACCACAGCAATGTTGCCCTTGCTGAATACTGACGAAGCATATGACTTGATTTCCTCGGTGGTAATGGCGTGGTGTGGTGAAGCAAAAATTGACGAACCAAGCCCGGAACGGAAGGCAAGTGCATGAGCGGCCTCGACAGCGAGCGTTGCAGAGTCCGAGGAAGCAGCTTGGCTCTCAGCCTCGACCACTGGGACAACGTATTCGTCGTACTCATGACGAAGGTATTTTCCAGAAGTAATGAATGATGAAATGAGGTCCACGAAGAAGGGCCTGTAAAATGTCGGTTCAGGGATGGCAATGTTGGTAGCACCCATGTTACAGTTACACTCACTCGTCACCTCGCAAAAACTCTGCAGTCAAAGCCAGGTGCTCCCGAGACAAGCTCGAAGAAAGAACACCACCGTAAAGTTCGCTCTCTCGGACTGTTCCTAAAGCCGATCGTTTGGCAGTGCTCTAAAGTGTAGTTTTGGATGAAAAGTTGAAAGATAAAGTGTGTATGCAAACAAATACCTTGAAAGCAAAGTTTTTCAGTGCATGAGCAACACCAGGTTTAGTCTCATATCTGCTTCCAGCTTTGATGAGGAACGTGACGGCCGAGGTGGGTTGTCCGTTGTCTACCGCCGCAACCTTCACGCCAGCGGTGTCAACGACGGTAGCAAAGTTGCGCGCTATACGCGACGCATTGCGTGCGGCCGACGCTCTTGCAGCAAGCATCGAGATACTTTGTAGAAAAGGACGTGTCTGGTCTGCTCAAAAGCTTTGCGCTGTTTGCGGTACAGCTCGGTCGGAGTTGGTTCGCTGGCGGTAGACTCCGTTTTTATCCGACTCACTTACCCCCGCATATGATAAGTATCGAACGAGGCTGTAGGACAGCAGTACGACTATATATTTTTTGTTAACAACAACAATGTCATTCGATAGCATTGCAAAACAGTTACAACAAGCGGCAAAATGCCTTACACAAGATCAACAACGAGAACACTGGGACAGCAAGAAAAAAGAGCATAGCAAGAAAAGCAAGAAGATAACCAAGAAAACAAGTTTGCATAATTTTGTAGCGACCCTAATCTATTCTTTTCACACCTTCGTAGCCCACACAGTGTGGTAGACACTGACCATCCCACGCACGGTGTTCATGTCGTTCAGAAACCTACCAACCACGTCCTCCAGTTCCCACTCAAGCATCCCCACATCGCGGAGCATGGGCTTGAGACTATCTGCGAAAATTTCCATCGCAGCCTTATAAGTCCTACCCACGCTCTGCATACCCGGGTCTTCATGCCAGTCACCAATCGGGATAAAGTGCTCCTGGACAGTGATGTCCTCAAACAACCCGGATTCATGAATCCATTGAGGGATGTCGGAGGTGATTTCACGTAATTGACGGTAGCGAGCGAGCCTATCGTTGATGACACGAAAGAAATTCCCCGCCCCAGGTGCATAGGCGGAAGTGTGAAGTCGAGAGTTTGGAGCGTATTTGACATAGCGACCAACTTCACCTGAGAAGAAAAGGCCGCCTGGGCGCAAGACCCTCGCAACTTCTCTCAACATGGCCGGATAGTCCACGACCTGAAAACACATATCAGGTACATGCACGAGGGCGTGATACAATAGACTAACCGCCAACGACACACTGCGTGCGTGGACGAAATCCATAGTATTGTCGTGCCATCGCAACAAGCGATTAACGTCTGCCATTTCAAAATGCACATTTGCAGGCGGCTCTCTCGTTGCGATTGGGACTGGAACAGTTTGTGTTGAGTCTCAGTGTGTAAACAAGTAAATACAGACTATACCAATATCCACGCCATGAAATCTGACGTGTGTAAATTCGCTTGCCATATCCATTACCCTACGTAAAGCGCATCCTAAGTCACGCTCGAAAAGTCATTGATTGAGTATCGGATGATCAGACTTACCATTTGCCTGTTCCTGTGCACAAATCGAGCACGCGTCTGTGCATCCCCGGTGTAGGGGTCAAGATCTGGGCAAGTGGGACAACATAATTCGCATTGAGCAGCTGGCACAATGCGTCATGTTGAAAGTTGAGCCTCTAAAAGGGCAAGCATACGCGTCAGTGTCGATAACCTGGGGACAACGCCATTTGAACGCGACGTACTTGCTGTTCAGGCCCATCTACGGGCAATGGATAAGGCAAGCCACCATGAGAATGGAAGAGTCGGCCATCCCGTTCATCGAAATAACCCTCAAACTCGTGAGGTTGAATTTCAGTGAGAACGGAGGATGTATCCGAAGCAGCGTCCGAGTCATCAATGTCTACATGATTCCCGTTTGTTACTGTAGCGAAAACCTGATTGTCCGGCTCGTCGTCTGAATCCTGAGCGGCTTGTCGAGACGGGTCTATGGCCATGACAAAGAAAAAGCGAAGGGAAATGGGGGAGTCAGGACGACACCCGCCTGAAGAGGAAGGGAGATGAGAAGAGAGCTAAATCGGACACAGCAATCCCTGAATTTTATACCGACAGTAAACTCAGCGAAACAGTAGAAGCTGGACACGAGGACAAGCGGGCTTTTGGAATGGTAGTTCAGATGGGAATGATCCACGGCAACGTGTCGGTAGTGAGGTCCCCAGAGGGAGACCAAGCAAGGGTGGGTGCGGGTGGATGATATATAAAAAATGACAAAACAAGGCTAGATGATTTGAGGACGAGAATTTGAATTTATGTTGCGGGTTTCAGGTGGACTGTTCGAGGAATGAATGATTAATGTGGAGGGCATGTTCAGCATCGATGGCGGACAGGTGATGGAGTCCTGATCAGGAACGGATGGAGAAGAATAACCCAATGAAGTGCAAGGGCTGGGGGAAAGCCGACATTTACGTGATGGGACCAGAATAAAGAGCGGGCAGACAAATGAAGACAAAAAAACGAACCGAAGGTCCTGAACCAAGTTCGACGTTTTTGATGCGGCGGTTGCACTATCTGAAATCTCTTGCTATCGGCATCTGATCCACCAATAGACCAGGATTCTACCTCTGGGATCAATAAAAAAGACGCCTATGTGACTGGGTACGGGTTAATTCTGTCTGCCTTCTTACGGCGTGTTCTTCGCGCGGTACCGCTAATCCTGAGTAATTCTCAGGTACTATGGATGTGACATATTTTTGACACACTTGTCAGCCAACAAACGATTCACTGGCGGCAGCGGAAGCAAATTGGCTTCCCTCTTCTGTGCAGGCTGATTGCTGAAGAGCCGTTGTTTCTTCGCATTACGTAGATCCCTGCAGGGACACTCAATCTCAGCACACGAGCAAGATAAACGACACGCACCAGACGTTAGATCTCTGACACGTTGACTGTGAGTAGCCGTTGCAGCACTATGGGGATCCCTGCCAAATGTAGATGCGCTAAGATGCGAACAAGTTAGCACTTTGATCGTTTCTATGAATGCCATCCTCTCTTTCATAATAATTACGCTTACTTACAGGTTTGGTGCTGTCTAATTGCAGCCTGTTAGGCTGACGCTGACTGGTGTAGGTCCCTGTAATATTCAGCGACGAGAGCACCGTCTGCTCGCCTCGCGTTTCTACAGCCAATGTTTCACGCGACTGGCTAGCATCACGTGTTTCGTACATTTTTTATTGTGCCCCTATCGCCATCAAATAATGTGAGACGCGTCTTGCTCTGACTCCGACCTCCCAATCTCATTTATAAAGAGCAACGTGTAGCATACTGTGGGGAACGCGTCCCCCTTCTTTTTCTCAGCTCTACACCACCATGTCCGACTTGGACGACTTCTATGCCGAACAAGAGAGAAGGATGAATCTTCCAGATGAACATATCGATGATTATCTTCGCCGTCTCAGATATCATAAGAAAAGGTAAAGTAACGACATGATACGTTTCTTTGTTTCCTCTCAGCCTGAATCCAATGTGCAGTGGGACTCACGCCCGCGCCAGTGTCTACACGCCTGTCATAGATAAGAAGATCAATGAACACCAGCAAAATTATACCCAGCGCGAGGATGATCATACACGCCACAATTCTGGACTTCTGGTAGCAGATACTAACATGGTCACCGCATCGAGAATCACAGAACCTTCCCCTTCTTCTGGAAAGTACGACGGCACGTTCCTTCGAAAACCACATATATTCTGACCTTGGCGTTCACAGCCTCAAGCGCAAGATGCTTCAGCCGAGTCAAATTAAGGTGTCTCTCGAAAAGAGGCTGAAACATAAACACGAGCCAACTCTTGAAAACGTTTTGGTGGATCCCAGTATACAGCCTGCTGTTATCTCGCGTAATGAAACTTCCGAGTATGTCCCGTTACATTCGTCTACTGTTAATGAGCACTTTGATAAAAATGGGTCAAGACGCGGAACAGTGATGAACATTCCTGGAACGGATTCCGTCTGGCACTCGGTCTCCAAAAAGGATGATAACCAAACATTGCACGCTGGGGTCTCCGGCCAGAAGCCGGATGCGCGAAATCGGCATATATTTTCTGTTAGCAATCTGGAACATGTTGCCGCCCATGTAAAGGATATCGATTCGAATGATCAATGTGCTCAGAGTGCAGAGTCACCTCCTGCGACAGTCAAGGAAACCGATGTCATCAAGTCTGTAGCGAAGTCTAAAAGTGGCAGTTACGATCACGGTGAGGGTTCTGGAAAAGGGATAGTCAAATCTGTCGCGAACGCGACGACCGTCCGCAGTCCAGCGCCTATCTTGGGTCAGGTACTCCAGAGACCTCAGCCTGAGGTACAGGGTGTATCTGTTATCTCTGATCACCGTCTTCCAGCTGATGAAGGCGGCAAGGCCATCAAAGCGCCAACGACAAACCTAGCTATTCTGACAGCTGATGCTACCCACGGTCTCAGCGAGGCTCCTTCGTTTTCCTTCGTTCCTCCGTCGTCTTCTCATAGTAGAGAAGTTAGCACCAAAAAAATTACTCATGCTGACACCATAGCAGACTTTCCGGTAGGACGGCCGAGCTTTGCACCTAACGCGACTTCAACGCCGCTAGTACCCCCCAGATTATCGAGATCACGCTTTCCGCCACAGGCCACTTTAAAACCTACTCATGAAGGGTCGAGTACTAGTGACCAATATCCAAAGCCTAACTCCCACAAAAGGGTGACGAAAGCAAGCACCGTTCCCAATGCAAGCTATATAACCACTCCTGGGACCTCGTCTTCGGATGGCCTCAGTCGCGTATCATCTGTATCCGATGTGTCTGAACTATCTTCTTCTCCTTCCATCCTCGCGAGCGATGAGAAGATGAAGTCTGTTGGCAGGAGCACATGCAAAGCCTCTTCCACATCAGTCGTCAAGTCCAAGGTTATCAAGCAGTCAAAGAAGAAGGAGAAGCCTCCCTTGATGACACCCCTAGAATATGCGCAGAAGTTACAATCAAAACTTGACTTGCCGAACGTGCGCAAAACGAATTACCTCCGTGGAAAGCGTATTTTTTACGTGGGCGGTGATATGCAATACGCCAGCACGAAGACAAGGGGGCGTATGGATTACGTGGGTAATCATCTCTTTCATATCACTTTTTCAGTGTTCTCGGGGTACCATACCCCATGTATTTCTGTGATTGGTTTCAATTTGATCTTCATTGCGATGATTGGCTCTCGTAACCTTTTCTTTTCTGGGCGTGTACTCATTATTGTATCTTTTTACGGCATATCAGTGGTATTGACGCTCTCAGCGGTCTTGTTCATTTCCGCTGATCTTCTCCCGCAGATTGTTAAGCACGGGGGAACACTTTTACCCTTGTATAACCCGGAAGAAGTCACACATATCGTTACAGATGCCAATACTCGACCGACTCTGCGAGCTCTTGGGCTCAAATCACTGACAGGAATCCCGGATCACATCCCTACCGTCAAATGGAGCTGGGTGATCTCTGGGTTGGGTCGCTTAGGTATCCACAAAGCGAGTGGGAATACGAGCAAGGACAAGGGCAAAGGTAAAGCGATCGAGACAGCGGTGGAGAATGAAGTCGCGGAAGAAGTGCAAATGGACTACGAATTCTTGCATGCTGCATTCCCGGATCGTATAGATGCTGGCAGGAGTTGGCAAAGACTCACAAGTGGCAGCGAGATGGGAAAGCAAGCTCTGAAAAAGCTCCAAGTAAAGGGGAAACACCCAGACAACGGTAAAGGCAAAGATGCGGATCAGTTAGTGGGCGCTGGCGCTCAGATTGATAATAGCGATCTTAGTCGAATCTCGTAAGTCGAGTTGGTCACTGTTGCCGTCCATAAACTCAATTTATAGCTTTGATCTTGATCTCTAGCGATTTCACACAGGATCTCAAGTCCAGCCATCCTCAGGGCCCGCTCGAAATACTTCCCGCACCGCCTTTAAATATATCGACATCTGCCAAATGCAATGGCTCTGGCAACGCAGAAGCTACTACTTCGACGGACAGGCGCCCTGCGGATGATAAAAAGGATCCTCTAGCTGAGTTTTATCCTCAGGCGAAAGCGGAGCGTGATGCTGCTGTATGTAGCCTTGTCTGTGGCGTCAGTAAACTCAAACAATAACACACCTATACTTTAGTGGCGATATGAAGATTCGGACATAGAAGACGACTGTGATGAAATATTTCCTCCCGTAGAAAATGTTCGTGTCAAAAAAGTAAGCAATTCTGTACATATATATTACGAGCTGAGAGATAGAGTTTCCTTAGGGTTTTACGTGCGATAAGAAAGAGGTTCAGCGAACTGAATGCGCCAATCAAGATATCATACACAAGGTGAGTTTTTTTTTATTCAGACAAGAGGACGCATTCTAGACCATGCTTACGTTTTCATTCGCGTAGCTGCAGGAACTTATGGAACTGCACAAGTCGAAAGCCTCCGATGATGACCACTGGAGAGTCATCGGATACGCCAAATGTTAGTCAAATAGTTTAAAGTTCACTTCCCCCGTCGCCCCCACGTATTGAACTTTGTCTTACTTTATTGCAGGTATCAGAGCACTAAGAAATTATCCTCGGAGAATTAAATCTCTAAATGAAGCGCGGGCTATCAGAGGTGTTGGAGAGAAAACAGCACTGAAGGTAGGCGCCACTATACGGTCGAGATCCCAGAATAATCAATTTTGCATTTTCAGATCATGGAAATTATAAAGACGGGAGATTTGCGTCGTATCGAATACGAAAGAACGGAGGACATAGAGGCTACAACCATTTTTCAAGGGATATATGGTGTCGGCATGTCCTGTTTCCTCACTAAATGAAACTTTTTCCTGATTGCAATCACAGGTCGACAAATAGCACTCATGTGGTACGCCAATGGCTGCCGCACACTAGATGATATCAAAGCGCGAAAAGGTGGAATAAAAGTATCGTCTGTGCAAGATATTGGTATACAGTTCTATGACGGTGAGATTCCCAGTATATCAGTGTGAATTCTGTTTGTTCATGTATTTTATGACAGATATCAATGCGAGGATGCCCAGGGCTGAAGCTCAGCAGATCTTTACTCTCGTCAAACAGCAAGGTAAATATATCACGTCCAAAAACAGCTCACATAGCTCACGGGGAATTTTTGCAAAGCACTCGCATTGGACCCGAGACTTTTCATCGAGATCATGGGGAGCTTCAGGAGGTGAGTTGGCCCGGGCGCCTTAAGCACGCCATATCAGCCGCTGATGAATTGCTGTATCTATTTAATAGGGGCAAGGCTGATTGCGGAGATATCGACATTCTACTGACACGTCCCGTTGATGATGGGAAGACGCATTCTGGCAAGCTCAATGATTTCACACGTCCCCTTTTATTCTTAGCTAAGCCACGTTGACAGGCCTTCTCCTTAATCTACTTTCGTCCCTTCATGCTGCTGATATATTGACTGAGGACCTTTCTTTACCTGATGACTTCTCTTCTTTGGAATTGTCATATCGTGGGCTCTGCCATCTCCCTGAAGAGGGGTCAAGACGGAGAAGAATCGATATCCTTTGTGTGCCTTGGGAGAGGAGAGGCGCAGCTTTACTGTACTTTACGGTATGTTTTAATGCATGACACTCGCAATATACTATCGTGAGTGACACTGACATTACTGAACTCAGGGTGACGACATTGTGCGTACATGAAAGTTGATCATAATTCGAAACCATCGTCTCAACGCTTAATTTTCCAGTTCAATCGTGCCATCAGGTTGAAGGCAAACGTTCTGGGATACTCATTAAATCAGCGTGGTCTTTACCATGGAGTTGTACGCGATCCACGGGACCGACGCATCAAAGTATGCGAGGGTTAGTTATTGTTATGTCTTACCCGACGGAACTTTCTGAGAATTATCTCATTGTAGGAACTATCATAGCATCCGAGACAGAAGAAGAGATATTTAAGATATTAGGTCAGTGGTTCTCCACGTTTCTAGTATGCCGATGGTACAATTTTCTTCTTAGGTGTACCTTGGCAGGAGCCTCATGAGCGTGTACGAGGATGAGCTGCAACCCCTTGCGTTCTCTAATATTTGTAACTCGAAGCTTGGCATGGAGTATTATGTAGTATTAAAGAGCGCATTGTCGCCCTCTCAAGACGATTGCCGTCAGGTTCTGTATAAGCATTATTAATTACCATGTCTGAAATTGAGTTTATGTACTCAACTAGGATCCGTAGAACATATGAGGTTGTTCAATTAAAACCGGACCGACGCAGCAGATTTTGTGGTCGATCTTATCGTGGGGTGACAGGTTACAGTCATATGTAGTCAGAGGGCAAGGACCATCCCATCAGACCCGTTACTCTGGTGGGATCAAACTTTAGATTAATCAAGCTAGTATACTGCTCTGAAAACATCAATGACAAATTACAATACACAATTTGGCATATGCGTGACTCTTAGAGAGTAAGGTTACGCTCTGAAATACGGGCCCCGATGGAAGTATCTCGGTAGTGGCACAATGCAACACGGGAGCATGTGTTATAGCAGTCAAGCTAACCAGCCACGTACGAGATTGTTAGTGTTGGCTCAACCATGTGATATACTTCCGTAGGAGGTTTTGCGTGAGCGGTCCACAGTCAAGCTCGGGGCAGATGCGGAGCGACTCTGTAACATCCAGATTGACCCAAGACGATCTCGCCGCCGCATGGTTCGCATAAAATTGCATGAGCTGAACTGCCGGTATATCCATTGACGCCAAACCGGTAGAACCGGCTTGTTCCACAGCAGCCAGCCACTCCTGCATCGATACAGCCTGGATTGGTTCATCCATTGTGTTGGCATAAAGCTTCAGTACGTCAGTCCAAGGGGTTGCTGTGGGATTCTCGACATGATAGTAAACTGGGGATGAAGTTTGGCGACAGAGAGACAGCCGCACAACTGCCTGAGAGGCTATATCTGTTGGTAGCCAACGTGTATCCTATGGCGTTACAAAGGACGTTAGAGTGGTACCGAGAAAGAAAAATGGGCGCCTCACAGGAAATTCATTTGGTACAAGGTTGAGCTTGTGGCTAGATGTAAATAGAATCGGAATGTACTCAGATGGTGTCCAGAAACCGTTGACCGTAGACCCCGAGAGCTGTCCTGCTCGAATGACGGTTGCATTTAGCCCACTGCGGTGACACGCCTCATCGATGATCCTTTCTGCTACATATTTTGCCTCCGCATAACCCTGATTCCCAGGCAAAGAATGGTCCTTGAACTCCCTTTCCGGTACAGATAACGATTCAGAAAAATGGGAAACGGCCCCAATAGATGAGATAAAAATGTATTGAGGAGGAATTAGTCTAGTTGAGGATAATGCCAAATCGATTAGATGCCGCACGCCTGCCACATGTTCTCGTTTAAAACTTTCAAGTGTCAGATTGAAATTGAGATGCCAGGCAACGTGAATGATGTGTGTCAACTGTGAACGAAGCTACATAATAGACACGGGTATCATGAGTCATTGTTCTAACACGAAAGTGGACTTTCCTACCTCGGTCAATGCATCTTGAGATAGCCCCAGGGTTGGGGAGGACAAATCCACTTGCAAAAATTCTAGCTTGCTCCTTTGTTGAACTAGTAAGTCAACAGGAATGCCTCGGTCGACGAAAGACTGCATCTGCCGCTCGAAAGCCATTTCTGATTGGCCGCGATGAAAGGAGTAGACTTTTTTGATATCACTACGGAGCAGAAGTTCTCGAAGGGAATAACACCCAAGGCTCCCCGTTGCTCCAGATATAGCAACGGTATGACCTCCAGGTTCATCGTCGACATCAGTCACCGGGCGCGATAATTGAGGAAGTCCATTAGTAAACTTCTCCAACGAAGAGCCAATCCGAAGGGCCTTATCCTGAGCTAATTGTGGTGAGTATGCTGCACTCGTTAAACCATCATTTAAGAAACCAGAAATACGAGATATCGTAGGATGCATATAGACGATGTTGTAAGGAAGCGAAGGTATGTGTAGCTGAGGGCTTGTGAGTAATGCCGAGCGAATCTGAAAGGCGTGTAGCGAATCGAGACCTATTGCAAAAGTTCTGATGATCGTTGTTATCACTACAGATACAATACTCACCACAATCAAAAAAGTTATCATCGTCCACCAGGGTACGTTGCGCAACCTCGTGAACCACGCGACGAACAACCTCCAGGAAGTCGGAACGACTTTGCAAAGCATTGTCTCCAGACACTGTGGAACTGTTGCCTTCCAGAGATTCATATGCAGTCTCTATGTCCTTGACGTAAATCTGGATGGTTTCTTTTGTGCGAACAGTTCCTTTGTCAGTGAGCATAAATGGCCTCTTCGCATCAGCTATTATCACCATTTGGCGAAGGAGGCGGGAGTGCCGAGGAATGATAGTATTGACATGATCGATTGTCTTCCAGATGGAGTCTAGAAAACCCTCTCTGTCGGTAGTATTTGATACAGAAAAAGGATCTGGGTTCAGTATGATTCCATTGAAGGGTTTCCCTGCTCCAAACACAACGGCGTGCATGATCCTAGAATCCTGAAGTAGAAGGGATTCTGCGCATTGGAATTTGCCTCAATCAGCCGCAATATACTTATAGATGAAGGCTATACCGATTTGTTTATTGTCTGTCTTCTCGCCATTACTCAAGACGGTCTATAAACAAATTTTAATATTCCCCCAGCCTCAATCTGGAAGATCAACATACCACGTCGTCTTTCCTCCCCATGTGTTTCCAAAGCCCTGGAAATCTTGGGTATTTTAAATATTTAACACAAGTGAGCTAAACATACCTGCTTTGGCGGGATGCGGCATCCACAAATCATTAGACGAAAAACCAACTGGATTGCTGTGGTTGAGAACAGCTGGGCTATCTTTCGAACTAGGCTTTGAAATGAAACAAACATGGGTGAGTGTACAAGTTCGTCGAACATGTGCCAACAAATATGCGTACGGAAACAATTAATTCCCTGACAGGTGAATCGTCCACAGGCAGCAGATGGAGTGTGTAGTGATCTGGTTGGAAGCGAATGTAAGACCAGTCTGCCAGAAGATCATCGGAAGGCAAGTCCAGCACACTAAGTAAGCTGGTCTCAGACCTTATATGCGCAAACTTTAACCTAGCACATGACTGGAATCAGCTCTATAGTGAATTACTTACGATCCATACGAGTTGGCCAGTAATACTCCTTTTGTCACCAACGTTTTCGCGGCTTGCGGGTTCATTGGAGCTCCACCATAGAATACCCTTTTGGCTGACAGTAGGGGTGTTAAGTCAGCTTCTGGAGAGTTGGCGATCTCCTCCAAGACAGAAGGGGCTAGGAAAGTGATCGCCCCTGGAAGACGCTTCAGGTGCCGAAGGAGAGCCTGTCCATTGAGCGGTCCACTCATTGTTACAAACGTGGGTACCACACCGGATCCAATGGGCCATCGCGTGAAGGCATACAGGCCCATACCCTGTCAGCACAATAAATGCAGATAGCTCCAGCACAGGTACACCTATAGTAACTTACATGGAATAGAGGAAGGGGAGCATACACAGATGATCCAGCGTATTTTTCAGCTGTCCTTACTTGAATGCCTGCTACAAAGCGTCTGTGGCTGGTAGGAATCAGCTTGGGGTGACCTACATGATGTGCAAAGTAAATAAGTAACTGTAGTCCAAAAAATATAGCGGAAGTACGATTTGTTACCTTGAGAACCACTAGTATGAGTGTAGAATGCGACACAATCGAGGTCACTTTCATCAGTTCCACTCTTTTCTGAAGACACTGCAACGTGATCGACCTGCTTGCTCTCTGAACTTGAGTCCATTTCGAGCAGGATCAGCCCATCAATGGTATCCTGCATCTTTATGCCCGTTTCATGATGCAGTTTGTCAGTGATCAGAGCAGAAGCACCACCAACACGAAGGAGATGTTCGATGGCCTCCGTACTGTTGCGCGGGGACAGGAGGAGAGGCTTCAGACCAAACCAACCCGATATGGCGAGCATTATCAATATACACAGATCTGAACTTCAAACAAAGAAAGACAAACCGTCCATCCGAGAAGCCAGAGTGCTACGAGAAATGTATAGTACCGATGACCACTACCTGCCAAGAGACCAATCACCTTTTCCGGTAAAAGCGGGCGCGTATAGTCATACACGATGAGCTGTGAGGCAAGATGTTGAGATATATGCTGTGCTTCGCTCAAAAGTTGGCCCCAGGTGACATTTTGGAGTAGAGTATCATCTTCGTCGCCTTTCATTAGACGCGCAAAGAGGCGATCTGGGTACTTGGAACCGAGCTGTCGATAGACTTGAGGGATCGTGGTATTCGCGAGATCCAGAGGCTCTGACGGATGCACGGACGGCAGCAGCGTGTCTGCCATACTGGTCGAAAAAGAGGAGGTTGGAAAGGCCGTAAAGGAAGATAAGGGATAAAGAATATCGACTAATACCTTAAGCTCGTGATGAACTGCTGAACTTGCTACCTTATTAGTATACGCATAGCATCAACTGGGCGCTCCCACAAACAGGCTACTATTGTCGAATAGGCCACGATGCCGATGCCATGGCGCCGCATTATAATTTGGTCAGAGAATTCCGCGATCATGATAATAGATTATCTTTCTCTCTTTAATTATGCAAGACATTTGAGCAGGGATTGAGGCATAGAATCGGGCCGGGATTCACCAAATACCTGCCAAACGTGCATAGGCCTGTGATTACTGTATATATCTCGAGCGTTAGAGTCATTGTATGGAATACAACATCAACGATGACTTGAATAAGTTCAAGAACGGCAAGGGAGATATGATGTTGGTTTCGGTCCTGAAGTGAGCACAGTCGTAGCTCGGACAACTCAGTTGGTGTGACTCGAACATACATAAGTAACGCTAGTCACATATTGTGACGAAACTCGTTTGAAACCCCGCGACTTCCAGCGCTACCAACATTGACCCTCATCTAACCAATACCATTAGCTGAGGTACCCTAGTAAGTCATTTAGCAGATCAATATCTTGGGTGAGTTAATATTTTGAGGAAATGCTGTTATTGGAAAGACCGCCGACATCAGTGGCTTTTTTGCTCATGGAGTGACTTTTGCCAACAACGCACACACTGGGTCAATACGTGAAACATTGTAGATGGCACTCGGTTTGAATAACAACGGTGCAGCCAGTTAGGATGGGTTGCCTACAACTTACTAGATCCTAGGGTTGCAGACTTGAATACTATCAGCTATCCTATCGATCATTCAAACTCGTACTCTTTCAGTGACCGTCACGGTTTTCCCGTGATTGAGGATCAAAGTTATTGTTATTCTCGTGAGTAGAGCCTAGTCATCACTATTCTGTTCATCACGGACTTAATCAGTTCTATGCACCACAAAAGATGGATTACCATGCCATCGCGAAGATAAAACTTGATGCTTTCTCTTCCCTAGAAGGACTACTCAAATTGGGCTAATACAACAGCTGTCAGTTTAAAAGTCCCATTCTGTGAAGTCGCCGTTAATGTAAACTGCCGGTGGCCGTGGAACTGGTGCAATCTTAAGGTTATCATTAATATATGATGCTGAAACCGAAAGCTACAGGTATTCCTGATATTTAAAAGTACCAGTACTTGAATCTAGGCTTTCCGACACACTATGAAGGCACGTGACTGTCAGTAGATAAAGCTCCGCGACGGAATTTTGACGTTTTGATGGAGTGTCTACAGAAGCAAAAATTATTGACAGGTTGTAAGCACAGGATAGCCTGCGCTTTAGCTTGCCATGCCTGAGGCTGACCATATCTCTTAACGCTCAACTGGAAGTACTACAATTCGAACTAACGATGCTCCACATAGCACCCGTTGGCCCCACACCCTTATCGCGAATTCCACGCCACAGGTATACTAAAGTTTTCTTGGGGCAATTACGTGTTGGTAGTGCTGTAAGTGTCTTGATACATTGCCGCATCATCTCGAAGTTTGTCTCCTCGCTAGTTTCACCTCGCGACCGACGACAAAAAACCAAAACAATAACTTCACTCGTCAATCGAGAGCTTGCCTTGCCATAAGTATAATGTCAATGCAGAGCATTTTGTGTTCTGAAAAACGAGTGAAACCGAGATGATGTAGTAAATGATGTTTAACGAAGTCTTCTGACTCGGCTTCTGGCGGGGAAGGAGGTGATCGTGCCACAAGTGAGCTAGTACGCGTCGGGATATTACTAAATACAGCATAACACATAAGTAAAAGGGAAGCGCTTCTCCCTAGGCCTCTCTCTCCCCGGCATGCGATTCATTTAATATCCACTTTTAAATTCCTACTGCCTCTCCTTATCATATCTCACCATCCTTCATGCTTGTCGCTCGTGCGTGAGCGCTATCTCATCCAGCTTCCAACTTCACGCCCTTGTCTCGAGATGAATAACACCCTCGAAATACCATCTGATATCGCCTTACTGTAGGTCCTCATGTGTGCTCCACGGTGCGGTTTTCGCTGATTTTCATCCTCGGTTCAGCAACGGACCCATAGTGAGTCGTTGGAACTACAGGGAAAGATAGTTGCAAATTACTCAAAACGCAATGTCTTAGCTACTTGGATTTTTCTTTAACTGGGCGCTCGTCGGTGCATTAACGATTCAAGTCTGTCAGTCAACTTGTCTTCCTTTTATTTATTTTATTTTTAGCAGGGCTGATTGGCGTCCTAGTCTTATACCACATACACTATCCCAATGATAGCAAGAAAATCAAATATCTAGGTGATCCTTCATAGCATCGTGCAACACCCAAGTCTGGATATTAATATTCCACCAGTATACGGTCTTTATCTAACAGAATGGGTCCAAACAATACTCATGACCAATGATGCGTTTCAATGGTTTGTGTTTGGTTATGGTCACCCCAATACACTCGACAACTACTATACATCTTGGTTCAACGTGCCGGTATTGACGGGAATCATATCCATGGTCGTTCAACTCTTCTTTAGCTGGCGCGTCTGGATACTGGCGAGAAAATATTTAATACCATGTACTATCGCCTTTGTCAGTCCCAACAAGAAAAAACCTCTTTTCACTCCACCGCTCACGTGATCTTTTAGATTGCTCTTACTCAGGGTTGCGCTGGAGTGGCAAGCGGGATACAGGTCAGTCTTGACTACATGATGCTCCTGCGTGGTCACTGAGATATCACTTGTAAAGTTGCGCGAACTACCAAATTTTCTAGCGCTTTCAACTCTCTCACCTGCAGTCTCGGTGAGCCTGGTTTAGACGCTTCTCGTATCATATCTTGATCTTTTGCTATGAAGGTATGGCATGCAGGCAGTGCTACTGCGGATATCCTGATCGCAGTGTCCATGACCTATCTGGTAAGGCTTCCAACAAGTTCAATGGAGGCAACACCGTATATATACTGAGAGAGATCATCAGTTGCTCAAAAGAAAGAGTACGCACGACGGAACAAATTACGTCGTTTTGCGGCTCATTCAGCTGACTGTCGAAACGGGTTCAATCACAGGTGAGCTTTTTCACAGGCTGTGTGGGGACATCATTGGTATTCATCCACATCACCAGCTGTGGCTTCGATCCTGGATCTCGTACTCTTTCTGGTGTTTCCCGTGTGTTTCAACAATTATCCTCTCATCATTTATATTCTGACCTCATTATACCAGAACACCAACCTCCATATGTGCGCGTAAGTCTTCCAGAAAATTTGTCCAACTAATTAATGTATGTTGACCATTTATCTGCCTTCGAATAGAGCAATCATGCTAGGGAAATTGTAAGAATTTTCGAACGTTTCGTACTGAACAAACCTTGAGAAATCATTAACTACAGATATACCAACTCTCTCGTCGTAGGGCTCAATAACCGCTTCTATGCTCAACGGCACCACGATCGGCGCGATACCACGTCTACGCGCGTTCAGTTCGAGCAGAACGGGAACCTTAGTTCGCTCTCGTCTTCCTCAAATGCTAACACGACGAACAGCATGTCGTCGGATGCGTACAAATTGGCGGTCTTGCCTGACGTAGATACCGGTGCTAGCTCAAGCATGCTGAAGAGCATTGCCCTTGATTCAGAGGAACTGTGCCCTTTGCCTTAGTGTTGCGTAAGTCTATATCCTTACAATGCATTGCATTCGTATCGCTCAATGTGCTAAATGTAATAAGTTATCCTGAACAGACTCATTTAGCACGTTCTGGCCGGCCTATTCGAAACTCGGCTGGACAAACGACATATATAGTCTGCCTGCCATCTATCGTCGAGCTACTCGCTCGCTGTTCCTACGAGAGCTGTTCATACGACCTCACTGTACAGAGACTGCCGGCTTATATCGACAGGCCAAGCCGAGAACGGGAACGACAGGCCACGGTGTTTACAGTGGTAGGCCGATTTTGGGATGACTATATGCCCTATGTACATGGAGGACAGATCATCTGTAAAAGCTCTATCGTGATATCTGGGTGATAATTATGTACCGTTATTTACCAGATATAATTTTTTTTGTAAATCTCCAATTGAGCCTCGTAATTTCGCAAGTGGCATCGAGTTGTCTCACGTCCGAGTCGACGCTCAACTTCTCCACAACCATCCATCCGTGACAATGTCCATGATATGCGGTAGCTATACATACACGAGTAGAAGTATTTGTCTCCAGGTGTGTGATTTGTGAAATGAATACCTGATTCTAGTGATGCTTGAGCCAAGGATCACTCCTTTACCCTTTATCACAGACTGATCCAACGATACTGGTGTAGGTAGTTTTAGCCGGCGATTTGACTGCGCTTTCTATGGGTTCTCCAAGCGGCCTCTGCATCCTCATAAAGCGTCTTCAACAAATTCCTCTCACTTTCAGAATACCCTTCAACGTCCCATTCATCTTTCTGAAAACAGATCTCCCCTCCCATTTTAAGCCTCTCCAAAACCGTGTCCTTCCACCGTTTCCAAACTTTAGTGTCATTCGGAAGGAGACTCTCCAACAGTTTCCTGGGTTCTTCAAGCTGCTTCCCCAGAGCGAGAATGACGAAAACGACCATCGCCGTCCTAGTTCCCAGCTCGTACTTCTTCATGGGCGGCTTATTCAAGACTTTCTCGATCAACATATCTCTTTGCAATTTCGCCTTGTCTAGCGAAGAAAGCCACGAATTATAGCCCCACGAAAAGGCTAGTGAGGTCAAAAACATGATCTGACCAAAAAGAGTGCCTTGTGGAATCAGGAGTAGTTGCGCCAAGAATTGAACGGTTAGCAACAATGAGCATAATCCGATATTTCTGCGTTCTGGGTGCGGTTCCGAGTCATCGCTGTATTGTATCGAGAATTTGCCCATGATAATGGCATCGATAACCTCTTCCCTCCCCTTCAAGACCACGATGTCATTATCGGTCACTAGCAGGCCATCACCATCAGGAGCTGCTGAAGCTACGCTTGGACGACTGAAGGTGCATTTGCCAGAGCCGATGACGAAGCACGAAAGCCCGCTAGATACGATACCCAAGAGTATCATAGAACAACACCACCAGTCTCTGAAAACGCCACAGACGATGCATGTGCCCCAGCTGACTGCGATGGGGATGGCTGACAAGAGAGCAGAGGAGACTGGTAATGATAATTTGGGTCCGAGCTCTAGCGGCGGCACATGTGACAACTCTGCGATGGTCACTCCTGCAGGCCTCGTTATTCTTCCCTCCGTCCTGTAATTGGCCTCCATCGCTTTACATTCTGACACAAATAAATGTGCGAGGTGACCTGTCTGCGGTATGACAGCGCCGGAGTGTAGTCCGTGGTATGTTGGGCCTTTCATGTTGTCTAGCTCAAACATGACAGCTGGACTGACATTTCCACCAGGGAATAGTCCATCCCAGAATCGAGAGTTGGCGAGTTGACCGTAACGCTTAGCAACGGTGTAACTCCCCGGAGAATTGTACCATCCCAGCCATTTCCTACTCTCGTACATATGGACAGTTGCCATGGCTGATATAGCTTCGTCTCCTCCAAAGAAACCTGCAACTCCAGAGGCATCGAGAGTGAAATCTGAGTGTTGTAGTGGAATTGGGGGCATTAGTGCAAGAGGGTTCAGATCTTCAGATAGGGCGAAGGTGCTGGTTTGCTAAAGCTTGGTGCCGAACAAGAGAGCAGCGATGTGACAATATACACTACACGAATTATACGATGTCGAGGGAGTATTTCTGGGTCGGTTCATGCCAACCAATTGTACTGATATACTTCCGCCGACAAAAGAATACAGGGCTGACAACCGTGACGCTTGACAATCAGTTGATGACTCTCAGTGGCATTGATTGATACAGAGCTTCTTCCTCAAATAGTCGACCGCTTCTTCTTATTATTCTAGGGATGTGCTTCTTGCACGCCTATATTTGAGGTCAGCAATCGGTTGATACCTGAGCGATGGCGTAGTGATGATTAGGTCTGTTGAGCTACGTTCTACAATATGTCTAATTTTTTGAGCGCTTTTCCCTGGGTGGCTATGTTATACGTCAGACAGTGATCTCGAGGATGATGGAAACAGACAGATACCAAGACCCCAGCACACACAGCCTCAGTCAGGGCCTGTGAAAATCGAAGGCGAGGGCTCACTTGTCTTGCAAATACTATAGGGTACTGCTCCAAACAGTAAACACGAACATGCATCGTATATAGATATGCCTGATAGGAGGGTCATGCGCCTAGTCGCGATACACATGTGGGCCGAAGTTTCACAAAATACACGCTCTTGTGCCTATCTTCCATCTTCAGGCATTCTTGCCCTATCAAGGTACTAAGTTGTCTTTTAACGAGCAAATTGGGTCAGAAACGACTGAGAAGGAAGGGTGTAGAATGAAGATAATTCGTACAAGCTGTGTGTGTGCTAGCGACTTATAAGACAGCACCAGCTCCCAGCTCCCAATGACCGATATAATTTAATAGAATGTCAATAGAATGTCCGAGTCTGCGTGCCATCATGGTGTCTGAAGAGACAGGAAGGGTCGGTGGGGCCGGTGGAGTGCATGAGTGTGTACGTGGTTCAGATACCGTCATTTATCATGGTCCAGGGTTGTTGGTGGGAGTTATATCTACTAGATAGCCAACGTGGAAATGCACATTAATGACCCCTATGACATATATATAATCATTGTTTAAGGAATCCGGAGGACTTGGGAGTGTCAACTTGTTCTTCCCTGAAGCCTCGTATTGTTGCGCAAGGAGGTAGACTATCGAGGTGGGCCTAAATTGGCCTGTGTGGGAGACTGGGATTGTAAAAGTGTACTCCATTGGAGCTCAGCGCTTGTGGGGCCAGTGGACACAAAAAGAAGGCGCACAGGCGAAATGATTCCATCCAGTACCGTTGAACAGTCAAAATCGACCAAGAACTTTACACATAACACAGTGACTGGGTTCTTGGACCTGAAAACCGAACATCTGACAGAAGGATCGATGTGGAGACGAGCGATGAATAAAAATGCATCATAGATTGAAGGGAGGCACGCTGGATTCACACGTAATCTTCCAACGGAGCATTTAAGAGGGTGTGTCCTGTCGAAACCTGAAAACCGAGCACTGCTCAGCCACTACCAAATTAGAATGCCGCGGCCGTATGCTCCACACAAGCAAGTTTAAGTTGGGTCCTACTTTGCGTTTTGGTGTAATTTTGGGGCGCATTTGGAGGGCCAGAGGGAGTTGTATGCTTACACGAGCCACCATACGATCTTCCCCACCCACTCTCCTTTCTCATAAGGATGTTTGCTACAGTGTGACAATTCGGATCTCACTGGCAGGAGGATTGTATACAGTTATAACATGATTTTTCGCCAACTCTATATGACCCAGGCTGAGTTATTATGGTGGATGTTTGGTTACGGTTGAAACCTTGATGGTGCCGCAGACTCCGCACTTGCTCTTTGAACTCCGTCCATAGGATTTGCTGCAATATTGTAATATATACCTTGATTATACTCAATAATACTATTTCAGCTATGAGACCGTGACTTGACCGATCTGAGGGAGCATGTGCAATATGGTTCAAGACAACACTTTATTTTACAGACCCTCATTGCCAGCAAGCGAGATACAAGTATATGAAGCTAAGAAAACGGGGGTCAACACTTAAGCACACTTAAGGGAAAATCTCCACTTGGCCATTGTCAATGGCCCTAGTCATCATCAAACGAGCTGCTTCTGCAGAAGAGGCACAAGAGAACACGGCACAACTGACCCCGGTAACAATTGGGGAGGTGCCGGACCTGTAAGAAAATATCAGCAATGTATAATGAATGAAATGACAAAACCGGATAAACCCGGTCTCTGCCAAAGCAGCCATTGTTCTCCATGGAGCATAGCCACCACTCCATGGAGTAACCATTGTTCTCCTAGGAGCACAATTGTACTCCTAGGAGTCATTATACTGTAGTGAGTAGCACCTCCGACTATAAGTAGTAGGGGGTTTAGTATAGGAATACCTCAGTTGTTTCTATAGCCTCTCGGGCAGCGGCTGAGGTATGTTACATTACATTTATTAGAGATCACCTTAAACTAACATCTATTGTAATTTCACTTAGGTAAATAATAAAGTCGTTTCTATAGCCTCTCGGGCAGCGGCTGAGTTTCACTTAGTTTTATTATGAAATCAAATACATACTGAGCACTCACCAGCCTGCAGAAATGCCAATGCCCCATTTAATACTCACCTTTGCGCTTGTCCAGAGTGTCCTTCAATGTGCCACTTCACTGAAGCTCCATCGCCTCTGCATTCTACTGTTTCTACGTGACACCTTGTGGTGGCAGCATGGCCATGGAAATGAATGATTTGACATTGCATGGATCACGCTCAGAATCGGGAATTCAGTGGAGCAGAGGAAGAACAGTGAAATTGAGACTCACCGGTGTTCAGCATACGTACAGCCCCAAGACTTTCCAACTATATCCTAGACGTATATATACACCACTGTTAGTAGATTGTATTACTCAGCGAACCAATCCAGTCATGTCTGCCAACCAATTCACTCCAATTCACTTGCAACCCACCAGTCAAAAATGCGGGAGGTGCCGCACAACCTTTGATTACAACACAATGTTCCATTATGTCAAAGGGAAAGATGGCACTGGTCGCCGCTGTTGTCCAGAGCGTCACCAGCATTATGTGAACAGGCAAGCGGCCAGTGGCTCATTGCATGTTGGTACGTTATATTCTGTGTGTTTTCATGTCCTTTTGATCCGAGCCCTATTCAAGAGTTCTCGGCCGTTCCAGGAGAAGTCAATGCCACAGCAAGGAAGGCTCTTATCAAGGCTTCTTCGGCAGCACAACATGGAGGTTGGTTTTTTTTTTTTTTCATCTTGACTTGCTTTCTAACCTCACGTTCTGCGTGTTTTCTACCTGTAGAAGAGGTATATCCCAGGCAATCTTTTGGGTCTGATTGAGTACCAACAATGGGGCCTCCCCTGCTCTTTCTGCAATGGGGCCTCCCCCTTCTCTTTCTGCAATAGCTCCTGATGTCGTCTCATCAACTTCCCACCTTTTCTCATGTGCCCTCTATTTCCTCTGCTGGCCCACGCGGTTCTTCTAGCTTAGGTTACACTTCTAACCATTCTCTGCATGGCCAACAATGCGGCAAAATGCTGGCTGCCTCAACAATGCCTCAACACCAAGTTACCATTCAAATCGCTTTACACCATCTTCAAGAAGAGGGTAAATCTGGTTCAGATTTAGTAGGAGTAAGTTGTTTGCTTTGATACTACATTATAACGGCTCTTGTTAGACTGTTATCTAGAATATAGAGCGTGATATTTCTGTCCCACTCTCCATCACATGCTGTTTCCTTCGTCTCAACATTATCAACACTTTACAGCCGTTGTTTTTGGAATGGTCCAAGCAATATGACCTTTCACTAGAGAGTCTCGAGATGCGCAGAGCCCCCAAGTTGATACTATATGATCCACGTACACTATTTTTGAACATGGAGTGCCTTGTGCTTCATGACTTTTTCTATCGTGTTTCTGGGACCAGTCCTATTCCGAAACTTCAGTCCAACATTAAAGTAACAATCATCCTTGTAATGACTAATGCACAGGTTAAAGATATTCTAAGCTGGAAAGAAGAGCATGATCATATAGTAAAAACTGGGGAATATGCAATGGGCCAAGGCAGTGATTCTGACTCTAGTATGAGTCCCATGGACAAGGTATTTAGTTGTTTGCTCCAACTTCATGTTTTGATCTGGTGTTTCAGATTTTTCAGGTGATGACTATGCTGAAGTCCAAGCGTCTTGCACGGCAAAAAAGAGGCTCATCAAGTTTGAGGGTGTCTGTCTCAACTTTGAGTTGTCAAATCACACCTGCAGAGCATGTGAGTTCAATTTTCCTCTTTAACCCCTGGCTAAGTTTTTCTAGTGTCGGTCTCTATCACCCACCTCCAAGCCAGCTATGTTGTTAATGTTGTTAAATGACAGCACAGGAGGGTATTTTTATGTCCCAGAAAAAAGTCTCATGCAGTGAGCCATGAAGGCTCAGGAGAGTGTTTGACGCCAAGCTAAACCTACACGTGCGTAATGCTCTATTGCTGAGACAATTTGACTTATTAACAACACTTGAACCGGCAGTTGATGATAATGCAGCCTACTATGTCCTTTACCCGGTCCCGTCTGTGTTGTTCCCCCAGCTTTTGAAAGGGCTGATGCCATTTAATATCAAGAACAAAGGTGTACATCCCATCATCACTCTGGTGGTCAATCGTAGCTCCAAATCCATGATTGCCCCAGCTGGGAGCTTCAAGACTTGTCACCCAGCTTCTATCCGGCGTGCTCTTGGCTCTGCGACTGAATCAACCAACAACATACCCATTCTTCATGTGAACTTAATTGTTGCCAAACATTGTTTTTACAGGGAAGCACCCGCCAGTGCTTTGGCGCCTGCAGGAAGGAAGCGGCTAGCATTTAACAATGAGCTAGGGAAGACGCTTGATGAGACTAATTGCCTGATGGGCAACTAGTCTCATGATCTTTACTTACAGCTTTTTAGATGACATTCTCGCCTGGAAGGCCCCCAAAGCATCTTCTATTACAGTCCCTTGTCTCTGTGTAGTGCATAGTGCCCTTGCTATCCTGCATAGCCCCACCTCCCCGAATGCAGCAGTGTTCTTGCTTGAAGAAAGGATCATTGGAAAGTTCATTAAGTATATTAATAACAATAGCACTGTACCTCGCACCAACCTACTGCCGGACAAACTACAATTGGCCGAGTTCCTGTGCTGTGTCCAGCACATCCAGTATATCCTCTCTCACCACCTTGTTTTTTTGTCAGACTTTCAAGGTGTGTTCTATCCTCCTGTCTTTTTGGTCAATGTGATTAATGCTAACGAGTACATTGTATAAACAGGTGGTGATGATTTGTTAACTGATTGCCAAGTCATAACAACCATGTATATATCTACTTACCCCCATGCCCCATCTACTGATGCACTGACTTCTATACCTACTACAGCGAGTTTTCCTCTAGCTTCAGTGAGGGAAACTGGACTGAAACCCTTGAACAATTTGTTACGCTCCATCAATGCGATTTTTTTTGTGCGCACCTTGAGTTGGCGCCTTTGGCTAATGGGCCTGAGGTAAGACTTTTTCACTACATCAGGCTATCTCTACCAACATATTGTTATAGCTTGATATGACCGCTAGATCGGCCCTTGAAGATGGGGAGATTCAGAGAAACGTCTAACTCTAATGCCTTCACTTGTCACTTGCTGTACATAATAAATCTAAGTGAAACTCAGCCGCTGCCTGAGAGGCTATAGAAACAACTGAGGTATTCCTATACTAAACCCCCTACTACTTATAGTCAGAGGTGCTACTCGCTACAGTATAATGACTCCTAGGAGTGCAATTGTGCTCCTAGGAGAACAATGGTGACTCCATGGAGAACAATGGCTGCTTTAGCATGATTGTCACAGTGCAATGTTGTAGGTCCATTTTGAGCATGTCCAATTTCTTCAAAAAATGTCCAAAGCCATGCAAGGTGTTGTCCAGCATTGCCCAATCCAATGTACTCTGGGTCTCCAGACCAATCTGCATCCGAATATCCATAGAAATCCATGTCCATGGAGACATCTGTGCCATCATAACGTAGTTCTATGTCCCTGGTTGCTTTCAGATATCGGAGGACACATTTTGCAGCTTCCCAGTGATGACTCCTTGGAGCTGAGCTATGTCTGCTTAGTATTCCAACAACATAGGCAATGTCTGGGCGGGTTCCGAGCATGGCATACATCAGGGAGCCTACAATTGAGAGGTATGACACTTGACGCCCTTTAATATGCATCTCGTGTTGCACAATATCTTCCCCTGGAGCATTTGCAAGGAGTTTTGATCCATGGGCCATTGGTGTCCATACTGGTTTGTTCTTCATTCCAGTTCTCCATTGAGATAAGCTGTGGATACGTCCATTTGATCAAGTTCTAGATTGTACTTTGCTGCCAGGGCTAGAATAATTCAGATTGACTCTAAGTTTGCAACCGGAGCAAAAATTTCCTGGTAATCAATCCCCTCTCTTTGAGTAAATCCTTGTGCAACAATCCGGAGTTTGTATCTCTCAATGTTTCCGTTTTGATCAAACTTGATCTGGAACACAGGTTTTGATGTGATGGGTTTCACTCCCTTCGGAAGTGGGACAGTGTCATATACTGCATTATTATTGAGACTTAGGAGTTCCTCCTCCAAGGCAGACTTCCATAATTCACCATCCGGACGTGATAAGGCTTCCTTTAGTGTCCTTGGAAGGCCTGTGTTAGATGGACCAGTACTTGCTATTCCAGCAAAGAATGTCTCCTCTGTATCGGATGTTTCTTCATGAACCTCAGGAGTGTTGGTGGATCAAGGCAAAGTGAGACATATTTGCCGATGATTTTGAGATAGCGACTGCTGTGCTATCTCGACTAAAAGGACCTGTGGTGGGTCAATACGCCCAAGTAAGACTGCAGGAGTGCTACACAGCGGTAGTGTGGCCCACCTGGGACGATCTCAAGGTAGAGATCAAAAAATATTTCAAACCGCAAGCTGAGCGTGACTGGGCGCGTCAGCAAATCTGTTCCTTCAAGCAAGGCAGCATGAGGATGGATGATTATGTCACCCGGTTCCTGGCTCTCTCTATCCAAGGAGGGCTTGGAAATGAACATGCAGTAGAGCTGCTAGAATGCAATGTGAACCCCCGCATTGCCAAACAGATCTATCTGCAGGATACACGGAGCGACAACCTGGCCCTGGCAGCTGAGGAAGTCTGACAAGTCGGTAGAGCCATGGAGCTCTATGCTATGCACCAAGGTGGCAGGCCCACTACCAAAAACAACCAATCCCAGAGGCGCCCTGGGTCATCAAACCACCATAATCACTCTCACGGGTTCAAGCCGTTTGGGCTGCAGCCAGGACAGGGTGCTCTTATGGATATTGGTGCAGTCCAAGGCAGACAGATGCGCAGATTCAAGGGCAACTGTTACAACTGTGGCCAAGAGGGACACATGTCCCAAGACTGTAGAAACGGGGCGCAGGCTGCCCATCAAAAACATAACCAAGGGCACCAGGTGCGCCAATTAGAAATGGAAAAGCCAGATGATTGGCTCAATACTCTGGCCAGTCGTTCATATGATGAAATCCGGGCTTTCTTCTATGACCAACAGGTCAATGAGATGAAAGCTCAGGGAAAAGAGTTTGGAGCTTAGGTCACTTGGGTGCCTTTGCTCCTCGAAACAACAATGAAGCAAACCACAACAAAATGGCCCCTGCTCCGGGGTGTTGGACGAGCAATAAAGGAAAGACAGTGGTGGCTCCCCAATTTGTAAATAAATTTCTTAACTTATCAGAAGTATGTACTTGTATGAAGAATTGTAACTGTAATATTTATAATACTACCGCTGCACCAGCGTCTCCCTTGGAGTGTGGCCCTGGCGAGACAACTACTAGGGTGCTTGATTCTGGTGGAAATAAAAATAAAAACATAGAAAATATTAAAGTAGAAAAACATGTTTCTCTCAATTCTTCTTCTTCTTTGGAGCCACCCTTCCCTGAAATCCCAAGGCATGTGTTGATGCGCACATATATATTCCAAAAGGAGATCTGTTTAGATGTTGGTGTGGAAAACCTTGCCCGGGGCATAGTACACCCAACCAGCGCACTGCTTGATTCAGGCGCTAATAGAATCTTCATAGATCAGGTCTGGGCGGAACAAGTTGGACTCCCCCTTGTAAAATTAGATGTATCTATTCCTGTCTATAACGTTGATGGTACACTTAATGCAGGTGGCTGTATCATGCACAAGTGTTCTTTTGTTGTCGAGTACCAAGGACACAGAAAACGAGTCACTGCCAAAGCTACCCAACTAGGGAAAATTAATTTAATCTTAGGCTGGACTTGGCTATTTAAACACAATCCTGAGATTGAGTGGCAGACAGGGGTTATCACATTGTCACGTTGTCCTCAGGAGTGTGAGGACTTATATAAACCGAGTCACGTCCATCAAACAGAGCTGGATGAAAGGATAAACACTGGTCACGTTTATGCTAAGCTCCGCTCTTTAGATAAAATCGAGGATGTCAACGATGAGGTAAAACCTGAGGAAGAGATTAAGAGGCTAGTACCTCCAGAGTACCATGACTTCTGGAAAGTCTTTTCAAAACACAAATCAGAGCGCTTCCCAGAGGCTAAGCCTTGGGACCATGCTATAGATTTGAAGGACACCTTCAAACATAGAAAGGGACATATGATTCACCTCTCTGCTCCAGAAAGAGATGAGGTCTCAAGTTTCATAGATGAACAGCTTGGGAAAGATTACATTAGACCTTCCAAAAGCCCTATGATGTCCCCGGTGTTCTTTATTCCTAAAAAGGATGGTAAGAAGTGTATGATTATGGACTATCGTTACTTGAATGAGTACACAGTTAAAAATGCATATCCGCTGCCTTTGATCAGTCAGCTAGTAGACAAGTTGACTGGTGCCAAGATCTTAACAAAGATGGATCTTAGATAAGGGTACAATAACATACAAATCAAAGAAAAAGATGCTTGGAAGGCCGTGTTCACGTGCCACCAAGGATCCTTCAAACCCCTTGTTATGTTCTTCGGGTTGACCAATTCACCGGCGACCTTCCAGAGCATGATGAACGAGATCTTTGTGGATATGGAAAATTGTGTTGTCATTTACATTGACAATTTATTAATATTCACAAAGTCAGACAATGAGGCTGAGCATGACAGGATCGTGCAAGAAGTCCTTCGATGCTTACAGAAACGGGACCTATTTGTCAAACCCGAAAAATGTAACTTTAAAGTGAAGGAAGTAGACTTCCTTGGTATGATAATTAGTCAGAACGGAATCAGGATGGACCCTGAGAAAGTTGAAGCTATATTGGATTGGCCAGAACCTACTTGCGTCAAAGGAGTTAGGGCCTTCTACCGAAGATTTGTCGAAAAATTCGCAAAAATAACGAGACCATTGAACAATCTCACTAAAAAGGACACTGTTTGGCACTGGGGCACCAAAGAACAAGAAGCTTTTGATAAGCTTAAACAGGCATTTACAACGGCACCCATATTAGCATTTCCAGAATTAGATAAAGAGTTCCGGCTAGAAACCAACTCTTCTGATTTTGTTACTGGGGCTGTTCTATTAATTAAATGCCCTGATGATCTTTAGAGGCCTTGTGCCTATTTGTCACATAGTTTGTCGCCTACAGAACACAACTATCAAATTTACAATAAGGAGATGCTGGCCATCATTAGAGCTTTAGAGCACTGGCGGCACTACTTAGAAGTTGCTAGGCACCAATTTGAAATTTGGACTGATCATAAGAATCTGGAGTACTTTATGATGGCCCGAGACTTGAACCAGAGACAGGCCCGCTACACAGTGTACTTGTCTAGGTTTAATTATAAATTAATTCATAAGCCTGGAACTTCTATGGGGAAAGCGGATGCTTTATCCAGAAGAGAGGATCATGCCAATGACATCGAAGATGACAACAAAGGTGTCACCCTGATAGATCAATCATGGGTTGCCAATGTTAGAACCGGGCAGGATTCCAATCTTCTGGAAGTCTTCAAGAAAGACATCTCCTCAGAAGAGAAGGCGCACCTTGATGGCAATGAAAACTATGTATCTTCCATTTTAAAGATAAAATCTATGTGCCTGAATCTGCAAGGATCAAGGCAATAGACAGACATCACAACACTCTAGTGGCTGGGCACCCTGGGTGGCAACGAACAATGAACTTGGAGTTGATCTCCAGAAATTACATGTGGCCTGGCATGGTTAAGATGTACAGGAATACGTAAAATCCTGTTTGAGATGTGCCATGGCAAAGAACTCACATCACCCCCCGGCGGGTAAACTTATGCCAAATCTGATACCAGCTGGCCCCTGGCAGGATATATTGGTTGACTTTACAATGGATCTGCCCAAATCAAATGGGTATGATTCAGTAATGGTGGTAGTAGATCGCTTCTCCAAAGAAGTGGTATTCATACCCACCAATAAAACCATTACCGCCGCTGGTATGGCAGATTTATTTAAAGATTTTGTATGGTCTATCCATGGGTTACCTGAAACAGTTATCTCTGATAGAGGACCCCAATTTGCTAGCAAATTTACAAAAGAGTTATGTCGGATGCTGGGTATCAAACCTAAATTATCCATGGTGTTCCATCCGCAGACTGATGGACAAACAGAGAGGCTCAATCAGGAATTGAAGCAATACCTCCAAATATTTATCAATGACAGACAGATGGATTGGGCCAAGTGGCTAAAGATAGCCCAGTTCTCTTATAATATTAAACAGTCATTGGCTACAGGAAAGGCACCATTTGAGGTTACAAGATCATACCTCCCCAGAATGGGTGTAGAACCTGGCAAAAGCAAGAACAAGGCTGCAGTGAACATGGCCCTTGAAGGACATAAAATCATTATTAGACAAAACGCGCAAAGCACTATTCAAAACTGCAGAGCAGATGGAAGACAGGGCAGAACGTAGACGCTCCAAGGCCCCTGATTACAAGGCCGGCGACCTGGTCTGGTTAGATACCGACCACTTAAAATTGAAAGATCGGCAGTCTAGAAAACTGACCGAAAAGTGGATTGGCCCTTACTGGATTAAGGAAGTCAAACCCAATGCAGTGGAGCTGGAACTCCCAAAATGAATGAGGGTAGTACCCACGGTCAACATTAGCCATGTGAAACCCTACAAAGGGCCGCTGCCAGGACAGTGCGTGGACCGGCCCGGACCGGTTGTAGTCACCCAGGAAGGTGAAGAAGAATTTGAAGTTGAATGAGTGGTGGATGCATGCTTGAAGCGTAGAAAATTAGAGTTCCTAGTCCTATGGAAGGGCTATGGAGACGAAGACAGAATGTGAAAACCAGAAGCCCATCTGGACAATTCGCACGATGCTGTTCATGAATTTTATTCTAAGAATCCCTCAGCTCCAAGGAAGCTTAGAAGCATAGATTTGAACCTTTTTAATTCCCCCCCTCAACCTATGCCTGAAAATTTAACTACTACCTCTAATATTTGGTCGAGCCTGGAAGTCGAGCCTTAGAAGGGGGGTAGTGTTACAATAACACAATTTTTGGGCCTTTAAATTTCATTCTCCTCTTTAACTTTCTTCTATAGTTTTCACACACTGTGCCATGCGGCACTTTCCTTTCGTTCAAACTCCACCTTCTTGTGCTGTGCTGCCTTTCTTTTATTTTTAGATACGGAGTATCTCACAAAGTGGAGCTGGTCACACGGGCTGCGCCCTCTGACATCATCAGCCACTGCCTTCATCAACTGTATAGTACACATGTACAAACAACCTGTAGTAGTATATATACCCCAATAGATCAAGGAGACTCCTCAGCGAGTCCTCCTATTGTTTACCCACAACTAACTCGGTCCTATCTTAAAGGGTAACTACTCCCTCTCATTACTCTTTTGCTTGTCTGAGTTGTGTGTCAGAGTAACCAACTCTAAGTTGTTACAGGAGCGGTGAGGGACCATGTGGGATGTTGCTCTGGAGTCAATGATGATTGTTGTTTTGGTCTTATCGGGTTCTGACACAAGGTAAGCTTAAATGCATTTAGCAAGGGGTTTGGAAATATGTACATGTTCCAATGCAATATGACTCTGTTCTTCCTCGGAGTCAGATCCAGATGATTGCTCTGCCATATTTGCCTTTTCCTTCTCTTTTCTTTTATCCTTGTGTCTTTCCTTTCCCTTCTTCTTTTGACCTTTTCCAGCTGACTGAAGTGTTCGACACTCCAAGGTGTTGTGTGATTTGGCTTTGTGGAAGTCACACCACTTCTCCTCGGATTTGAGTGCTGATTCAGAACCTCCAGGGGACTTTCCTGACTGTTGTGCAACTTCTGCAGTGATCCGGATCTCAACTGCATCAAAGGTAAGTTTATTTTCTTCAATCGTGTTGATTACTGATGACTGAAATATTTGCCATTCAGGAGTGCATGGGAGAGATTGGAGAAGAGCAAAGGCCATGAGTTTGGTATCAACTCTTAGTTTCATTCCGGAGAGGTGTGAATCAATTGTCCAGATTTTCGCAATGTGGTCCTGGATAGGTGATGTCCCATCCCAGGACAATTTGGTGAGTTGCTGGAATGAATAGAAGGCCGAGGCAATGTTGGACGTCTGATGGAGTGAGACAAGTTTATTAAATAACTCCTTGGAGCTGGTGAGGTCTCCAGTCCTCATTAGGATGGCATTGGAGATGTGGTCCTGGATGATTCCATGTGCCTTCTCATCCTTAAGTATCCAGGTGATTTCAGGATCCTCCAAGGAGGTGGGTTTTCCTGGTGAGGGCTTAAGCTCCTCTCCAGTAACAACCCGGAGAACTTTTTCCTGACGTAGCTTTGAGATGATCCAGAGTTTCCATATCTGAAAATTGTTGGGTCCAGTGAGAACTGGACATGCAGATGTATTGTGTGCTGTGGTCATGGTTCCGAGGTTGCCGTTTCAAATAAGAATTATTTCCTGTGTAGCTTTTGCGCACCAGGGCTCATAACCTAATAAATCTAAGTGAAACTCAGCCGCTGCCCGAGAGGCTATAGAAACAACTGAGGTATTCCTATACTAAACCCCCTACTACTTATAGTTGGAGTTTGCTACTCACTACAGTATAATGACTCCTAGGAGAACAATGGTGACTCCATTGAGTGGTGGCTATGCTCCATGGAGAACAATGGCTGCTTTAGCAGAGACTGGTTTATCCGGTTTTGTCAGTACAATGTAGCTTACTATGTCTTTTTTGCTGTGACTCAATTCTTGCAATAACATTTTTGTTAGGATAAACCGACTGACTTATTGAACAAGGACTAACTCAGAGTAAACGGTCACAAAAATTATTATTTACAAAGTACACCTGTAGACCTGGTAAAATAAGCTATCAGAGGTAGAAAAAGGTAGGCCGCTCATCGGCATGCGTTTTAAGTTTCAACCGTAACCAAACATCCACCGTAGAGTTATAGACGCGCAGATTCACGATACATGTCGCATTGAGCGCGAGAAAAACCAAGTTATTCCCAGGCAGAACAACCGTGTATCATACAAGTGATGCTACGACGATAGATATTTCTGTTGCGAGCTGGCCAAAATCGCAGGTCACCGAAAATCAGGAGAGGTTACAGACTGTCACGTCTCTAACGGATTACATATTCCCTTCCTTAGCCACGCTTTTCGAGTTGCGTGGCGTATATCTCCAAACCCTTCATGAGGGGCTTACATACTTTTCTGACAAGTCCAACTTCCAATATGAACCTGTGCAAAAATATCAATCTAGCGGTCCATGGTAGTATGGGAGAAGCGAAAACCCACTCTGTCCCTAACGACATTCATTCCACCCTTGGGATGCTCTTGGAACTGTACAGCTTGACTACGAACCTGTATTACTCATCTTAGCCGGTGATGATTACTGTTAAATTGGCGAACCCACCGAAGACCAAATTTTGGCGAACAACACCAGCTTGTCACAAACTAACGAAATATCTTCGAAATCGGTTTTGATATGAGCAAACTTCTCTTGTTTTCGATTGACGTCTGCGAGATCATTCTGTTTACCTAGAAGCTCTGCCGCCCTCTCTAATGCAGCACAAGCATGGTTAGAAGGCGATGGCAATTACTCATAATCACACTCACGATTACGCTGTGCTTGGAAGGCAGCAAGGACTGACCCGGCAACGATTATTCCAACAACCTACAGAATCGCGAAAAGATATTTCATGAACAGAATCAGATTAGAGACATGCACGCACATTAAGCAGCCCAGTGCAGAACGCAAGCGCCGCCCTGGCATCCATGATCTATATGAAAAGGGTCAGCCAATAGTTGACGAAAGGGAAAGTTGAATGAGAATTAAACCTTTTTGTCTAAACTACACATTTTCACGATTGGCACCAACAGCGATGAAGCAGAAATAGACCTACACTTCAATTTCTCCCGGAGACCTTCAATATCGAGTCTCAATTGCGCTGCCTGCGCTTCAAGTTCTACACCATTGTCTTGTCTTTGATCCATTCGTCAAATCTACCGACGAAGGCCTGGATATTACGTTTGAGGTTGAGAAAGTTTCGCGACATTCATCATGTTTTTGGTCCTATAGTGGAAACGTTGGCAACGATTTCGATTCAAAGTGGGGGTGAAAAACACACAATGACTTCCTGGAGATCGTCCATGGCATCCGTGCAATCCTTGTTTGTTACGATATTTTCCACCGACTCAAGGTAAACCCTGTCAAAACCTGTACGAAACGATTAGTGGCTTACTCAGTAAGACCATGGAAAACGCACGTCTAAGGAGTGTGATGTGTTTGGACGCCACGTCACGGAAGTCCGATAGATACTTCGCCCAATTATGGTCATTGAGTACGTCAAAATGTACATACCAGAAAAACACTGGATCTCACACCCTTGTAAATTTTCCGTTCATTGAGGTAGTTAAAAAGATCAAAAATCGGGGAAGTCTTTGCCATAATTCATAGCAATGCCCTCGAAGCCCCGAGTGACGCTGTCGAAGGCCGCGTTGATTGGTCCAAACACCGACCTGCTTGACATTTTCTGTCAATTCATTGTGGTTGTTATCCACTTCGTCGAGGGAAGATCCCAAGAATCGGACCTTTTCTTCGTCGGTGGGTCCATCTGCCGCTTTTCAGCTGCCAAGTACCTCCTGCGAGTCTACAAAGCTGAGGGTTGCAACTGTGGCCATGTTGAGTAGACGTGATTAATACGAGTGAGAACACTACGAAAACAAACTTTCAAGGCACGGTTTTTATACAGAGGGGTTCCTTAATCCAACTAATGATGACTGGCGTGCATATTGGAATCATTGCGACATAGCATAAGAGACGTGTTGGATGAAATGCGACCAAATTGGACGAGATCTGGAGTATACCGGTTAGCAAAAAGGTACAAGAATAACTCGATAAACGGAAAGACGTACTTTTGGTTCGAGAATTGACAAGTTGCTTGACATTGGACAGACGCACTGAGTGGCACTTTCTCTTTCCAGAAGAGTCCGCACGCGTAACCTAATATGACCATCTAACTTAAAGTACTTTGGAGCAGACCTTATATATTGATGTCAACTATCGTATCAAGGATTTGGTTGGCCAAAGAAGATTGCGCTGGAACTACGAAGGTCATGGAACATCATTATTCCGCCTACTGGAAAATCCAGCCCTCGAGTTTGGCCTTATACTCTGCCAAACCCTCCATTAGAGGTTTACATACAGCCCTCGCAACCTTAACTTCGTTTTTGAACCTCTGTAACTGATTAGTATCGGACCATCCATTCAGAGGAGCACAACACTACCATATTTGTGCTTGCTTCCAACCCAGCTTTGAGATGTTCACGGAACTGGACGGCCTGGCTTCGAACCTTTAAAGCACGTGGTTCTACCCAACTCATGATCGTTGACTTCAGGTATCAGACTCACGGAAGACCATATTTCGGCGAATACAACCAGCCTTTCGAGCATCAGATTGATGTTTGGTTCCTCAGGCTGATAATTGCTGAGCTGGGATTGCAGATGAGGTGCTTCCAGCTTTTTCAATGCTGCGAGCGTGAGCTGCAAATCTCTGAAGTTCTCTGCTTTCTCTGGAGCATATCATGTAACCTGAGCATGAGTGGATTTAACGACGGATCTTCTACGCACTATCACGCTGTGCCTTGAGCGAGGCAACGAGACTAGAGGCTCTGGAACCCAACCCAAGGCCCTACAGATAGAAAGATGTGCGTCTTGGATGTGATCGGATTTCAAAGACGTCTACTCACTTCTAGGATGCCTACACCGACTATTTCAATTGTTGCTTGCGCAGATTTTATCTGTTATTAAAAGGGGTTAGCTCGCAGCTTGGAGTATTTAAAATCGAGCGATAATGAACCTGTTCCTCCAGGCTATCCAAGAGTTCATTGAGTGGCAGCAATCACAAAGCGGGATGAAAGACGCACACTGCAATGTCTTTCCGAGACTCGATCCCAAACTCTGAGGCCTTGAGAGCAAATCTGCCTATAAATTCCGCAATATCACGCTTGAGTGTCAGAAACTCTTGGGACATTTGAACAGAGTGATCATTCTTTTCAAGTTCGTCCTATGAAGGAGATGTGAATGTCATTGAGAAACATGAAGATGGTGGACAAACAATGAATGGCTCTAACGCTTGGATAGCCGCGATGCGATCCTGCTCGGTCTGGACATTTTCCACCTTCGCAAGGTAAACCATGTCAAAGCCTAAGTGAGGTGATTGTCAGAGTACCGAACTTTGAAAGCCATAAATGAACAACATACGTCTAAGAATGTCAACATTTTCAGCTGCAACTTCGCACGAGCGACGCAGACACGCCCTCCAACGCTTCGTAAACAATAGTATCAAGCCTATCCTATACAAGGAAGGAGGGATGAATTCACCTGCCGGAAATCCTCCCACTGCAGACATAAAACAAAAATGAAGGGGAAGACAATGGCACAAAGCACGAGCCTTTGTTGTACGTCGCTAAAAGTCTTGTCAATGCTCAAGGCCAAGTCAGCTATTTGGCTGATATTATCTTGAAATCTCTTTGTTTGGCCGGGGTCGTTCAGCTGAGCGAGAGCAGTGACTGCGAATTCGTTTTTTTCTTCCTCGGTGGGGCCATCCTGTTCCCAACGCTGAAGGATCTTCAAACAGTCCTCAGGGCTTAAAGTCGCCACGGTTGCCATTTTAGAAGTTAGCAAGGCTGGACACTTTCTGCCAAAACCAAGTGCCACACCACACCTTTAATATTTACGCACTCAGGAGTACTCACGGGGGACTCGCCGATGAGCGGCCATCCCTGACCAGGTTTAGAACATCCGCAGTCCTGCTCTCGCCACCCTATTATCGCGACGTCGCCTGACTGGAAGGATGAATCGATGAAGAACGATGAAGAACGCATCATGTGAAGTGGGAGTTGCCGAGCTTCATTCTGAATAAAGAACCGAATTAGAGATTTGGTTACAGGAGGTAGTTGAATATGAATACCTTGTGGATTCTCGAGCCCTGAAGGAAGAATTCGGCTTTCGGCTTGTCATACAACGAAGCATCCAATATCGCCTTGTTCGGAAGAGAATACTTGTTCTGGTTTGACCTTGGAATGATGGTTCCATGATGAAGAACCTCGTGATAGGCTAGTAGCATCTGAGTACCACCAATGACTGGACAGTGGATGATATCAATGGTTCATCTTAGACTCCTAACGCGGACAAGATTGCGGCGTGTACGTTGTAGCAGGTTGTAGTCCACATGGTAAGAAACGGGGCGACTACCCTGCTGTCGATACGGTACGTTTACAGGAAAGAATGGATTCAAAGCTGGCTTACTACCTCTGGGACTCCGGTCACGTGTCACATCCACTTCTCGCTGGTACATCGCGCCAATTCTCACTTTCTCATGTGTCTAACAATACCACAGTTTCAAGCTTCCCTATCTTAAACAGCACCTTCCTTTCAGATATTTTCTTGCATCTTATCAAGGCTCGTCACTGATGTACAATATAATCGGGGTCTGTTCGACCTCACTGTTGTTTTCAACAGATGCCAATAACTTGGAGGCAACCACCTGCCTTTCTTTCCCGCCGTCGTTCTCCTGTTTTGGGTTTTTGTTTATTTGCTGCATCAAAAATTCTCATCATGAACTCATCTGAAAGTATGTGAAATGTGTTAACAAGATACATGATTGATACATGGTTCCAAATTCTTTTGTTCCTTTGTAGACGACGGGATCAAACTACTCGAGCTTCGTTGCGTAACTATTCAAGGCCTGTCGGATGTGCGCAGCCCCAAGTTTCACCAGAGCGACCTCTTTCTTGAGGCCCTGAAACATTTCAATCAGTTAACTTGTCATGAAACTGAAGATAACGTATGTATTTCACCTCAATGGTCTTACTAAAGTCACTAGCCTTGGCAGTTTGGAGGACGTCGATGACATGTTTGCTTTCTACACACGCCTAGAGAGGCTTCTTCAATGCCGGCAAGAGAAAGAGAACGAAGCCACCTACGAGCGCCTCGATTTCGTTAAAGGCGTTTTTCACACCCGGAGTGGTATCTAGCTGGTATTTCGTTGAGGGATGCGTTTCCTGGAACGAAGAATTTTCTCAGGATTCGCAAGGAAACAGGTAGGGAAATGCGGACACCCAAGAAGTCGTTGAACTCTGCGATAACTTCCTTTACATCACCCTCACTCCCGATCATGTCTATCAATGAGAGGAAGACTTCGATAAATCCTGCAGGACAAACGTGTCAAATTGGAAGCTCGAACATTAGCAAAGTATCTATCTCACTTTGGTACCAAGCTGAAATAGAAGAAGCAGCATCTCGGGTTTGCTGCAAAGTACTGACCCAGCGCTTAATTTCATCCTTTAGAACTCGCCAGATCGTTATACGGAAAAGAAACATACAGTGCTAAATTGCTCTGTGCTGGTTTGAAGCTCGGAAACAAATTGGAAATTGGCGCTATATTTGCTGGCGAATTCTGCAGCATCTCGTTTGCCACGATCAACGCCTTTGTCAATGGTGATCCCTTCGTCAGAAAGGCCTTTGATCTTGGTGATGAACGGCTGTGGATTTACGAGCGGGGAAGTGTAAGACATTCCTTTTTCGATAAGAGACGAGCGAGAGCGAGAGATACTGGCATTATTCCACCGACTTAATTTTTATACTGCATCGTGGCTGAATCGAAGCGCCTACCAATCTGAACTCTGCATGGACTGGCTCAGGCTCCAACTCATAGATCAATCCTGAACATGGACCCCAAAACCACACTCAGTACACGACTTGTAAGTTAAATGTCGGATACTATCATATTACGCGTGCGAACTCTTCTGGAAAGAGAAAGTGTCACTTAGTGCGTCTGCCCGATGTCATGCAATTTGTCAACGCTTGAACCACAAGTACGTCTTCGCATTTATTTAGTCACTCTTCTACCATTTTCCTAACTTGTGTACTCCAGCGTCCAATTCGGGCGAATTCCATTCTACACGTCTTTTATGCTATGTCGTAATGATTCGATGCCGAACTTGCACAGATCATGAGAGCAGCTTGGATCTTGTACCACGATTTAGGTTTTTTGTTCGGCGGAATTTCTGCGATTATCCATGGATTATCGCCATCATTCATTGGACTAGGAGTCCTCTCTATACAAAAGCCGTGCCTTGGCGTCTGGTTTTTGTAGTATTCTCACTTGTATTATCACTTGTATTCGACATGGCTGCAGTTGCAACCCCCAGCTTAGCGCTATAATTTCAAAAATGTTGACACTTCTTGTGCACTCCCTAAAAGCCTCTTTTGTACTATTTGTATGATTGTACACTTTTTGAGAGCCTCTGTGGGAGCCTCCTCATCAATACATCAAAGGAATGTTCCAGAGGAATGTCCCAAGTATGGATAAAAGTTATCTCTTTACAGTTATGTCCATAACACTCATATAGTGTAGATTGCTATATGTCAGCTATAGGAATGTTGTGTCTATGTTAATAGTAGTTAACATACAAGCTAGAGATCAAACATAGCTTCTAATAACATTTTCCATACCCAAAGCTACTGTACTGATCCAGATGCTCCACAGACATTATGGAATCAAAGGTATAAGTCTTCTGCATATCTACATCATGTTAGAGGCTCCTGTTGTGTCATATATCATGTGTTATTCCGCTTTTTATGTTATTTTTGCAGTGATATCCTCATATGTTTCAGGATACATAATAAGGGTATACATACCTACGCATGATTATGGTGTGGTAATTGTTCAGACACACTCTTGTGTTGTCTGGGAAGGGCTATATTATTTTCAAAGTTCCCAGAGCATCTGTATACATATCTAATTTTAGATCAGATGTCAATTTATGCATAATTGCAAATATACTGTGAGATCTCTCAGATATATCCTGCTAATTATAGTGTCTAATCAAGCCCATTTATGTTTATGCTTGGAAACAATTTCCATGACTACAGCAAGCCTCCATGAGCTAATTCTCCCCCAGAAATTGAAAAATAAACATATGTTTATATGTCAGAAACACATAACATTGGATTATACAGTCTACTCCCAATATGAATTGATTCTATATTCAATGAGGATAGTATTTAGTACATTGGCTCTACATGTTCTACATAAATTAGCCTGAGAGATAGTAAAAAGGGCAGTGAATAGATTTGTTTTGGAATAGGGGTTATATCAGCATATCCAAAGCTTTGTTGGTGGTAGTGTGGATATTACCACATATCCCTATTTGGGAGACTCTTCTTTGATGTAGTGATGGGGTGTTACAATAGACATACCAGCACCTACTTTAAACTTTCACTTTTACTATATATTTTTACTTTTCATTTTCAAGTCATGTGACTGGTCATGTGACCATTCACTTTACTTTACTTTTCAGACTTTATATAGTCACATGACACATTACCTGACCAGTGTCTAGACTCAACATGTGACTGGTCACATGCTGGACCTTTAAACTTTCATTTTCCTATTCAACTTTCTTCTCCTTTTATACCCTTGTCCATGTGGTACATTTTTTAAATAACTCTACTTGTACTTTTATTTTCTTGCACCAAACTGCCTTCTTTATTTATAGTCACAACTCTCTCACGTGGTGGAGCTGGTCACAAGAGCTGCACCCTATGACATTATCAGCCCCCACCATTAGCAACTGTATAGTACATATGTACAAACACCTTGTAGTAGTATATAAATGTCAAAACCGTGACCTTTCAGAAGAACAGAGTTTGGAGTGTGGAGATGGAGTAGAGAGTGTAACGGAGGATGAGGTTGGGAATTGATTTAGCTCATGTGCTATCTCCTTCCGTGAACCTTCGTCCCTAACTCGTCGGAGTGAATGGATGAGAGTAGAGGATAAAAAAGGAGGATTGGAAAACTTAGAAAGGGCTTGTGTAAAGGCAAGGGAATCTAGTTGATATTTAAACCGCAGGAATGGAGTACAGGAGCTACAACTTATATACTGTTGGAGGTGTGGGAGTTCGTAAGGAGTGATTTATAATGTAAGGTACAGAGTTCCATGCAGACAATTATCTAGCGGAGCGAAATTGTATGTGGGAGGAGTGTACCATAAAGTCTAAACTACAGAGTCCAAGAGGCAGACTAGGAATCTGGCACAGGAATATCAGAGCAGATATCCAAAGTACTGTGTGGAGGTGATGTACAGAATTATGCCAACTGCAAGGACACAAGGGGCGTAATCCTGAGAGTACCAAAGATTTGCGGGGTTTGGACTTGAGAAAAATGTCCTTTTTGGAAATTCTGGAGTTTTGCCTTCTGGCATGGATATTGTAAGGAATTGATTTTCTCATCGCATTCCCATCATGTTGTGGTTATCCAACTTGTTCCCCGTCACTCCTCTCGCTCTTGGACTAGAGATTGCAGCCAGGACTTTATTACTTCTATCTTTCTTCTTCCTATTTTCCCTTCATACTAACATTCTATTGTATTTATGACAAAGAAGAATCAGCATAGACCCCCGAGAAGATATCCAAATGACATAGCTACAATCCAATGCTATGTCCAGGAATACTTTGGCGAGAGATTAATCAGCAATGTAGGCTGTGACTCAGTATCTTCCCATGGGCTTACTGATACAGCCAATTGTACATCTCTTACTAAGGCTCTCTTTCACATGTTTAGTAAATACAATAGATCAGACCACTTCCCTTTTTTCTTATTGGTTAACCATTTAGTCAGGCCACTCTTGTACCTTTCTCTCTTTCTTGCCTAACCATTACTATTCAGTATATAAGGAGTAGATATTCTATGTATTATTTATTAGTTTGGATCTGCGCCTATACAGATACTCTTCAGCTTTCATACTCTGATCCATCGCCTTTGATCAAAGACTTGGACAGGCATTGATTGTTGTTATATAGCTTCATATTTGTTGCCTGACAGATATGACAATAAACCCCAATAGATCAAGGACACTCCTCAGCAAGTCCTCCTGTTGAATACCATCAACTAACTTGGTCTTATCTAAGGGAGTTTATCCACTCCTTCATTCATCTCTCCTTGCTTGTCTTCACTGTGCATCAGAGTACAGTATACTGTAAAATTTCTGGTTGTAACACTGAGAGCCTCTTAAAAGTGCTGCCAAGGGTGTCATGCTGGAGGAACAAACCACCATTTTTCTGTACACCTATGTCACTGGTCTATCTACCTGCCATCTTGCTGAACACTTTTAAACCTCAGTCTGCACCACACATCAGCTCAAAACATCACTGAGTGTATTTGGCATTCTAAAGTGCTGGTTTTTGATTTTGAAGGCTGCCCTGAATATGTCATGTTTATACAGGCTCTCATCCCACCTGCTGTTTTTACCCTTCACAACTTCGTCTGTACTCATGATCTGACTGATAGGGACAACAACAAAGAAAGACACTGATCTTCTCACACCCAATAATGGCAATAATGAGGAACTTTTGTATCAAACAATGGAGGCAGCTTACCTTGCAGCAAACAGCCAACGAGATAAAATTGCTCAGGAGATGTGGGTAGACTATTAAACAGAGCTGCAAAAGAGAGGATTATTGTAAGTTAGTATACTACATTGCTCACTTGCTGTCAAAGTCACACATAAATAGATCAAATTAACCAATAATTTTATTGTGGTAAGAAGAACATAGATACAAGTACATAACAAGATGAGAATACTAATCAAACTACTAATTAAGCAAACTGTGAGCAAACATAGACATAGAAAAACTCGTCACTCTGAAAAAGGCCAAGATATGTATCTACAACTACCATTGTCACAATAGTATTTTTGACATCTATTTCACTTTTATTTTCCTTTTCCTTTATTTTTCAGACTTTTACTTTTGGAAGTCACTTGGCTGATCATGTGACATAACTGGTGTCTAAACTCAACATATGACCAGTCTATGACATCATATAGAATACAATGGAACACTACAGAATGTTTACCTTTATATATATTAACTGTACAGTACTACTTCTGAGCATACCAACTCATACTTTTTCATTATTATTTTTCTGAGTTCCTTGCTGTGTGCACCAGAGTATAATAACTTTGGGGTATTGTTACAACCATATCATGCTCAAAAATCCAAAATAGCTAAACTGAATCATCTACACAAAGGTACTGATTGTTCTTCAACACAGCAGAGATGGCATGACTTTTGATGGACATGTTCTAGGTTTATAACAGGTGTTTCTGGCTGGGAGAATTTGAGAGGAGGACTAGGGGAAGCTTCTGTACTGAGGCCAATATATAGTCTAGTGTTGAGGTCCTGCATGATGAGGAGGAACTTGCCAAGTCTGCTGTTCAGGCCAATGAGTATAGTGACAGTGGTGTTACATGGGGATTTGTTAGAAACCTAGCTTTAATTGTTTCCACTTGTGCTCTTGCTGTGGGTGATGACAGCTGCACCTTCATCATCATTAATCCCAGCATGCCAAGCTGGAGTGATTGCTTCTAGTTAAAGTGGTCAAACTCATGGGAGGATGCACAGCTGCAAGAGTTTGCAAGAGTTGGCAAGGAAAAGCCGCCAAGCTGGTTATTGATGCAACTGGGGGGATCCTTTATGGCTATATCAGACACACCTGAATGAGGGATGGCAGGTGTGGTGTGATAGGTGTGAAAGCAACAGCAGGTGATGGCACAGTGTTATGCACCAAAGTTGATTGGTAGCATGGACAGGTGTTAGTAATGAAGTGAATATTCAAAAGACTTGCCTTGGTGCCACACAGGCACAGTGTCACGTGGAATAGTAATTAATATTGCCTTTTCTGAACTTGTGACTGATCAGCACCCATCTTTATTAGGCAATCAAGTTGCACCTACCTTTACTTCTCATTCAATACTTTCTGCATTTTAGCATTTTGGCAATTTTTTTGTGTTACCACTGGCTACACATTGTGCCCTTGCTTTTGTCGTCTCCCTTACTCCCCTTCCCTTACTTGGCCCCACTATGGGCCCACTTCTGTTATTTCTCTTCTCACCAGATGGTTTTTGGATCCCTATCATAGCCTGCTTTCCCTGTTACACCTCTGGCCTTAGGGCTGGGGGTGTCATTTGCTATCCTCTGTTTCATTGCCCTGACAAGTTTTTTTAACCATTGCTACCACTTCATATTGCAGATCAGAGAATGAGCAGTACTCCCAGCCAGCCAGCACAGTGGCTAGGGGCTAGTAGCTGAGATCTTGCTAACCAGCTCCAAGCCCCATTAGTGCCTGAACATGTAAATAAAGGCTCTAGTCAGGGATTGTGTTACAATAACACATTTTTGGACCTTTAATCTTCATTCTCCTCTTTAACCTTTACTGTAGTTTTCATACTCCGTGCCATGCGGCACTTTCTCTTTTGTTCGAGCTCCTCTTTCTTGTGCTGCACTGCCTTTATTCTTAGTATAGCTACAAGTCTCTCACACAGTGGAGCTGGTCACACGGGCTGTGCCCTCTGACATCATCAGCCACTGCCTTATCAACTGTATAGTACCATATGTACAAACAAACTGTAGTAGTATATATACCGCAATAGATCCAGGAGACTCCTTAGCAAGTCCTCCTGTTGTTTACCCACAACTAGCTTGGTCCTATCCTAAGGGTAACCACTCCCCTCACTACCTTTATAGTTAGTTCTAGTTGTGCGCCAGAGTATATGAACTCTAGGTTGTTACAGATTTTACCTCATCATGAGGATACAGTCTCTGAACATGCCTGACAAAACCTATTATTAGCATATTTGCTCACCTGCTCATTAATCCCTGAAGTTGTTGTCATGCACCAAAGTTGATTGATAGCATGGACAGGTGTCAAAAGTGAAGCGAATATTCAAAAGACTTGCCTTTGCGCTGTGAGGCAACGATAAACTATAACAAAAACGAAACCTGTCTCCTTCTGCACTTGCAGGGAGTAAAGGGTTCAATGAGCTTGAGGTCGACAGACGCTAGTAAATATAGCGAGTAGAGGACTTTGAGAGGTAAGCTTCAAAGGTTTTTGTTGAGGAGTAAAGCGGGTAAATTCAGTAATAGAAAACTAAGGAACCATACATGAATAGGTAAGGCTTTATATAGGGAACTGTCCGTTCCTCAGACCGAAAGGAGAATATACGAAAGGTGGTCTGAGGAATTAATCAACCAATAAGAAAAAGGGAGAGTAACTATCGTACGACTTTTAACTTGATTAATCAGCAGGTGAGAGACTTGTACTAATAATAGAGGATTGTCACGCGTGTTCAGGAACCATATCCTCATGATGAGGTATGATCCTAGATAAGGCGTTATTAGTATTACCAGGCTTTACTGGGGCTTGGAGCTGGTTGGCGAGATGCCTACTACCAGTCCCTACCCAGTGTGCTGGCTGGCTGGGAGCGATACCCAGTCTCTGATCTCTGATATAAAATGGTAGTGATGGTTAAGAAAGCCTGTGAGGGCTATGAGAAGTAGAACGGCAAACGATACCTCTAGCCCTAGAGCCAGAGGCATAATGGGGAAAGTGTTCGAGAACCAAGACATAGCGAAGATAAGAAAATAATAAAATGGTCCTTACATGCGCCACATATGTGGAATAATAATTAATATTGCCTTTTTCAAACTTGTGGTTGATCATCACTCACATGTATTAGGCAATCAACTTTGCTTTCCATTCAGTACTTTTGGCATTTTGGCAAACTTTTGTGTTGCCACTGGCTACACATTGCACCCTTGCTTTTGTTGTTCTCCCTTACCCTTATTCCCTTACTTAGCCCCACCATGGGTCCTTCACTGTCTTTTTTCTTCTCACCAGATGGCCATTTCTGGATCTCCATCTTAATCCACTTTTTTGTCACCTCTTCACTCCTTCTACTTGTCTTGTTAGAAAACCACACACAAAACAAACAAACACATAATCCTCCCAGATTCCACAGAACTTGTTTATGGGCTTTGCCTCCTAGAACAGTGGGTGCTCTGGTAGTTCATGGGGTGGTATGTATGACAATCCTTCAAAGTCAAACCCAGAGATGTATGGGTGTGGGTTTTGAGGAGGAGGGATAGTTGGAACATAAAAGATAGGGGTTTTACGAAGAGTATAGACGAGCACTACCTTGCTAATTGTAGCACAAGGTAGGTTTGAGGACGACAAGGTTCCCAGTGATAGCAGGCTCCTGATGCACAAACTGTAGTGCTCAGAAGGACTCTAATCAAAAGGGATGACAATGACTTTCAAAAGTGACAAGTGACAATGACAGCAGTTAACAGTGGTAGCAGTGGGAAGTATTGTGACCACACTGGATTACAAGTAGCAGTAAGAAGTAGACTTGAGATTAGAGAAGAAGTCTGGATTGAATTTCTTGTTTTTACAAGGTAAAATACAGGGGTTTATATAGTAAAAGAAAGGTAGGCTATGCGCAGTATAGCTGTGCAAAAAGAATGAGAATGAACATGAAGGAAGGAATGTACACTGATAAATCCTGCATAGATAGTACTAGTTAAGATTGTCAATAAGGGAAAAGAAAGAGATAGAACAACGAATGTTATGTAGGTAATGTCACAGG